>NW_012267352.1:479345-510080 GCF_000151885.1 Dipodomys ordii
AGGCTGGAGGCATGGCTCTGATATTTTCCCAGCCCATAAAGAGCAAGGCCCAGAGTTTAAACCCTAAAATGGCAAAAAACAAAAACAAAGTAAAATAAAATGTCTTTGCCATAAATGATGGTCTTGTGTAATCCAGCCCGGGCTTCTGAATTTATATCTTCTTTCTATCATTTAAGCTGTCTCAAATAAAAAAAAACCACAAACTTTTGCATGGTGGCACGTATCTCTAATCCTAACTCCTAAGGAGGCAGACATAAAATGATCACAATCTGGTTAGGGCAAATGTAGAAAACCTTGCCTGAAATTAAAAGCAAACAGACTGCAGGCTCAAGTCGTAGAGCACTTTAAGTTACTATGTTTACCTCCTAAATCACACACACACCTAAAAATAATGGGCATTGGGTTTTGTTGAACTTCTGCTTGTATAGGTCTTTCTGTAGACATTCTCATGATTGGTCCATTCTCTCCAAAGCGTTGCTGCTTAAAGGCCAAACTCACAGAGGTCTTTCCAGACCAACCCAACATTAGGCCTCTCTACAACTTACGCTCCCTAAGCAAGTAGTTGTAGTAAGGAGTTTCAATTCAGCATGTCAATTCATGAGTACAGTGTGTCTTAGTCATTATGTCTCCTGCCATTATCTCTCCTTCACCTATCTCAACCATATCCATCCCCTCAAGTTACCTGGTAGAACTGAATTCTGTTAACATAGAAATACATATAACATTTGGAATGATCTTTATAACTTGGGGGAGAGAGGGGATAGAGGGAGAAAATGGAGGGGGTAACAATGCTCCACAGGAAATGTACTCATTCCCTTACTGGAGGATCTGTAACCCCTCTGTAAAGCATCTTTACAATAAAATACATTTAAATAAAAAAAGAAATACATATAACATCAGGACTGGGGATGTAGGTCAGAAGTAGAGCACATGCGTAATATGTGTGAAGCCCTGATTTTAATCCTAAAATATCTATCTATATATCACCCTTGTCTTACTGTTTCCAAGAAATGTAAATATGTGGTCAAGTTATATTAAGAACGTTTCTGTGAATATAGATGTGTGTTTACATATAAGTATGTGTGTTTAATACAAAATACATGTAAATTTCTAGACAAAGAACAAAAATTATACACATGAAATTGTTATCTCAATTAGGAGTATCTCGTGGGAAGAAATGATTGGTGACATTTTATTCTTTATATTTCTATATTCAGCTAATGCTGAATATAGCATAGTTACATATACTTCTCAAGAAAGACAAAAAGAAGGAAAAAGTAATGAATAAAAAAGACATTTTTAAACAAAGGAGGAAGTAACAATGCTTGATAGGAAATGTACTCATTACCTTACTCGTGTAACTGTAACCCCTCTGTCCACTATTTTTACAATAAAAACACTAAAAAAGACATTTTTAAGTAGATGTGGTGTAGATGTATTAACTCATTCCATCATTACCACAACTCTAGCAGACAAATTTTGCCTTACTAAGTAAGACAAAGCAATAAGAGAGCGGCATTGCCTATTAAAACTGAAACATAGCAAAACCAAGCAAGGAAATGAGGAAACAAAAGAGGAGGGAAGGTTGAGGAAATAGCAGAATTAATTAATCAATTTCTGTACAAATGTCTATATAAAAATAGAAAGTGGTTCAAGCTGTCCAAGTCTACTATGCAAAATTCCAGATTACTTGAAAGAGAAAGTAAAATCTTTTTTATTATTCAGGGTCTTTTATTGTTCCATATGAATTTTTGGATTGCTTCTTCTATTTCCTTGAAGAATGAGGTTGAAATATTGATAGGTAACGCATTGAATTTGTAGATAGCCATGGGAAGCATTGCCATTTTCATGATGTTGATCCTTCCAATCCAGGAGCATGGGAGGTTTTTCCACTAAGTTCTTTTTTTATTTCCTTTTCCAGGCTTTTAAATTTTTCATCATAGAGGTCTTTCACTTCTTTGGTGAACCTACTTCCTAGGTATTTTATCTTTTGGTAGGGCTATTACAAATGGAGTTGCTTTCCTAATTTCAGCCATGCTCTCCTCATTCTTGGCATACAGAAAAGCCATTGATTTTTGAGGGTTAATTTTATACC
This sequence comes from Dipodomys ordii, assembly GCF_000151885.1. Lineage (NCBI taxonomy): Eukaryota > Metazoa > Chordata > Mammalia > Rodentia > Heteromyidae > Dipodomys > Dipodomys ordii. Next base: position 481,441 of record NW_012267352.1, read on the forward strand.
CTGCTACTTGGCCAAAGTTTTGAATCAGCTTAAGTAATTTGGGAGTGAAGTCCATGGAATTCTTCAATGCTGGATGAATAACAATACCAAATTACTAACTACTACAAAGCCATAGTAATCAAAATAGCTTGGTACCTCAGGACCAATGGAATACAACTGAAAACCCAGAAATTAACCCACCGACCTATAGCCACCTAAAGTTTAATAAGGGAGCTAATAAAATAGAATGGAAGAAAAACAGCCTCTTCCGTAAATGGTGCTGGCAAAATTGCTTAATCACTTGTAGAAAACTAAAGCTAGATCATTATATATCACCCTGCACCAGAATCAACTCCAAATGGATCAAAGTCCTTGGAGTCAAAGTAGACACTCTGAAAACATTACAGGATGGAATAGGAGAAACCCTAGGTCTCCTTGGCACAGGCCAAAATTTTCTTAATACAGGCCCAGAAACACAAGAAATCAAAGAAAGGTTGGACAAATGGGATTGCATGAAATTGCAGAGCTTCTGCATGGCAAAGGACATAGCTAGCAAGATCAATAGAAAGCCTACAGATTGGGAAAAGATCTTCACTAGCCATACAACGGACAAGGGTCTCATATCTAAAATATACCTGGAACTCAAAAAATTAAATCCCAGGCTGGGAAGGTGGCTCAGTGGTAGAGCATTTGCCTTGTATGCATGAGGCCCTGGGTTCAATTCTTCAGCATCACATAAGCAAAAAGAAAAAAAGCCGGAAGTGGCGCTGTGGCTCAAGTGATAGAGCACTAGCCTTGAGCCAAAGAGCTGAGGGACAGTGCCCAGGTCAAGAGTTCTGGCCCCACGACCATAACCCCCCCAAAAAAACCTTAAATCCCCTAACAACAAATCCTCAAAGAAACAACTGCCCAACAAATAAATGGGCTAAAGACTTAAAGAGAAACTTCTCTGAAGAGGAAAGAAGGATGGCCAATAGACACATGAAGAAATACTCAACCTCTCTAGCCATAAAAAAATGCAAATCAAACTAACATTGAGATACCCCCTCACTCCAGTTAGAATGACTATCATCAAGAACTCTAATAACAACAGATGCTGGAGGGGATGTGGACAGAAGGAAACCCATTGTTGGTAGGAGTGTAAATTTGTTCAACCACTTTGGAAATCAAAAGACTCCCCACGGAGCTTCCCTATGACCCAGCAATCCCACTTTAGGCATTTACCCAAATGATCACAAACAAGACTACACTAAAGCTACCAGCACAACTATGTTCATTGCAGCATTATTTACCATAGCTAAGATATGGAACCAACCCAGATGCCCCTCAGTAGATGAATGGATCAAGAAAATGTGGTATATATACACAATGGAATTCTATGCCTCCATCAGAAAGAATGACATTGCCCCATTTGTTAGGAAATGGAAAGACTAGGAGAAAATTTTATTAAGTAAAGTAAGCCAGGCCCAAAGAAACATAGGTCCCATAGTTTATTTACAATAACTAGTATATGTCCAAGACAAGCAGAAAAGCTCAAATAAGATGATGTTAAGTGAAATGAACCCCAAGATAGGGACACAAGTATACCATGTGATTTTTTTTGTTGCTTTGTATGTCCCTCCCCCACGGTATAACTCTGTTTTCACTGTATTTATCTAATTTGGGGAGGGGGAGGGAAAAAACAAAATGTTTCAATAGGGATACAGATTGACCCATTTCAATAATGAGGTGTACAAGATGCTATGTTGGAAAACGAAGTTTACAGTTTAGGTGAGGAGGGGGCGTGTAGTTGAGGAGATGGGAGGGACGGGATAGTAGGGGAAAAACAAAGCAGGAGGCAACAATGCTAGATAAGAAATGTATTGATTACTTTGCTCATGTAACTGTAACCCCTCTGTAGAGTATTTTCACAATAAAAAACTTATTTAATAAGTTTTAAAAAATCTTCTGAGTTGAAAAAAAAAGAGAACGTAGAGATGACTTTTTGTTCCAGTCCTGCAGTGCTCGGCTCTTCCATAGTTCCAGAGATTCCACAACCAGACAGTCCAATCCTACATCTGTTCTGGCAAAAGTCCTATGTCTCACATCACTTGGGTGAAGCTCGGGTCTTTTCCTAAGTCACATAAGTTCTATTCTAAAAAATTATCCTCTCAGCATACTGAAATAAGTCTCATTTTTAATAAAGATATCTTATGCACGCAATTGGTGAAAAGAAGGACAATATTCAAATGAAGCTCAAATTGGACAAGAAATAGTGGACATTTTAGAAATTCTCCAAGGGATCACCAAAACAATCTACATGTGTTTGAGTATAGTCTTTAATTAGAACCGTGGTATTTTTTCTTACTTTTTATTTTTGTTGCATAATTCATTGCTTGCTCCTTTTAATTTAGAGATGCTTTCTAATTAGCAGAATTATATAAGTTTGAAAAGACAAAAAAGATCAACAATAACAGTAAAAGAGACCATGTAAGAACACCTTCCTTCTGACTTCTCCACGAAGTACTTCAATGCTTCATAATAGATTACTGGATTTCGCTATATTTTTTAGCGTTTTCCCCTGTGATAAAGGCAAGATTGTGAGTACGTATTCCAGGTATATATGGCACCAGGCTTCTTTTCTCTTTCTGTATTAAAATAACATTTGTTTCTTCAAAGCTCATATGGAATTGCATCTGCAATTCTACTATCAACCCTGAATTTTGAAATGTAGGAGGAATCGATCCATGTAGTCATCAGAATATTCTAATTACAAACACTAGTTAGTACACCCAAGTACACCTTTAAATGAACCCAAAAATCATCCTGTAATTAAGCTATTGGCATTATGTTACAGAGAATGCTGGTTTACTAGACATTTGAAGGCGGTCTTTTGGTTTTTCTGCTTCAGAAAATGAAGTTTATTGGTTGTGACAGAGGATTAAGTCTGAGTATATACGACTACAATTGTCCACATGGTAAAGCTTGGCTTTCAAATTTCAAAGCAAAGACTGCTCTTTTATAAAACCAAGTTGGAAAAAAAAAAAGAATAAAACTAAAGTATCATACCTACTGTTGATTTTGTTCCTTCTTTTGAAACAGCCTGAAAGAGTAGGTCACGGTGTTCTATTAAAGCATATTCCCTTTTACACTTAGGTAAAGATATGATTTAGGAGTGTGCTCATCATGATAGCCATGCCTTTTATGCTGTGAGCTATTGAAATATGAATACACCACTAATTCTTTGCAACTACTAGACTGTAAATCAAACATACCACTTAGTAAATGACCCTTATTCTTCATTTCTGTTCCTTACTAAAGATTTCTGGCTATTTGAACTGCAAGAAAACAGAAAATTTGGAGGAAATTGTTTTAATCTATCATCCCCCTAAGGCAATTCTCATCATCTTAAGCTCTGACAGTGTAAAGAAGCAAACAACTAGTAGAAAGGTGGAACTTTTTAGTTAAACAAACAATTTTTATGGAGGTTATATTTTTGGGTTTTCCATGGGATGCTAAACAATGGATTTTCCCCCTCCTACCAAATTTTCCACTTATTTCAATGGTAAGTGATAATACACAACAGAACAAAATGATCTAACAAAGTGACTAATTATAAAGATAATTCTTCTGGAGATAAAGTGAGTTAAGCAGTAACATTAAAAATTAATTCAGGGCTGGTAAGGTGGCTCAGTGGTACAGCGCTTGCCTTGCATGCATGAGGCCCTAGGTTCGATTCCTCAGCACCACATAAGCAGAAGAAACAGAAAAGCCAGAAGTGGCGCTATGGCTCAAGTGGTCGAGTGCTAGCCTTGAGCTGAAGAGCTGAGGGACAGCACCCAGGCACAGAGTTCATGCCCACGACCGGACCCAAAAAAAAAATTAATTCCACAGATCCACAATAATAGCAACTCTCATTTACTGAATATTTGTTCTGTGCTGGCCAGTCATTAGAATGTATCACCTCTGGCCAGCTCAGAGCTGAGAGACTCATGGTCTTAGCAATAAGCTAGTCATTGTGGCTTGCCAAAGTCAGTTTGGGAAGAGTAGGGATAGAAGACAGGTTTCAGTGGATTAGAAAGTAATGCCACTTATGTAGGAGCAAAGCAAATTCCTCCAGAAATTAATAGGAAAAGGGAACTTTAAGGAGGAAAGTTGTTTTAAAAAAAAATAGGTGAGACTTGAGCACATATAAACAAACCTGGAATAGGAATTCAAAGGTAAAGAGCCACAATAGTTGATGGAGCAATAAAAGAGAAGGAAGGTATTTAATTCTACTCTTTAGGTGGTGTGGAATCTGTCACCTACTCCACATGGGATATTAACTATTGGGTCTTACATAAAGCCCTCAAACTGAACATTTCTTCTCTGCCTCCAAACCTGCTCTCCATCTATGCTTTCTCTCTTAAGAAATGGAACATCAATGTCTTACATTTCCAACCAGATTTTCAATAATGCTTGTTCCTTATATCTTTAATCCTACCATCTAGGTATGCCTATTTTGTACTTTTAAGAGTTGGTACATCACTCCTTCTTTCCGTGAATACCCAGGATCTCAACTCCAAGTTGAGTCCAGGTGCAGTGATTTGGATGTGGTCTGAATGTGTTCCCAAAGTTACATGTTCTAAAAGCTTTGTCCTCAGTGTGGCCCCGTGGAGAGAGAGTAGGCCCTTCTTCAAAGGTGGGGCCCATTGGAAGGTAATTAGGTCTTTGAGGATGCTGAACTCAGAAGGGATTGATGTAGTACTTCTGAGACTCTTAGTTCCCAGAGAGCATGTTGTTGTGATAAGTTTGTCTCTCCATGCAATTTTCCTCTCCCTCATGTTTCTGCCGTGACGTTACCCACAATGCTGTGATGCAGCCAGGAAGCCCCTCACCATGCTCCAGCTAACCCCGGAACTATGCTCTTGAATCTCGGTTCTTTAGGAATGAGCCTGCTTCAGGTATTTACTTATGACAGCAGGAAAAAAAGCAGTATGAAACACACTAGGTGCCTTATGATATCAGTATTTACTGAGAGTAGATTTCATACAATGAAATAATTATGCAGAGGAAGAACAAATAAGTTGAGGCAACTAATAGGATACAAAGCTTCACATCCAGAGCTAATAGGACAACCCAAAAAGATGGCATTCAAAGAATCAGCAAATAACAGGCTAATGTTTAACATAGAGCTCTCGGAGGAGAACCAAAATTTGACTGCAATGTCTGAGGTGCAAATAACCCATCAAGGCTGATATCAAGATCCAAACTCGCCACTAAATGAATAATTAGGAAGAAATTCACAGATTCATCTTTTATGAGTGAGCCTATAAGGGAAAATCTGGACTAGAAGATGGCTATTTCCAAAGATGCTCCATAAATACAAGGATACAAATGTATTGACTGGCGTAATTCGCCACCTTCTAATCTGCCCTGGCTTAATTGGGTCTTAGGAAGGCATCTGTGAAGTTCAGATCTCCTGAGCCACACAAAAGATCTGAAAAAGGACAAAGAAAGGATGAGTGAAGACTAGATCCCACACCAAGGTTTCTTTGAGTCTTTTTGCTTCATTACAACTCAGCTATGAGCTCCAAGGGGATGGGAACTAGTACATATCCCAGAGTCTGGCATCCATTAAACAATAAATATATTACAGAATCAATAGTTTATTAGCAAGAATAATGTCAGCATGTAATAATCAAAAACAGTGTGTTTTTTGTGTATACATAATTTCTTACCAAACTACCATATTTATTAATATGATGGAGAAACAATTTGGTAAAATAGTGTAATAAGCTGTCCCTCAGCTCTTCAGCTCAAGGCTAGGGCTCTACCACTTGAGCTACAGCACTAGTTCTGACTTTTTCTGCTTATGTGGTACATGAGGAATCGAACCCAGGACCTCAAGTATGCAAGGCAGGCACTCTACCACTGAGCCACCTTCCCAGCTCTTGATTCTTTTTTTTTTAATTTCCAAGTTGTGTCTTAACCCTTTGATTCCATTCTATACAGTTTTTAGGGAAACAAAAAGCCTATTTTGATCTCATAGCTTTTTTTATTTTAATTTTATTGTCAAGATGATGTACAGAAGGTTTACAGTTACATAAGTAAGGTAGTGAGTACATTTCTTGTTGAAATTGTTACCCCCCTCCCTCATTTTTCTCCCTCTTTCCCGCCTCCCCAATCTTCCTCCCACAAGCTGTACAGATCATTTCCAACATATTATCCTGTATCACTGTTGCAATGGGTCCCCCTTCTCATAGCTTTTATAATTTAAAAATCTATAAATTGTGTGCAGGTTGACATTTTAAGAATAATCACCAACTTGATTTCTACATGTTATTTTCTATATCTGGGCATAAACTGTTCACTTGGTAAATCTAAATTACTTCGCTGAAAAGATGGTTTTTATTCCTAGTTTTTATCCATGGACAAATTAGGCCTTCTTTGTGGCACGATTTGTACTTCTAGCCATATCCACAGAATATTATATTTGGAGGAGTCTGTGTAGCATGCCTCAGCCCAGTGGCGACTCTTCTTCCTATGGCTGCTTTTGCTCAATTACATTTTTAGATTTATTCATAAATCTTGTCTCAGATAAATAAAGCCATTAATTAAAGTGATAAGGACAGGTCTTAATCAGCAATGCTCTTTGTTTTAATCAGTAATACATTTTAGGGAAAGATTCCAGCATGAACTAAACTCAACTTTGAAATGTAGAGAGGTGGCAGGACACTTAAGAGAGGAAAGAAAGGATAGGTGAGCAAGAGACCAAAGGAGTTAGAGAAGTGAAAAAAATTAAAGCATTAAAATCATTGAGATAATTATTTTAATGCTTAAAAGCATGTGGGAGTTGGTCTTCATCTGGGTTTGGTAACTAATACTCATTGAAGATACATTTTTTTAGGTAGCCTTGAGTCTTTTTGACCAAAAACTTAAGGGCTTTGGTCATCCTAAAGCATGGCCGTAAGCTGTTAGAAATGATATTTTGCTCAAGTACCTGGAGGCTAAGATTGAGGCGTAGTCAAAAGAAGATGTCTAATGCCCCAGCAAACGGCAGGGAGAGGCAGCAGGATGATGAGCTTGAGGAAATCCTGTGTTACATAGCAAGACCTCATCTCAAATCAAAAGAAAAGGAAATGAGAAAAGAAAAAGATAAAAATGAAAACTTTATTAGGACTATAAATTGGTCAAAGAAAAATATTTTGTCACTCCCATGTCACAGGACATTCTCTCACAAGATATTTTCTCTATCAGAAAGACAACAAATATCCATTAACATCATTTGTCCCCACCCAAGCATACCACATATGCTGTTCAAATGATTGGATCATCTCAATTCCAAACTATTTCTCAGCCTATAAGGTTTTAACAGTGTATTGTATACATAATATTCTTGTTTTTGTCACATGTCTCTTAATAAATATTGCATTTGTGTAGGAAAGTTTATCTGGGGAATTGACAGTTGCACAGTTGAATTTTTGCACTTGTGGGACTGCCTAAGGTAGAACCTAATGGTTCAGAATACACTTAAGCTCATTTTGAGTGTTGAATGTAATGTTTACTCTTTTATTTAACCAGTAGATTTGGAAGGGAAACAATGGAGTGGGAGACAAAGGACAAGAGAGGAACCAATGCAACAGCAATATACACAAGACAATATGTTGGAAATGACCTGTACAACTTGGGGGGGAGGGAGGTGTGGGGAGAGAAGTAGGAGAAAAATGAGGGAAGGGGTAACAAGTTTGGCAAGAAATGTACTTCTTATCTTACTTATGTAACTTTAACCCCTCTGTACATCACTATGACAATAAAAAAGCCATAACAAACAGTAGATTTGAAGTATACAATGACAGCACAGTGATTGCTAAGACTAAACCTGAATTACTCCAATTCTGTTATTCTATTAATTTGGGGTATATATTTTGCTTAAAATACTTTTTAAATGGTTTGAGCACTGGTGGCTTATACCTATAATCCTAACTATTCAAGAGGGTGAGATCTTTGGATCATGGTTTGGAGCCAGCTCTGGAAGGAAAGTCTGTGTGACTCTTAATCACCAAACAAAGCCATACATAAGCCTATGGGTCAAGTAGTAGAGCACCAATTCTGAGCTAAAAAGCTTAGGGACAGTATCCAGGCCCTGAGTTCAAGCCCTAGAACAGGCACCAAAAACAAAAGTGGGAGGTTATTGTTGATATTTTGCTTTCTGGGTACAGATTTTAGCTCATCTACATTGAGTAGTATCTTTAAATTTTAAATATATTTTTTAATAAGGAATCATTTTAAAAAATCAAGTAAATAAGACATTCCATCCTTATTATCAATTAGCTGTTGTCTGAATTGTATTTTGTTCATATGTTGGTTTTATTCAAATTCACTTATTATCAGGAAATTATTTACATAAGATATAATAGGATTATAACCAGATGAATAATGTCCAAACTATTAAACAGCAATAAGATATAAATAAAGCAATTGAAACAATAGCTTTGCTTTACTTACTTTTGTGCTTTGTTATTTATTTATCAAATATTTTTGCAAAATTATCATAATTGTATGTACAAATTCAATGAATTATTCTTTTTTATTGTGTTTCTTCTCTAGTCATCATTATCACAAACTGCTTGTTTCATCTGATGAATGTTACTGAAAATAATTTTGTCATGGAGAGAAGTATTAACAAAATCAGATATTTCAATAATAAATGTACTAGGTTTTCCGTTGCTTTTTGGCCCTTATCTCTCTCATCATTCTCAGCCTTTAGCTTCTAATTTCTTTCCTAATTTTATGAGTCTTATAGTGTTTTCCATACATGAGTCAGGAAGACATTTTCAAAATAACTTCCATGACCTTGGAAATATTCTTAGGATAAAGACACATCTCCTGAGAACGAGCTCTCCACACTCCGCAAGGTAGCTTCTTGCCTATCTCTCCAGTCTTATGCTCTTGCTATTTTCTGCCTTGAATGCTTTAGTTTTTTCTCTTGTATTTGCATGTACTTTTCTCCACAAGATCTTTGCCAATATTTCCTTTAATGAAAAGGTTGGTTTTTATGCTTTTTTGGGTAATGATTTCATATTCATTCTTTAATTTTCACTGAATTATTTCCTCTTCCAAGATGTCTTCCCTGATATCCCTTGGTTAAATACAGCATCAATAATCACAGCCTAACAAGGTCTTCTGTGTTGTTCCTTCCCACCACATCCCATACTTGCATTTTTAAAAGTATTTGACCCTTATAGAATAAAATTTGTTCTCTTCATGGCTTGCCATACACCTAGGACAAAGAAAGAAAGGAATTGGGACAAAGTAAAGAAAAGGGGGAAATGGGGGAAAAGACTGGGAAAGAGAAAGGAACAGATAAGTGGTAAAGAATTTTTTTAAAGGATCTAGACAGTTACATAAAATGTAAATAGTCACCAGGTGTTAGACTATTATGATATTATTTGTCAACTAAATGTTTTTAGCACTTTCATTGTAAATCTTCCATGAAGGTTAATTCACTTAATATTTATTTAGTATAATCTCTCATAGAAATCTCTTACCTGATAATTACTTTGTGGGTTATTATGATAAAGATAAGTTATTTTGCAGGAAAATTCTAGGAGAAAATAAAGTTCAAGGACAAAAACTGTACAATCATACTTTAAAGTTGTGCCCCAAGTTATTTTTGAACATATTTTAAAATTAAATGTTTAAAATCATGTTAAAAGCGACAATATCCTTCTACAAAATGAAAGTGGAAAAACTACTAGGCTTATGGAAATAATGGACAAAAGATGTGAGCCAATAATAAATACAAAATCCTACTCAATATTAAAGCTACAAAGATATAATTGACAAAAGTCTAAAAGTCTGATGACCTATCCCATCTGAAAACTGAAGGAAAATGGTACCTTAATATTTGGTTGGTAAGACAAATCTAAAATGATTCAATCCAGATAGTGGAAAATTTAGTAACAATTAACAATATTAACACATAAATATGTACCTTTTGATATCCTCACACTATAAAAGTGTCTATCAATCTAAACATTTATTTCAAGAATACAACAGGAGAGAGTAAATGGGGAGAAAGGTTCATGGGAATCAACTTGACTCCTCTCTGCTTTTGTGTTGGTTTATAAATATCCATAATTGAAATCTGTTTTTAAAATGACTCCTGCTGGTGCTTTCTTTTGACAGCAGTAACTTGCTGCCTAAACCTAAATTTCTTCTTCAAAGCCTGAGATAAAAGCTGCCTCCCTGATAATGTAATGGAGGAGCAGTTAAGCAGGAAAGAAAGAGGGGTCATTACAAAGGAGCAGTGTTAAGCTAGCCACCAAAAGAAGCTGCTCAAAGACTTTCTGAGGAGTGTGATGAGATAAACCTTGACAACAACCATCCAAGTCTGAATTCCCTGCACAGGTAGTAAGGGACCTTTGGCCTAGGTGAGCCACTCCTTGTTAGGTTGTCTCTGGGAGAAGCTGAGTTAGTTCCAGATGAACCCCAGCATCTGTGGCTGGACAAATGCTAGGAGATAAAGAGAACTTGGTTCACCAGAGCTGGATGTTACACTAGAAGGGGATTGTGACACAATATGTAAGTTGTAGAACTTGCCTTTGATTCAATATGATGAAATAAATCCTGTAATTACATTTAGAGATTTTTCTATTAACCCACAAAACCCCAAATAGGCATTTTTTTTATTACCAACATCACTAAGATCTCAGTGTTCTCAGAAAAGAATAATACATACTAAGGCAAGAAAATGACAGATAGTAAGAGTTGAGATATGAGCCAAAGTCTATAACATGGTTTTCAGTGATGAAGGCCTGATTTTTAAATATTTGGAATATGTAACATCTTAAATATACTAATGAGTGGGAATGGTATCTTACATGTGTATACACGTAATATGACATAATTCAAACTGCATTTGTATGCAAATACTGATTTTGAAAAGTCAGATGATACAAATGGAAGGAAAGTGAACTGGTATATCATGTGCTCTGTAAGCAGTTACTAAGGCAATACAAGAACAGCACAGGGGCCCATTTCGAAGTGCTGATTATTTCTTGATGCCAGATACAAGTGAGAATCAAAGTGATTTACTCTAAGAACTTGGCTGTGTTACTGTGAAATCATTTACGCACTGTTTAAGTGATTTGAATACCCACAAAGTCTGCAAGTTCCCAGAGCATGTTCCTTTACATTTCCCTGCATTTCTTCTACCAAAGCCGGATATTAAGTGAAGTAAGAAGTCTGGAATTTATAAATAGATCCAATTTCTTTTGATTTCCACCTATCCAGGACAGTTAAAAGGTGCCTATCTCCTCAAAAGGGCTGTCCTACAGGTGTTAGTTCATTTTCATCTTACAGCAAATTAATACAAATTATCACAAATTATGCTAAATTACCACAGGCACCTTGGTGGTTTCAAACAATAGAAATTGATTTTCACTGTTCAGAAAGCCGGAAGTCCAAAATGGAAGTGACAGCCGAGTCATGTTTCCTCTTGAGACAGTTGGGCTTCTAGCTTCTGCCAGCTACTGAGAGTCCTTGGCACTCCTGGCTATGTTATACTGATCTCTCTCTCTCTCTCTCTCGGTCTTCCAGTCACTCTGAAGGTTTTCAAATCTCCTTTCTTCCTGATAACATGCCTTACCAGAATAGGAGAGGAATAGTGAGACAGGAGTAGTGAATGGATACAGTCATAATACTCTATGTATATACATAAAAATGGTACTAGGTCAGTTGAAAGGACATCAGGTTGCATCGGGTTGGGATAAATGGGAAGAGCATGATGGAATGGGTGATATTTATCAAGATACATGATATACATGATGAATTAAAACCCTTCGGTAAAATTATTTGAGGAAAATAAACAACACTTCTCCATTCTGCTTCTTTCTTATGAAGATACTTGTGGCGGCTTGCAGAAAATCAGGACTAGCTGTTCATCACAAGATTCTTTTTAAATTTTTTTTTTCTTTTTGCTTATGTGGTGCTGAGGAATCTAACCCAGGACCTCATGCATGCAAGGCAAGCGCTCTACCATTGAGCCACTTTCCCAGCCCTAAAATTGTTTTTTATTACCTTTATCATCCCAAGATTCTTAATCACATCTGTAAAGATTTTTTTTCCAAACAAGACAACATTTATGGACTGTTTGGAATAAGACCTGTTATGTTTAAGGTCACAATTCATTTTACTTCACCATAGCTCATTAACTGAGATAGATTTAAAACTGCATGTGCTAGGTGCTAATGACTCATGCTTATAATCCTAGTTACTAAGGAGGCTGAGATCTGAAGATCACAGTTCAAAGCCAGCTCAGGCAGAAAAGTCCTTGAGACTCTTATCACCAATAAACCACCAGAAAACCAGAAGTGATGCTGTGGCTCAGCATGTTAGAGCACTAGCCTTGAGCTAAGGAGCTCAGAGACAGCTCCCAGGCCTAGAGTACAAACCTCACAACTGACTATATATATATATATATATATATATATATCCATGAGAAGAGTTGAGCAAGAAAGCTGGATTCTTTACTTAGTAGCTGAAGAAATTACCTAAATTCTCTTGAATCTGACTCTAGAGTAAATGTGAATAAAAATATCTGCTTCATAAATAGAGAGAATTAAATAGTAATATGCATATGTATGTTCTATGTATATGTGAAAACAAAAAAGAATATTTTGACGTTTTGGGATATACATCCACACATAGACACACACATAGACACATGCACACACGTATGCTATTGTTTAATTTTCAGTTGCAGCGCAGATATTTTCACCCCTAATGGGATGTATGCACATTATTCCCAATATTTTATAAAATGAAGAAATTTGAGAAAACTGCAGAAGTTGAAAGGTTAGTCTAACCTTCATCTTTTTTCTTTTTTCTTTTTCCTTTTTTTTTGCTTATTCTGGGGCTTGAACTCTGGGCCTAAGAGCTGTCTCTGCCTTTCTTTTGCTCAAGGCTAACACTCAACCATTTGAGCCAGAGAGCGCATTCCAGCTTTTCTGAGTAATTTATTGGAGATAAAAGTCTCATAGACTGGGCTGGGAAGGTGGCTCAGTGGTAGAGCGCTTGCCTTGCATGCTCGAGGCCCTGGGTTCTATTCTTCAGCACCACATAAGCAAAAAATAAAAAGCCAGAAGTGGTGCTGTGGCTCAAGTGGTAGAGCACTAGCCTTGAGCTGAGGAGCTGAGGGACAGCGCCCAGGCCCAGAGTTCAGGCCCCATGACCGGACCCAAAAAAAAAAAAAAAGTCTCATAGACTTTCCTGCCTGAACCATGATCCTCAGATCTCAGCCTCCTGAGTAGCTAGGATAACAGGCGTGAGCCACTGGTGCCTGCTCATCTGTCCTTTGTGACCTGAGGTAGGTTATAAAACCTAAGAAGGATTTTTTTCCTTGAAGCATATAAAAAGATGCTTAAAAAATGTCTCTCTCCTATACTCAGAAAAAAACATCCTTACTTCGGAACACCCTAGGACATAGTAAAAGAACAAGAACAAATAAGACTAGCTAAGCTCTCTACTTCAGATCATTATTGTTAGAATTTGTCTCCTTCTTACTATTGGACATCTCTACAACTGTCCACTCCTTCGGAAAACCTACTATAAAAGTGTAAAAGTTTAAACACTACAGATTAGCCCATTTCTTTGGATATTCATTTCCTTATGAAGGCTTCTTTGCCACACAAAACTTGTTCAAATAAATGTTCTCTCTGACTTGTTGCTCTCTCTTGTCATGGGAGTTTCAGTTACACCCCTAGTGAGGAGTAAAGAAAGTGTATTTTTATTCCTTTATATCCGCATGAATATCATCTACATAGGTATGTGTATACATCATTGTTTAGCTGACATTAATAATTTAATACATGGAATTGCCTCATTTCCACTGTTTTCAAACAGTGGAAAGGTGCTGAAATTGTTCAAATATGAAGTTCTTGAAAACTAAAGGCTTGATTCAGTAAGAGCTTTGTGGCACCTAACTGACCCGTACTGTTCTCTCTTCAGCCTGTGGCCTTCTCCCTTTCAACACCCATTAGAAATGGCTACAGTTGTTTAAAGTGTATCTGTGTAGCAGGAGCCAACTGTACCTATCTCTTCCAGGTCATTAGAAAGCTCAAACTGCACAGGTGCAGAGTCCTCTTCACAGACACTGAGACATCTTTGAAAATAGAAATCATTAATTTTCTTTTTTGCTTAACTATTTACTGTGCCATTCCAACTTTGTACTTTATTATGCAATTTGGAGCTCTTTTTTGTTTTCAAAGAAGAGAGATCCCTCTAGTGGTTTAAGTGAGTCTCTGGCTTTCAGCAGTCAAACAAGAAACAGAAAGACAGCTCTTTTAATTCCTGAAAGTGTGCAGTGTTGAGGAGCTAGGGGATAAAAGGGTGCATCATCATCATGATTCAGAGAAGGTGACTTTATGCTCATACAACATTTCTTTGTTATGTTGGAAGCAAAGAATTCTTATAAACCTTTAAAGACTTATTAGATACTTACCATTGATTTACCAGGACCCTTCTGATTATCATTTATAATTTATTACCATTTTCTCATTCCTGTCCAAATTGCTTTCAGAGAATGAAAATTTCTCTCAGGCCAAATCCACATACAACTACCCATGCATAATTCTATATTGAAATATTTGGGGCAAAAAATTTGGTTATCATCATTATGTTTGTAGTAAAAGGAAGAGAATCAAGCAAATGGACTTGCATCTCTGGTTTTGTGACTTTTACCTCATTAGACTGAGAAAGGAGAGCCACGAAGTCATTTTTCTCTCCCTTTAATTCTAATGAAGCAGCTGGAAAGATCAAAAAATCATTGTGCATAGTCAAAACCAATTAAAAAGGGAATACTAGCAACCTGTAATTAGCCACATTAAAAAGACGATGCCCGAGATTTAATTGGATAAATAAAAGTTTGCCTATATTTCAATAACAGTTTAACCAGTAATTCCACTGTAGATATTTTGCCAAACTAGGTAATGTGTTCACCTTTGAAGGGTTGGTTGGTTATGTCTGAGCATGTACTTCTATCAGACAATGCCAAGTGCAAGATCTTCAAAATGAATGACAATTGCTTTCATTTGGCTAGTTCCCATGATGACCCTGAGAAGGAGAAAAGAAAATTTTGTGTTTAGGAGGCCTTTGAGTATCCTCTGAGTTGTTTTCAAGTGTTGCAAAGAGGAAGGGACTCAACATTGCTTATGACAAGTATCACTGAGGTAAGAGTTACAGTCACTGGTTACAGAGCATGTTAATACCATAGCAATAAATCATATTTGTGAGTCAATGTGTTGCAACATAGATGGCCCTTTAATTCAAGTAATCAGCAACAGCGTTAGGTTTTGTTCTAGTTCAGAGAAGTCTATGGAGCCACATTTTCAATGTCAGAGAATATTGTGTCTCTCAAAAATCCCACGTCTTATTGAGTGAACAAAAATATTGCAAATGAAAAAGGAAATAACAAAAGAGAAGAAAACAAAAAGAAACTGGATAAATCATGAGCTAGTCTGTGAGGAAAACTAAAATATGCCACACACCCCCAAAATGCCTCTTTAACACATGGGTCTTTTTGAGATAAAGGTCATTGAAAATCAGTAGAAGTAGGAGAGGCTCTAAATGAAAGAACAATTTTTCTTTTCCTAAAGGATTTCTGCAGCTCTATCTCTCTTCTATACTAGAAAGAGGGTGACTCTGAGTAACTTTTGGTCATTAAGATGACATGGACTTCACTAAAAACCCTTGATTGCCCAACCATTCCTGGTCATTTTTCCTTAACTTGCCTCTGTACCCCAGAAGGACAAAGGCCTTTCTATATATGCCTAAATATTACCTCTATTGTGAGCTACTCATCTCTGAGTTTTCCCACGAGTAATTGCAATGTTCATGTTACTAAGCCTCTGTTTGCTTTTGTCCAGTTAATCTGGCTTTGAGCATTACAATTTACAAGGTCACAGATGAAGAACCTTGGATTATGTTAGTTTCAAGGTGATGCTGAAACAAGAATGGAAAACTACTTGGCATTCTTCACCAAGCTTCTGAATTTTGGCTACATCACAAATCAATCTGATAGCCAGTTCTTATGACTGAAGCTTCTTTTTACAGCATTATGTTTACTATGTCTAGTTTTGTCCCTGTTATTTATGTAATAATATAGCAACCTGGTAATAAGATCTCTAATACCTTTAGTTTTCTACAAGCCTTGTCTGACTCAGGAAGGTCCTTGAGAAGATATTAGACTCTTAAATCTAAAGACATATTTCCCCTTCTAGAAGGATCATGATGTTGAATTGTCACTAACATCTGCATCACTTCTATCATTTCTTTTAACAAATTTTTCTGAGTGTTTATCCTGGATTTATAGTGTGTCCGATGAGCTAAAGTAGGACTGTGTATCCTACAATCAACTTTGTTAATGGTCCCAAGAATGGGCCAGAGGGATACCTGTATGAGATCTGATAAGCAGAAGTAAAATAGTCATTCAAAACAGACAAGTAAACAAAAACTGCTTTGAAGATCTTTTCAGTTTCACTCATGAGCAGCTGATGCAGATGGTGGCCACCTCCTACCTCACCCTGATGGCATAGGGCAACTGCTAGACCCAGCTCTATTTGCTCCCATCAGACACAAATCTATCTGTCAGACACAAATCAATCTGGCTATCACAGGGATGGGAGCAAAGGGTTCAGTTTTCTGCCACGGATCACCTGATGTACCCAAGTTAGAGATGTCAAAGGAGTAACCGGGGTTCTTGCCTAACCTGATGAGTTTCACCTCATTCTCCAGCTTCCAGATTCTCTCCACTTTTCAACTCCATCTTCTCTTCCCAGGCTATTGCCTTCCAATTCAGCTTCCACTACCAGATGCAAAAACAACAGACTTTAGGCAACAATTTAAACAATCCAAAAAATTACAGAAGGTCAATGTTCTATAATATATTCCTTATTAAAACAATAAGGAAAACCATTTTCTCTGCTTTCACATTTAAAACAGAGCACTATACTATGACTAAATATGGGTGACTTTTCTGCTCACCACGGAATTCTCCAGCACACAACACTTGGATGTTCTTCGACTCAACCAAATTTGACATTCTCAATGTGAAGATATTGTCTGATACCACAGGCTACAGTTCAAGTGGAAATAATAAATTCCAGGCTGTTACCTGTCCCTCTTACCAACCAGCTGCAAATTAGTGTTCCCACAGCCCCCCACTTCAATTTCAACAATTGGCTAATATGACCAAGAGGATTCAGAGAAATATTTTTACATTGGCCTATCTATGATAAAGGATAGAGATGAACAACTAGATAAGAAGATAGAGTCTTTCTGGGAATTTTTGCTCAACAATCTGGAAGTTTAACAAATCTGAGCGTTAAATTCTTTTTATAAAGCTTAAGTTCCATCATAACTGCCAACCTCAAGTCAGTGGGTGGGGCTAAGTTCCACCCCTTTAAACCTCTAATCTCTTGATGTTTCTGGGAATGCACTCACCTTGTATTGAACTAAGTGCTCCATAAACCACAGTCAGTGAGGTTTATTATCAGTACCAAAAGTCATTCCTCTCTCTCTCATTGAATATCCCAGAGATTTTAGGAGTTTGAGAATAGAAATCAGGGGGAACACTAATATAATTCAAATTATAGCATATTTATTGTCTATCACTCTTAGTGGTATGCTGTTTCTCTGGTGGTTCCTTTAGTGCTTCCTAAATACAGTGCCTCCTAGAACTACTAGTGCATGGAACTACAACCTGGAGTTCCTAAAGCTGCCATAATAAAAACTCACAGACTTGATAGCTTAGGCTGCAGAAATTCCTTTTTTTACAGTTCTGGATACTAGAAGTCCAGGATCAAGGTACTATGAGTATTGTATATTTTACATCTCCTGTCCTTAGCTTACAGCTGTCTCTCTATTACTTGATTTTTTTTTGCTGTTTATGTAGCCCTGTAGCTTTTCTTGTTGTACAGACACCAGTTCTAATACTAGAACTCAAGCTCTACCTATCTGGCTTCATTTAGCCTAATTATTCTCTAAAAGCACTATGTCTAAAAGCAGCCACACTGGGCATTCAAGCTTTAAGTTATGGATGTTGTGTGGACACCACGATTTTTTTCAAAGGAAGCAGGAAATTAAAATTACTTGTGGAAAAATCTAGGTGCAATTATGGACCATAAAATGGCTAGATTACAGAGTTCTGGACTTTTAGATTCAGAGAAGGAGCAATTATATATTGTTCATTCAAATTGCATTTGGCAAAGTAAAAGTATATACTAAAAATACGTGATTTTCAACAGATGTAGTCTAGAACTGTTCTGGGTAAATGAGAAATGGGCACCTTGTAAAGGGAAGGCATCCAAAAGGAAATAGCATTTAAGATTTGACCTGAAGGAGAAACAGACATTAAGGAAGCAAAGAGGAAACAGGTAATTATATTTTAGGTAATCAGGTATAAAGAATTGAATGAGCAAAAAAACATTTAAGAAGGTAGAGAAACAATAGCACTTTGGGACACTGTAATAGTAGCTGGGAAGTTATACCAGGCAAAATCAAAATTACAGGATTTAGAGGAAAACAGAGTACTATAAGTGTCTGTTTTTATAGCAGTTTTAGGTCAATGGAAGTTCCATTATTAGAAACTCATAGTTATTTGATCAAGAAAAGAAACTCTTTTCATTATGGATATTTCAACATAGATACCTCTCTTCCCTGAGGAACAATATTGCTTCAAAGACCCAATAAGAAATAGTCTTGAGGAACAAGAAGAAGTTCTATTTATAAAACAAAATGATGATGTAACATGAAAAATCTGCTAATGAAACCCTATTGTTTTTTATAATTAATATCCATTAATATAAACTGTAAACCACAGAATTATGAAGCACTTACAACAAAAATAGAAATAAAATGGAATCATGCCAATAAAAGTACCATGATCTAAAGTACAAACAGGATAGAATAGCTGAGGTAAGACAAAATCTGAAGGTTGTCATCTTCAGATGGGAGAAATGTAAGCAATCCTCACAGTGGATACTGAGTGATTCTAGACAGATAAGCCAGTCAGCTTTGAGTGCTAACTTCAGTCCAATATTTTGAAGTACTAAGGTGTTAAATTCAAAAGAATCATAAACTAAAGATATGACAATTTGGCATTATTAATAAGTAAAATGGATCAAAACTCATTGTTTGGCGGTAAGTCTATATTGATAGTTTAAGAAAACAAAATAAGTTGTCTGCCACAAAATATCAATGCATTATGTTGAAATTTTTAAAGAATCAACCATTTATCCTGCCTTTTTTATATGAACTTTATGAAAAGCAAACCAATTCTACACAAAAGAGGGGTAGTTTTTCTTCATGGGAATGCTCCAGTTAATAAATGAAGAAGAAATGACTTAATTAGTACAGCATCATTTTGCATTTACAAATGCAGCAGGTATTGATCAGCAACAGCCTCTAACCCATAAAAGAAAAGCCAATAGACATTAGGAGCACCTGATTAAAAAAACATAATGCTACCTGTGAATTAATTTTGCCCAAAATAGTTGAACATGAACCTAATCAAACATCTAATCAAGTTTCCAGAATAGTTACTAGTCTACAAAAAATTTAGAAACACATGGGTTACAATCAGCAAAATCAACAGGAAAAATTACCTACTTTTCTTAAATTAACAAATTTTTTAAATGAAGAAAAACAACAAATTAGAAGAATATTCATGGGTATACCTACTAATCACAATGTGCACAGCTATTTTTATACCAAGGTTCAAAGAAATCAACTGTAAACAAAACTTGTGAGATCTGTACCACAATTAGATATGAAATACTGACTGAATATTTGATGACTGGGTATTTTTGAGTCTATAGTACAATGAAATGGGCCATTAGTTTAATATCACAATTCTTGTCAGCTATCTAAAGTAGGGATACAAAGGTAAGGCTCAGAATCCTGTAAAAATATTTAGTGAATGAATAACAATTGGTGAAATGTAAATCTCTAGCTAACTTTAAGTACAAGCTCGGTTGAAATTTGTTGAAATTCTGTAGTGGATGTTGCAGAATGTTTAGGTACATCTGTAGTCTCGGTTAAATGGATTTCAAGTAGAATTTCCATTCCCCATGTTGCTGTTATAACCCAAAATATCTTCAGACATTGCCTAATGTCCCTGGGAAATGAAGGTCTAAATTACCTACAAACAAGAACCTGTGATGGAGAGTAAACTGAGAAATGGGGTCATACAGACCTAGGATTCAATTACAGCTACCTACTGTGACCATTTCTGTAGGTCTCAGTTTTCTCATTTATAAAATAAAAATAATAATCTCTAATTCAAATGGCAATGGTTAAATATTGAAGCTACATCTTTAAAATGAGAATATGTTCAAAGAAAGTAGCTGTCTTTGTGAGGGGACCATTCTATGGCTTTGTTTTATTTTATTTATGTTTTGCTATTTGTCAAATAAAAGTTTATTGCATGTAAAAAAGTATTATTGAAAATTCAAGCATTACCTGAGTTATGAAATGGTAACCCCTCTGTAAAACACCTTAACAATAACATTATAAATATTTTTTGAATGAGTCAAGGATATTTTAGGGTTTTTCACATAGGTTTTAATATTGTTAACTTTTTAAAAGTATTTTATTGTAAAAATGTTGTACAGAGGGGTTACTGTTACATGAGTAGGGTAGTGACTACATTTCATAGCAAACATTGTTACCTGCTCTATTTTCCCCCTACCATCACTTCCCTCCCCACCTCCCCAACTCCTCCTGCCCACATCCCACAACCTGACATTGTAAAGTTCATTTTCAATATAGTGTCCTGTACATCTCATCGTCACAATGGGTCAGCCTGCATCCTCATTTAAGCGTTCTGCAATATCCCTTCCCTAAATGTTCTCCAAAAGCCCATGTGTTAAAAGACTTGGTCCCCAGCATGACACCACTGGGATGTGGGGAAAATTGTTAGTAGCGAAGTCTGGCCAGAAGGTATCTGGCTATTGAGGACATCAGCTTTGAAGGGAATACTGAGAGCCCAGCCCCTTCCTCTCTCCCATTGCTCCACCAGGTTAGTTTTCCCTGAGCTCTGCCATGATATACTGCCCTGTCCCAGGCCCCAGCACAACAGAACTTAACAAAACTCAGAGCTAAAGCAAACTTTTCATCACTCATTTAAGTTGACTGTCTCGGGTATTTTGTTATAAGAATGGATAGTTTCCTAATACTGACCCTAAACCAAGGCTATAGAGAGAATAATGAATATGTGTGTGTGCGTGTATAAAATACAGACATGAAGCTATTGTCAACTGTTCTGTATTTTTTCCATTTCCCCCTCTTTCTTATTAGTTTTTTTTTAATTAGCTTACTCTTTTTTGAGTGTGGAGCATAGGAGCTAGGACTGTGCTTCATGCTCACTCTATACTCTGTTTTCTTTGTTAAAAGTTTTATAGGCTGACCTGGTTATCTAAACATTACTTATGAGCTAACATCTATGAAGAAATAAAAAAGAGATTAAACTAAAGATTCTAGCAAAATACATCTTTCTACTCCCAGATAGGACCTGAGGAAATACACCATGCCTACCGCATTCAGCAACTTCAAAGCATTCCTTTCTCACAGGGCCCTTGCCACTCCTGAGATTTCAGGGGTAACTAGGGAAAAGGCATTCTCCTTTATATTTTTCCTTACTCTCTAGACATCCAACAAACAAGTATACAGAAACTTAGAGACTGGCAGCTGTTTCTGGGTGTTTTCATTTCCTTTCAACCTCTCTCTGGCATAGGATCATAGACCTGGCATTTATCTGTGACGTTCATCAGGCACATGTTCCACAATCAGTGAGCCTCTTGACTTCAAATCAATCCCCAGACTGACATTATCTAGTCAGAAAATCTACCAAGTACATAAATGCAAATAAGATCCTTTAGCAGTCAAGGCTAGGAGGTATGGCCAAAGCTAATGGTTAGAAGTAGAGCAAAATTACAAATAAAATAATGGGCATGAGTTTATAAAACTCATAGGTCAATATATGATCATAAAGACAGAGGCCATAAATACTGTGGAACTTGTAGTAAGCAGAGTTCTTAGTGGTTCACCAAAATCTCTACCCTTTAGTTATGACTTTTCTAATACCTTCCACAAGAATGGGGCAGAGTCTCAAGTTATTGTGAGAAAATGGTATAATCTTTCATGTGTAGGCTATATTTGTAGCAAAAGTGAAGGAATTTTACAGGTGTTTATTAAGGTGCCTAACCACTTATTATTCTAGGTAGGCCTGACCTAATCATGGGAGCTCCTATAGCAACTGTTGTGTTGTAGGAATGTCTATGGTGAGATTCTTTTGAGACTGTGGAAATCTGCAAATAGGAGCTGAGCATGACACCCTCCCCCCACCCCAACACAGCAGGTGATAACTATGAAGAAAGTGGTTGTTGTAAAACTGCATAAAAGGTATACTGCTAACAACTTGGAAGCAGGGAAATGGATTCCACTGTTTGAACCTTCAAATGAGGATGCAGTCAGTTGACACCTTGATGTTAGCCTTGAAGCCCTGGGAAGAAAATGCAATTAAAGCATACCACATTTCTGACAATAAACTCAAGCCAGGTAACAAATTATTGTTATTGTAAACCACTAATTTGTGGTAACTTGCACTTCTTATAGAACATAATTGGATCTATTACACCATAGACCCAATCATAGTGCATGTTGGGGGGAGGTGAGGCATCTGTGTATTTCTGTGTACACACACATACACATTCTGTGTACATACACATTTTGTGCCCCAGGAGTACTTAGTAACTCCAGAACAGTATAAGACTCAGAACATATTCTTGTTATTTTTCTACACGCTTTTTGTAGCTTATCTTTAGTATTAGATATTTTATGCTTAAATAGCTCTTTTCCTGAGTTGTATCTGTGCACACATGCTATACTAGACTTAATATATGTGTATATTAAATCTTTATCTTGATGACAACAATAATCTCTATAAATTTTCTTGCTATCTTGTTTTATCCTGAAAGGTGGAGTGCAAACTTTGCAAATGGGTCTCTGCTTTGAATCCCTAGATGCCATTATAAACAGAATAAGAGGTAGAATAAATTAGAAACTGGCTACAATGAGATTTAAAGTTCCTAAGGGAGTGGTAAACCTAACAGAAAAACTGCAGTTTCTCTGTGTAATCACATAGTCCATTTAGATGTGGGTGTTACTGTTTCGTTAGGTCGTGGTCATATAGGAGCCTTGGGCAACTTAGCTTAGATTTCCAAGTATGGAATGGTGCATATCTGTGTCATTAGACTGAAGTCCAAATAAAAATACAGCAAGAAAAGGTCAGATCCTTCATCTTCATAATGGTGTGAGATCCAAGTTTGCCCCCTTTCACTCAACAGATGAGCAAAATATTCCCTTCTATTATCACTACAGAACTCAACATGAATGAGATTTCCTGGGATATTTTACATATCATCTCTTTTCATAAGGATGTATAGTTCTTAATTTTAGAAGTGAAGGGAAAACAGATCCTTGATTCCTGGAGGATTGTGTTCTAAAGTTTAAAAAAAAGTTTCTAAGTGCCTCTTGTTCTCATATGTATATTCAGAAACCATGGTAAATGTCAACATTTCTAATCAATATAGATGGCTTTGAATTGTGAGTTAGGCAAAATAGCTAACCAGCCCACCTCAGATAAGACCAGTCTGTTTCAACTAAATCTTTAGCAATAAGAATATTTGTGTGTTACTCCAGAAAATCAAAGTCAACATAAAAATTTCTAAATAATACTGGTAAAAATATATCCATGTAGCAAGGTACTGTTTTTGAAAACAAAACAAAACCTAAAATGCATCTCCTCTTGGCATGGCATGTCTTTCTCACAGAAAACACTTGTACAGCTTTCCAGCTCTTCTTGCTCATTCCCACCTCCATCAATTCCACATTATTATCTTTAAAGGACATAATAGGATTCTTCTAAATAATCACACACGTGATGAAATTACCTCTCCAGATCTAAGAATTCAGGCAAGAAATCTGCAAGGGATTAATATCTCATTTGTCAAAACATGCCCTATTCACATGTGGCTACAACCACCCTCCAATTGGGACAATAATTTCTGGTTGCTGCTCTTCAAGGGTTTCCACTTACTTTTATAATAGCTATAAACCTTTTTTAAAGTATTTTAAAATTCCTTTCATACAAAAAAACTAAACTATACGCTAATTCTTTTTTTTGTTTGTTTTTGGTGGGTGGTGGGGCTTGAACTCTGGACTTGGGCATTGTCCCTTAGCTCTTCAGCTCAAGGCTAGCAATATTCTAAAGTAAAAGAGACAAATCTTCGAGTACTACAAGCAATTTATACAACTACAATCATAATATACCCATAATCACAGAATGACAATCCCAGATTAGGGCAGTGACTCTCAAACCTGGTTTGCCATAAACATTGCTTGGCTAGAAGTTGAAAATATATATATTCCCAGTTCCTATAGAAAACCTTCTGAAGCAGAATCTCAGAGGTGGAACTTGAGAATAAAACCTCACAAAGTAAAACAAAACAAAACAAAACTCACAAAGTAATCCCCAGTTGTTCATGTAAATTGTCTGTACATTAGACCTGGAAACTAGAGGTTGCAAAAGAAGTCACTGAAGTATAATTGATTCTATGGAGAGATCAAATAGTGTAATTCTTTAAAAGATGAAGTCAAAGCCGAACTAAATAAGTGCTTGCATAAGGGGAGGGTGAGACGAGGAGAGTAGGAATATTAGAATTAAGAGAAATAAGGGGAAGAACGCAGACAATAATTCATTATGTACCACAGAATTGAGAAAAATAAGAAAAAGAATGGGCCAAAGTGTGTGGGGGGGTGGGGAGGTGAAGATTTTGAAGGCTGACACAGATCAAGATGCACAGTCTACACAAACAGCTTTGTTAAGTGGAAAATAATTCAATATGCATCCTAAGAGTTAAGAAAAGTGAGGGAAGAGGTGGACTGGGAGGGGTGAGTGACAGTGTTGAAAGGGGGACATTGATCAAGATGCACAGTGTTCATAAACTGCTTTGTTGCTACTCCTTTGTACAACTACTTAAAGATAATAAAAATAAATATTCAAAAAACAGAATTGGAAACCAGAAAACTAAGAAATATATTAGTATTTCCCATTGATTTCATAGAGTATAGTAAGTCTGTCTTATCTGTGGATTTATTAGAGTTTTGATCAAATGTAGTCAAATAATAATACATTTTAAACATCAAAAATATTTTCAGCCCCGTGCCGGTGGCTTACACCTGTAATCCTAGCTACTTTGGAGGCTGAGATCTGGGAATTGCGGTTCAAAGCCAACCTTGACAGGAAAGTCCATTAGACCTTTATCTCCAATTAACCACCAGTAAACCGGAAGTGGCTCTGTGGTTTAAGTGGTAGAGCACTCGCCTTGAAGTGTAAGAGCTCAGGGACAGTGCCCGGCCCAGAGTTTAAGTCCTTCAACCAGAAAAAAAAATTAAAAAACAAAATGTTTTAATTTCTGTGGCCACATTTTGCAGATTAGTGGACTCAGTGAAGGTCTCGGTCTTATATTATTATCAGTTCACTTTGGGATCTGTTTGTCCTTAATTTTGTGAAAATATGCCTCTTAGGATATAAGTGGTAACCCAAAACTAAGGCCAAAGTTAGTGTACTTCAATTAAGTGATGAAGAGACAATTTAAGATTTTTTGGGTAATTGTAACTCCTCTGTATGACATTTTCACAATTTAAAAAAAAAAAGATTTTTT
Organism: Dipodomys ordii; assembly: GCF_000151885.1. Taxonomy (NCBI): domain Eukaryota; kingdom Metazoa; phylum Chordata; class Mammalia; order Rodentia; family Heteromyidae; genus Dipodomys; species Dipodomys ordii. The sequence goes on from NW_012267352.1 coordinate 507,165, forward strand.
GGCGAGTGGATTCTTTTAGCATAAGTTGGACAGCATTATGGGGCAAATGAATCAGGTACATGCAGAACAGTACTGAACTCAAAACCATCTCAGCATTAGAAGTTTCCTAAATGATGGTCTCCTTGGAACCATATACCACCAGTTTAATTACTGATAGTAACCCATTCTCCTTTAAAATTACACAGTGAAGTTCTCTGTTCTGCAGAAGCATCTATTAGCCTAGAGAATGTTTGGCTAAGTGAAACAAGCCAAGCAAACAAAGACAAATACAGCCTGGTTTTACGTGTGTGTGGAAAGTAGGAGGCATGAGACAGCCTTAAATAAGAGTACAATGGATGTCACCCGTGTTTGGAAATGGGGAAAAGAAGATATTTGCCAAGGGCATAAACTTTCCAGTATAAGACTGATCAGTTCTGCAAATTTAATGTCAAGTATGGTGACCAGAATTAGCAATGATGTGTCATACACTTGAAATCCGCTGAAAGTAGATTCTATATATTCTCCCTCCAAAGAGAATTGGAACTATGTAAGTGAAGGATATGTTAATTATTATGTGCTACCTACTAGAAATAATCATACTAAAACTTTTCCATACGTGTAATTTTTATTTGTCAGTCTTTGATCAATAACAGAAAGTGGGAAAAAACGGAAGAGGGGGTAACAATGTTCAATAAGAAATATACTCATTACCTTACTTATGTAACCGTTACCCCTCTGTACAGCATGTTTACAACAAAATAAAATAAAAATGTTTTTAAAGAGATAGATTCAGGGCCATGATAAATGCACAGAACAGGGTGCATCACCAAAGTGGTAAATGTAAGGTGATTGCAGTTTTAGGAAGACTTTGTTTAGTGCAATTTGTGGTACCATAATAAAATGATATTAAATCATGAAAAAAATAAAGCAAGAAAGACATTCCCACAAAATAGAGTGTCTAATAGAGTAAGAAAAAAGCCTAAACATACAAACATTTCTAAATAAAGTATTAATCACAATAACTAGATTTTAAAAGGTGATGGCATCCAAAATATTATTCCAATATTATAATTCACATAGAAATAAGATATTTGCATTTTTATATGTAAAGTCTCTGAAATCTTATATTTGTTATACTGAAAAGACCTATGATTTCTGACAACTCATTTTCTAGAAACCAGCAGCTGCACATATATTGGACAATAGAATTGCAAAGCATATTTAATGATGAAAGTTTCCTATATTCATTTTTCATTTTCTAAAAACACCAGAATCATAATTTTTTAAGAACCATTTAAGAATTTAGAGACAGAAGTTTCAAAAATTGATTTGAAAAATAGTATTATTACCTTAAAATAATAATAGATACTTTATAATAAAGTATGGTTATTCCAGAAATAAAATGCATAATTGATATTTGAAACTAATTAATATAACTTGTCATATAATTTGTCATATTCAGTTTGGTAACAATAATGTATTTATTTGTGTAATTTCAACTGCTGTTATAAACAGCAAAATAAAAATCCCTGACCGTATTTTCTTAATATGTCACAAACTATACATTGGAATTCAAAAGCTGATATTCAAAATGAAAATTATATGTGTTGTTTTTAATAGAATTGCATGATCTAAGAATATGACTAATGCTTAAAAGACTTCAATTTTTAATGTCATCTTTTTCTAAATTAATTGATGGATGATTTATATGACCAATAAATGTCAAAAATATTTAAAACATTGAAAAAGAAACAAAAACTGGTGAAGAAGTTGTTGAAGTTCTACTGTTGAGCCATTTAAATCACCTTGGACATCTTACTAGCTGCTGTTTAAAACTTCTGTAAACTTAACAGTGATATGTATTGTTTAACTGTATGATTTTTTTTGAAAATGGGTAAAAATAATCCAAGTATTGTTTATCTTTGCAGTAATAGCAAATTTTTCATCCATTCTTTTTTATTTATCCTTTACTTTTTACCATGCATTTGCTTATTTACTTATAGACAGGATCTTACTATGTAGTCTAGGCTGACCTAGAAATCTTGACCCTCCTGTCTTGGCTTCCTAAGGAGTAGGATTACAGGTGTATACCACTGTGCCCACCTGTATCACAACTTTAAATAACCACCAAGCAGCTTCAGATCTTCCTCATACACACATCTCTTTTAACTTTTGTTATCCTCCACCCATCCTGTGCCTTTTCTTTTGGAGGAGAAACATACTTGCATTACAACTGTTTCTTTTGATTAAAATGTCTCACCCTGTTAAATGTATTCCTTGAAATGATCAATATTTTCTTACCTCTTTCTCAGTCTCTTGGTCTCTCTTAGACTTACTGTATTTGTCTTTGTCTCTGTCTCTGTGTGTCTGTGTGTCTGTCCATCTGTTGGTCTCTGTGTGTCTGTGTCTCTGGCTTATGATGCTAGAACATTTCCTTGAGAGTCTTTCTACCTAGACAAGTCCTAGATTTTATTAAGGGCCAATAACTTCCTCAAAGACTTTCCCACTTTGTGTCCTTAGTTCATAGCCTCCCAAAGGAACAAAAAGTTGAATTTACTTATATCCTCACTATTACCACTCACAGAGGCTCAAAACTGAAAACATAGCATTATAAACCTCTAGAAGTGAAAGTTGTAGGGTTAAATAGTCCACCTCTGTACACTTAATTTATAAGTTATGAAAATTCTAATTTACTGTCTTGCATTCCTAGCATCCTTATAAATTGTGCCTGATATATTCAATAGACTTCCTGTCTGTCAACATATAAAAATGGGCATTTTATGTCAATTCACTTGTTACTTTCCATGGGCTAGCTAAAAATGGTTAAGACTTGTGTGAACAAAAGAAGGAGAAGGAGAAGGAGAAGAAGAAGAAGAAGAAGAAGAAGAAGAAGAAGAAGAAGAAGAAGAAGAAGAAGAAGAAGAAGAAGAAGAAGAA
>NW_012267352.1:510130-552317 GCF_000151885.1 Dipodomys ordii
GCTGTGGCTCAAGTGGTAGAGCACCAACCTTGAGCTGAAGAGCTGAGGGACAGCGCCCAGGCCCAGAATTCAGGCCCCATGACTGGACCTCCCCAAAAAAAATTTTTTTAAAGCTTTCATGTCATCTTGTGAAACCTTTACACAGACGCTGGGACAAAGATAATATAGATATTTTGGTCTGGGTGCTGTTAGCTCACACCTAGCTACTCAGGAGGCTGAGATCTGAGGATCATGGTTCAAAGCCAGCCCAGGCAGGAAAGTCCCTGAGACTCTTATCTCCAATGAACCATCAAAAAAGTCAGAAGTGGAGTTGTGGCTCAAGTGGTAAGGCCTAATTCCCAGTACCAAGAGGGAGAGGAAGAAAGGGGAGGGAAGAAGGGAATAGGAGAGGAGGGGAGGGGAGGGAAGAAGGGAAGAGAAGCTATTCAACTGCAACATCTAATAGTCTTTCCTTCTGCATTTTGAGTTAAGGGAGTGAATGATGGGAGAAAGGTGCATGGATATTCCTGAGCTAAATTTAAATTCCTGCACTGGTGGATACATCTAATCCAGCTTCTATCAAATCACATTAAATTATTCCTTTCTGTTCTGGTAACCTTGATTAGATTGAAGCAAACATTTCTATTTTGCTTCTCTCTAAACTCTCATTGGTAGATTTTCTTTCATTTTCTAGACTTAAAAAAGCAACTTTGCAAACTGTTGTAGTAGTTCGATAAACAAGCACTAAACTGTGAGTTCCCTAAGGACAATGTGTCTCATTCAATAATGTTTCCCAAGAGCCTCACTAATGCAGGCAGGCAAGGCTGCCTACACTTACCAGAGAATATATTGTTGTTAATTCTCTAAAGACCAATAGAGTACGTGTTCCCTTAATGTCCACCCACATGGAGAAACTCTGAGTAGAATAGCAATCAGGCAGACCTGAAAATTGCTCATTTGATGTTTTATTCTGATGGATGGAGCAAGCCAAAGCCTCAGAAAACATTCTCTCCTCCCAGTGCTATTTCCCTCAGATCAATAATATGCAGAAAATGCAATCACAGGATGAATGAAAATCATTTTGCCTCCAACCATAGCATAAGAGGGGAAAAAAGTTAGAATGGTCTAATTTTGTCAAGAAAAACCATTCTCAGTTAAAATGCATTGCTTTTAAGAGTTTTCTGTAGCTCCCCCAGTTGTTCCTGTTATATGCCAGGAAATGCTAATACACTTATTCTAAAAGTGAGAGAGAATGCTCAAGAAATGTCTTCTGATTTGTTAACTTTATGAAAAAGGCATTGCGTTTCTTGACCAACAAAAGAGGTCACTGAAAACATTCTTAATATTTTCTCACATTTTATTAACATATTACTAGTTGTACAAGGTGATTGTGTTTTGATATATCCATATGTGCTTACAAGGTAACCCTGATCAGACACACCATCTACTACTCTTTCTCCTATAATTTTTTTAAAGTTTTGTAGTTGATGAATACTACTTTTGAATTTGGCACGCTGGCTTTCTGGGAAGCAACAGAAGCAAGAAGGTCATTCTCGTGTTCCATTTGCCCCTTTTCCTCCTGAAGCAAGTTATAAAATGTGGAAAGAATTCTCTGACCTTTCCCCTGAAGCAGGCCATAAAATCTTAGCTGACCTTCTCCTGCAGCAGGTCATAAAACCCTCATTCCCAGAAGTGCCCTCCCTATACTCACAGAAGGAGAATGTCCTTATCTCTAAAGTCACAAGGGCACAGAGGAGATTATGAAGAAGCAGGTCATGATTGTATTACCACTTGATTATACCCCTTCATACTATAGCACTCTGTGTGACTGTCTACTTTGCATCCAACCTAAGCATAAAAATACAGAAGGATTCCCTGACTTGGGTCTTTATTTCCAAGGCTCCGATATCCATAAGACTTATAAAAAAGTAAGATTGTAAGTTTTTCCTTGGTTAATTTTTCTTTGGGAATAAGTACCCCAGTCATGAGCAGTGACAATACATTAGCTTTGTTTTTTGACAAGACTCCATTTTTCAAACTAAATTTATGGTATATGAGACTTCATGCTTCCCTATGCCTTGTGTTTTTAACACATGACTAAGTTTAATTTCTGATTTAAAGTCATTTAAAAGACTGACTAATTGGTTTTAATGTTTACTGAACACTGAATATGAGTGAGTCACTTTGAAGGATAATTCACATATTCTACTACATGTAGGCTTCAACAAGTTCTTACAAGTTCTTAGCGACAGAGAGACAGAGAAACAGAGAGACAGACAAAGGAGACAGACAGACAGACAGACAGACCGATCGATCGATAGATAGATAGATAGATGAAAGTTAGATAAGTGATTAAATAAGCATCATGGAAAGACCTACAATTTCCCTCATAATACTTCCAACTAAAGTTCTGAATTTCTTTTGTTTCCTTTTTCCTATTAATATTGTGCAGTAAGCTTCTTTGATACATAGCAAACAATTTAAGTGAATACTGTAACACAAAGTTCATTTAAAAAAATCACACTACAGAGCTAGTACAGTACACCTAGACTTCGATACAAAAAAAAAAACAATAATAAAAGGCCTCAGTGTAAACTTATTCAACCACTCTGGAAAGCTGGATAGAGGTTCCTCGAAAGAATACACGTAGAACTCCCCTATGACGCAGCATTTGTGCATTTACCCAAATGATAACAAACAAGGCCATACTAAAGCTACCAGCACAACTATGTTTATTGTAGCATTATTCACCATAGCTAGAATATGGAACCAACCCAGATGCCCCTCAGTAGATAAGTGGATCAAGAAAATGTGGTATAGCCAGGCACTGGTGGCTCACCCCTGTAATTCTAGCTACTCAGGAGGCTGAGATCTGAGGATCATGGTTCAAAGCCAGCCTGGGCAAGAAAGACCGTGAAACTCTAATCTCCAATAAGCCACTAGAAAACCGGAAGTGGCTCAAGCGGTAGAGAGCTCGCCTTGAGCTGAAGAGTGCAGGGACAGCGCCTAAGCCCAGAGTTCAAGCCCCACTACCGACAAAATAAAATAAAATTGTGGTATATATACACAGTGGAATTCTATGCTTGCATCAGAAAGAACAACATTGCCCCATTTGTTCAGAAATAGAAAGACTTGGAAAAAAATTATATTAAGTCAAGTATGCCAGTCCCAAAGAAACATAGGTTCCATGGTTACCCTTATTTGCAATATTTAAAGTGTATATATATACATATATATGATAATCTTATCAGATGAGCCAAAATGCTCAAAAGCTATTATGTACATATGTCCATATATGATGATGTCACGTGAAATGAACCCCGAGATATGGACACAAGAGGTCTGTCTTTGTTGTTATTGTTTTAAATGTACTACATTATTTTTTTGTTTTTGTTTTTTAATGTTCCTTCCCCTATAGTATATTCCCTGTAGTCACTGTACCCTGCATCGCGTATATACATTTGTCTAATCTGGGAAGGAGAATAACAAAACGCTGAAACAAGGACACAGGATGACCCACTGCAACACTGATACCCACAGGACAGTATATTGGAAATGAACTTTACAACTTTGGGCAGGGGGTGAGGGTGATAAAGTGGGGAGGTGGGGGGAGGGAAGGTATAGTGGGACAACAACAAGGGAAGGGGTAACAATGATCAACAAGTAATGTACTCATCGCCTTACTCATGTAACTATAACCCCTCTATACAGCACCTTTACAATAAAATAAAACAAACAAAATAAATAAAAGGCCTCTATTTTAATTGTTATATATATATACACACACATTGTGGAAGAGAGCTATATACTTTTGCACTTTTTAGAGGAATAAATTTTGGATTACTGAAAAAAAAAACACCTTCCAACCAACGATAATTTGCTATAATCAAAAGCTCTCCAGAAGTCTATGACTGAAGTTCCATCCATCTGCTTTCCTATTTGACTCATCTGTGCCCAATGGCTAGCCTACTTTCAGCCACAAACTCTGTCTTTAAACTAGATCAACCATCAGTTACCTAGAATATGTTCATCTGAGTTATAATAGGATCTTTAGAGGGTGGGTATATTTTGTAGGTTTCTTTTATATTAGTAACACAGATACAGAGTGTACTCTACAACTTCCAAAAAGAAGGCTTAGTTTCTCAACTATACTCCAATGTCATTTGATATACTTCAAAAAAATGTTAAGAGCATTTTTTATTATATGACATTTAAGATGTGCTGCTCTTAATAGAGAAATTCCTCTATCCAAAATGTACCAAAAGGGAGTAGATTCCGTTAGCTGTTCCAAGTATAGAAGCACTTTAGCTAACAGACAATAATAAGTCATAAATTGGGAATGACAGCCCTTCTTACCAAGGTCTGATTTATGGTAAGATTGGTAAAGGTTTTGCAGCTTCTCATTAAGTTAATGACAAAGTCTGGCCTTTCTGGCCAGTGAGAGGGAACAAGGTAACAGAAAGAAGCATCCAGATACCTTGCTACTGTCTTGGGAAGGAAGATAGCAGGGAAAGGAGACCAATTCAGCTGAGTGATTGGCTTACCACTCACCTGTTCCCTAGATCGACAGTTATTCAATTCTTCTCTGTTTTGTTTTCAGTATCAGAAACAAGGAAAATAGTCTCTTTGAGTTTTTAGGCTGTTCCCACTATTGCATCTTGAATACATGAGAAATCAAAAGATTCAGAAACTTACAAGGTCTCTAAAACTGTCCAATGAAGGTATCTTCTTAGATTCATAAACAAGATCTTATTTTATTTTATTTTATTTGTGAACATACTGTACAGAGGGGTTACAATTACATGGGCAGGATAATGAGTACATTTCTTACCAAGCATTGCAGCCTCCTCCTTTGTTTACCCTTCACATCCCTTCCCAGCCTCCCCCCTCCTCCCCCAATTCTCCCCCCCTCCCCTCCCCCGCACCGACGTTGTAAAGCTTGTTTTCGACATGACAACTTGTACTTCTCATTGTTGCAACAGGTCCACCTGTATCCTTAAACGACTTGTTTTTCCCCATCTCCTCCACAAGTTATACTGACATCAAATATAGTGAAAGCAGGGGTTATACTGTGGGGGAGGGACATACAAAGCAACAAAGAAATAATCTTATAAATGCATTAGAAACACATGCATGAAAGAAAAAAAACATTAAAATACATATCTAAGGGTTCATTTTCCTAACATCACATTATCTGACCTTTTCTGCTTGACTCATACATATACTAGGTATTGCAAATAAGGGAAACCATGGGACCTATGTTTCTTTGGGCCTGGCTTGCTTCACTTAATATAATTTTTTCCAAGTTTTTCCATTTCCTAACAAATGGGGCAATGTCATTCTTTCTGATGGAGGCATAGAATTCCATTGTGTATGTATACCACATTTTCTTGATCCATTCATCTACTGAGGGGCATCTGGGTTGGTTCCAGATCTTAGCTATGGTAAATAATGCTGCAATAAACATAGTTGTGCTGGTAGCTTTAGTGTGGTCTTGTTTGTAAACATTTGGGTAAATGCCCAAAAGTGGGATTGCTGGGTCATAGGGGAGTTCTATGTGAAGTCTTTTGAGGAACCTCCATACTGCTTTCCAAAGTGGTTGAACAAGTTTACATTCCCACCAACAATGAAGTAAGGTTCCCTTCTGTCCACATCCCCTCCAGTATCTGTTGTTGTTTAGAGTTCTTGATTTTTGCCATTCTAACTGGAGTGAGGTGGTATCTCAATGTTGTTTTGATTTGCATTTCTTTTATGGCTAGGGATGTTGAGCATTTCTTCATGTGTCTATTGGCCATCCTTCTTTCTTCTTCAGAGAAGTTTCTCTTTAAGTCTTTAGCCCACTTATTTATTGGGCAGTTATAAACAAGATTTTTATTATATGTTCTGCTTTCTTTTTTATAATCAGTAAATTGCTTGGTCTTCTCTTCAGAGTGAGACAAAGTAATTAGTTAAAAACTATAAAGCACTAGAATCTATTTTGAAATGTTCCTTGAATGTCAACATCAAATACTATATTATATACATGTATATATATATATATACATATATATATGATTTGAAATGAGTTAAATGATTCCACAAACTTGTAGATTGCAACAACTGATTTGATTTCTCCAGGACTCAGTTTCTTCACTGGTAAGAGAATAAGTTGGACAGTAATTTAGCCAAGTTTACAATATTGAAAGTATTCTGTTGTCTTTAATTACAAAGACAAATATGGAAAACAAGAAACTAACTGAAAGTAAACATTCTAAACTTATCTCTCCTTAGGCATGAGTATTTTTCTATAATAGAAATAGTATCTTATACATTCTATTTTATATGATGGAGCATGATATCTGTAATTGTACTTGAGTATCAAAGATAGACAAACACAAATATGTTTGCATTGCTATTGCTAGTATTTTTTGCCATAAGTTGTAACATATTTTGATTGATCAATATTGATTGACAAGCCTAATCACAATATGCTTGCTTTTCACCTACTTAATCTGTAGTTTAATTCTCTTAACCCCCCTCTTTAAAAACATGCCACAACTGAACAAACAATGCACAGAATAGAAGAATAATTTTCAACTATTTGAGGGATAAGAATTGACATATGAAATACACAATGACTTGGGCTGGGAAGGTGACTCAGTGGTAGAGTGCTTGCCTTGCATGCATGAGGTCCTGGGTTTGATTCCTCCACACCACGTAAGCAGAAAAAGCCAGAAGTGGTCCTGTGGCTCAAGTGGTAGAGCGCTAGCCTTGAGCTGAAGAGCTGAAGGACAGCACTCAGGCCCAGAATTCAGGCCCCATGACCAACAAAAAACAAAAAAAAAACATGACTTCAAAAACACCAAACAATAAAAGATCAAATAATCCAGTTAATAAGTGGCCAAATGTATTGAACATGTAGTACTTAGAATTAGAAATACAAATGGCTAATAAAGACATGATGAATACATCTTTAGCAATAAATAAATGGAAATCAAAATTACACGAAGGTTCCATCCCACCTCAGTGAGAAAGGGTATTTTCATGAGAAAAGATGCCAGTGAAAATGCAGGGGGAAAGAACTCTCCTACAGCCTTGCACTGATGGCTCACACCTGTGAGCCTAGCAAAAGAGCTCAGGGACAGAGCCCAGAATTCAAACCCCATGACTGACAACAAAAAACAAACAAATAAACAAATAAATAAATAAAAACTCCTACAGTGACATACAGTGATGGTGGAACCATAAATGAATGAATGAGTACAACCACTATGGAAATCAGCTAACAATGTATGGGTAATGATGGAGAGATGTATGGGTATGGGGGAGAGAGATAAGGGGAGGGAAAACATTAGGCATTTGGAGGAGAGAATGGCCCAATGAAGAGGTGACTTCCTCTCTTTCCTGGAGACCCTGGGATGTGGAAGAAGCCCATGGAGCTAACAAAACTTTCTCTTGGGAAACAGACATTGCCCCTTCTTCTACCTAAAGAACCTGAATAGCTGAGATAGTGTTTCATCAAAGTAACACCCTAGATGAACATGGAGCAGATTTGTTGCAGGAACAGGTGTTCTTTCCTTTGGAATAAACCAACCAGCCACCAGAGCAGCTGGGACTTGCCCAGGAGGCTATAACAGACAGACTCCATGAGCCTGTATCAGATGGCTTCTGGAACTCCTTGCACTGAGAAGTCTGTAATTCTCCCTCAAGCTCTACCTTTTCTTTGTTGACCTGGAAGCAAATGCACAAGATCTCATATGGCATGAATCAACCCTCCCAGCTGGGATCCTTGGTTGGGGATTTGTACCAACCCACCACTAACCTAGAGGTTTTCCTCAGTTTCTCTAGCATACAAACTATGACTCTGTCTTCACTTTTCCTGCTGCATAATTATTTATTTGGTGGAGAAAAGGAAGAATCCAGGACTCCTAGACTAGAGAGGATCAGGTCTATATCCAAAGGAGTGTAAATGATGGTCAAGGGAGTTGTGACCTGCATGCTTATTGTAACTCATACTCATCTGAAAGGTGTTATACATATGTCCTAAAGTTACAAATAAAGGAACTAAGGCTATTCTCAATGCAAGGTCATGACTTTTCCTTTGGATCTTCCCTCCCATAATACCAGTCAATACCAGAATCAGAGTTCTGACTAGTTTCTATAGCTTTAGAATGAGCTTATCACTTTGGATTACTACTTCTTTTGAAAAAAAGAAATCCTGTTAGGTAATCCCTTGATTCTGTCTTCTGCTTTTCTCTGCCTATTCAATCTCAAGGTGAAGTTCTTGTAATTTAAACTTGTTTCCATCTGCCAAGGGTCTGAATTTAGTAATAAAATGTATTTATTTATTAGAGTTAGGATTTATTGAGAACTCTGTAGCCTAAACCATTTACAAGTATCCTCTTATTTAATGCATTGTAAGGCCAGGTGCTGCAATAATAGTGCTTACACATTTGAAGCAATGGTTTACAGAGATTTAGCAATCTGCCCAAGATAAACTTATTAGGAGATGCTGGCAGAAAGAAAAAATCAATCCCACATATTTGTGTACTTGGTTACTATGAAGAATTCTAAGCCTAAGGGAAAATATTCCTAGCAAATTTCCTTTCTCTAAAAAGTAGGGAGGGGACTTAATTATATTCAGTTCATAGATATTTTTTTATTTTTTATTTTATTTATTTATTTATTTTATTTTATTTGTGAACATACTGTACAGAGGGGTTACAATTACATGGGCAGGATAATGAGTACATTTCTTACCAAGCATTGCAGCCTCCTCCTTTGTTTACCCTTCACGTCCCTTCCCAGCCTCCCCCCTCCCCCCCAGTCCGAATCCTTCTACCCCCCCCCACCGACATTGTAAAGCTTGTTTTCGACATGACAACTTGTCTTCTCATTGTTGCAACAGGTCCACCTGTATCCTTAAACGACTTGTTTTTCCCCATCTCCTCCACAAGTTATACTGACATCAAATATAGTGAAAGCAGGGGTTATACTGTGGGGGAGGGACATACAAAGCAACAAAGAAATAATCTTATAAATGCGTTAGAAACACATGCATGAAAGAAAAAAAACATTAAAATACATATCTAAGGGTTCATTTTCCTAACATCACATTATCTGACCTTTTCTGCTTGACTCATACATATACTAGGTATTGCAAATAAGGGAAACCATGGGGCCTATGTTTCTTTGGGCCTGGCTTACTTCACTTAATATAATTTTTTCCAAGTCTTTCCATTTCCTAACAAATGGGGCAATGTCATTCTTTCTGATGGAGGCATAGAATTCCATTGTGTATGTATACCACATTTTCTTGATCCATTCATCTACTGAGGGGCATCTGGGTTGGTTCCAGATCTTAGCTATGGTAAATAATGCTGCAATAAACATAGTTGTGCTGGTAGCTTTAGTGTGGTCTTGTTTGTAAACATTTGGGTAAATGCCCAAAAGTGGGATTGCTGGGTCATAGGGGAGCTCTATGTGAAGTCTTTTGAGGAACCTCCATACTGCTTTCCAAAGTGGTTGAACAAGTTTACATTCCCACCAACAATGAAGTAAGGTTCCCTTCTGTCCACATCCCCTCCAGCATCTGTTGTTAGCGTTCTTGATTTTTGCCACTCTAACTGGAGTGAGGTGGTATCTCAATGTTGTTTTGATTTGCATTTCTTTTATGGCTAGGGATGTTGAGCATTTCTTCATGTGTAGTTCATAGATATTTTTAATGCCTGATTTCCTTTCTATATTCTAAAATGTCTCTGCAACTTTTGGTTCTTTTATACCTATTCTATACCTAAGAAAAATGAAACTAAATATTGCTGGCATGGTATACCACTTCCATCTAGTGGCCACCAATGGTAGCTGACTGTAAATGCCTTCTGGATGAAAATGAATCTGATAGTTACCTAAATAGATACAATGTTGAATCTAAAGGGGAAGCTTTGATTTTTATTCATGACTATGGACCTAAATAAACCACTCAAAAGGGAGCAAATAGATTTCTCTCATATTATGTATATCAGGAAGCAGGGAACACATGACAAACACCTGTTCCTTGTTCTATGCAAGATTGGAGTGGCATGATTGAGGTGAAAATACACAAGACACCTAGCAACAATTTGAACAGTGGCAGAAGTCTATCTAGAGAAGGAAACTGAGCTGAGATGCATTTAGGTAGAGAGGTTATAAAAGAATTAGACTACTTTCAGATTAGACTAGTATGTTTCAGATAGATATTAGTGGTGGAAAAATCTAGAGTTAACCTAAACCTTAAATCATATGAAAAAATAAGGAAGCTTTATGTTTTGTGAACTAAGAAACATCATATGATGAATAAAAGCTTGGACCAATAGAGTCTCCACACATAGTGAACTGTATTCTAGCTCCATGCATACACGAAGTGTCATTTAACCTACCAGCATACCTTGGTAATCAAACAACTGGGTGTCAGCCAGTAACAGGTAGCCAGCTGATTAAGATAGGTCCATATAAGGTGAATGCCTATTGCCGCTAATGAATTACCTTGTCTCTGTGTTTTTCTCTGGCTATAAATACCACTTACTTGATGATAAAGTGGATCATTTGGTAAAAAGCTTAACATAGTTGGATTGTGCTCAGGTACCACGAGGGCAGAAAGTAAATTCCTATTTGAAAAATAGTGAACAAAAATCAAGGCATGGCTCAATGGTAAGAATGCCAGCCTAGCAAACATGACCATATGAGCTCAAAGCTTCAGTACTGCCAAAAAACATCTGTATGAATGACAAACCAATGTTATGTTGTGCCTTTTTCTTATTGATGAGGTGGGAGCCATGAGACACTGCCTTTCCTGCCTCCAAGTAGCTGCTCAAGGCCCTTTGCCAGAGTCCATGAGCAAACCTGGATATTCTCTGACTGTATCTCAGGTTGCTGATATATTGTCATAACTACAGGTCCATGTCTGCTTTTTATAAAGTTGCACAAGCCAAACATAACATCACTCGTCTATTGTCCCAATTACTCAGAAATCAGGGGTTCTGATTCCTGGAGCTTAGGAATTCAAGACCAGTCTGTTCAACATAGAGATACTCTCAACAGACAATAAGTAATTGCAACTACCAGTCAGCAAAATTAGACCTATTATAATAAAACCAACATTATCTACCTTACAGTAAATGAAATTAGTTCATTGTGCACATTTAAAACTAAGAGGGACAAGAAAGCCTATAAACAGTTATAAAATCACAATAGCTTCTATTTCTGGTAGCATAGGGATGCATATTTTGATCCACATTACTAGTGAAGACTGGGGAAAAGCTGAATGAGGTATCAAAGCCATTAGGAGATGGCAATTTGGAGATCCAGAAGAAGATTAAAGTACAGAAGAGAGCCCAAGTTAGAGAGTAATTTTCCTTTGGGACATCAGTGGTTGAAAAGCTGGCCAGCACTTTTCTTCTCAGGAAGAAATAAACAAAAGGATGGAGATGAAGTCCAGGCTCGGGTTCATGTTCAAGGTCAGCTCCCTAAAGCTGTATTTCTATCAAGGTCAAGTCAAGCTTCTTTGGTATAGACTGCAGCTCAGCTCCAGTCTATGAATCTATGAATTTGAAATATAGACGCATAGAACTTGTAACAACTTAGACATTTTGTTTCAAATTCTCTCATTTTCCTTTCAGCTGAGAGTTCCTTGCCCTGAATGCAGGATCAGGAACTTATCATCTAGTATATGATGCATGTTGCAAAAGACAATTTCTCTGGTGACTTGTGCCTACAATCCTAACCACTCAGGAGGCTGAGATCTGAGGATCAAGGTTAGAAGTCATCCTGGGAAGAAAAATCTGAGAGATTCTTACCTCCAATTAATCAGCACAAAGTTGGAAGGGGAGGTTTGACTCATGTGGTAGAGTACCAGCTTTGACAGTAGTAGGAATAAAAGGAACTGAGTGGCAGCTCAAGGGGCCCAGAGTTCAATCCCCAGTACTAGCAGAAATTAAGAAGGGGAAATTTTATTTATTATTACATTTATTGTTCATTTAAAAACAATAAACAGCTTCATGTGGTGGCACTTGCTTATAATCCCAGCATTAAGGAAGCTAAGGTAGGAAGATCGTAAATTCAACACAAATCAGGTTATAGAGTGAATTTGAAGCCAGCTTGGACTATACGGAGCGACAGTGTCTACAAAAGAAAACAAAATCAAAAACCAACAAGCAAACAGAAATATCTTTCTACTAGAGAGAAGAAAAGGTGGCTTTCTTTATTGATTTCTTTTCCTAACAATGTGTTTAGATGACTTTGCTAATGGGCTATGTTTGGAGACTGGCTTACACAATGCTGAACACAAATAACTGCGAATAATAGTTAACTTATCAATTCTGAGCAGAGAAGCAATCTCCTTTCCAATGAAATAATACAGTTGTCTTTATGCCATCAGCTTTGGCCAAGATTGATTTGTATGAGATAGGACTGTTCTCCTACACCGTGTTGCTACATAGTTCCCAGATACAGCTATGAGTAAGATCTGCTACACAGAACATGAAAGCACAGATGTTTATAATCTAAAATATTCTGGTATGTCTTTCCTGCTTAATGCAGTTTTCTGATTCTCAATATGTCAGAACAATATGTTCTCATTCTTTCATTTGGGGGAATCCAAATCTAAACTGTATATTTCATTGCAATTAGTCTATTCTATTAATTTATTTGTCAGTCATGGGGCCTGAACCCTGGGCCTGGGCACTTTCCCTCAGCTCTTCAGCTCAAGGCTAGCACTCTACCACTTGAGCTACAGTGACACTTTCGGCTTTTTCTGTTTATACAGTGCTGAGTAATCAAACCCAGGGCCTCGTGCATGCAAGGCAAGCACTCTATCACTGAGCCAACTTTCCAGCCTCTATTCTGTTCTTTATAGTATTTTATGCATAAAAATATGTATATGTATATGTATATGTCTTGTGACTAGACAAAACATGAGCCACTAGATGCTAACATGAAGAAGGGAAGGGATCAAATGTATTCAAGAGTATTTTGTGGTGAGATTTATTATGATTGAATTTTATATTGCCACATACTAAGTAGGAAACTATAGTTAAGATACTTAAGATCATTTCGAATTTTGTAGTGAAACCAACAGAGAAAAATGACAATACAAGAGAATAAGAAAGTAACCCATCACAGCCAGACTAGATACAATATATTATTTCTCCTTCAGTCTTCCTGACAGTTAATGTTATGCATCAACTTGGTTAGCTCCTGGTACCCAGATACTTGGTGAAACAATCTACTGGGTGGTAGTATTGTGCAAGTATTTTTGCATGTGATTAGTTGCATCAACAGCCGTTGATTAAAGCAGATTGACCTCTCCATATGACTGGGCCACCCAGGATCACTTGAAGGCTTGAAGGAAAGGACTAAGGATTCTCAAAGTACAAGGAATTCTGTCTAGACTAATATGGAATTCTGCCCTATGTTTCCAGGCTTCATGAAAGAAGATTTAAGGCAAAGAATATTTTAAATTTACGCTGGTTAAAATGATTATCTCTTTTCTTTTCTTTTTTATTTTTTAAATGGCTTCTCAGCTGACTTTCAGAAAAACATTTGAGATTATTTTAAATATTTTATATGTAGACTGCAACATTAATTTCTATTTAATTTCAACTTGTGAAACCTATCATTGTCAAACCTTGGCACTGAGGGATGGTGCCAAGAAATCAATTGATTTCTTGGAAAACCTGTCTCTGTCTCTGTTTCTATCTCTTTGCCTCTCCCCCTCCTCCCTTCTCCACAATGTATATATTCTATCAGGTCTATTTCTCTGCTGGACTTAGGGTACTAACCATTATAAGTATTTTATGAAAACTTATAGACTGTGTCAGAGTGATGTTTTATTTTATTTAAAACAAAAATGGATAGCAGCCACTCATTTATTATAAGAAACTATATTTGCTTTATGGAAAGATTAGTTCTTTGGATCCTTTTATGTCTGTTTTCTCCTTCTACTGTTGCTATTATGCTGGTCCTTAAATTGTGCTAAAAGATTGTTCTCTTAGTAAATCCTGACAATCTAGATAGGTAATTTCACAGCCATTTGTAGACATCAGGCAAATGGTTTATTTGTTTGTCTGCTTGTTTTTGCTTTCTTTCATGCAAACAACTGTTGTCATTATTTTTTTCTGCTTTGGAAAAACAATTCAGTTTCAAGATGCTTAAAGTTATGGAAAATACACCTTTGCCAATAGTAGTTCTAAGGATTGCTATTAAGAGTAATTTTCCAAAGGCATGAAGGACAATATTTAGTGGTGAGAGAAAAAAAAGTATTTCATTAATAAAGAAAAATGAGTTAAGAATGGACAGTCTGGAAGAGAAGTGTCTAATTGAGTACATGAAAGCTATTTTCCACCTTGTCCTATCCATACTTTCCACCTCATCCTACCAATTCTTGCTGTAACCAGATAGGAGAGGAATACTTAGCATTAAGACAGTAAGATTAAAAAAAACTTTTAAAGATACATTTAAAGTTGTTCCTTAATCTTTTCTTATAGACTGAAAATACCACTAATTGTTGTGATGGAAAAATAAGGCAAATGTAGGCAGTGAAGGGGTGGAGATGGAAGAATGAAAAGAGAACAGTTGACGAAATGTCCAAAATTGCATAATCCATTAAACCTGTAATTTTTCAAACATGTTTCTTTATATAGTACTTAGAAATAAGGATGAACTGTATTAGTTTCTTCAAAACACACAGGGGAATGTTTTAACAATGTTATGTAGGTCTCAATGTTCATAATACACAGAAAGAGAATTTCATCTTAGCAGCTGGTAGCAGTGGTTTAAGAATTCATGAGCACCTTAAAATTTCTTCTACATATTTCTCCAAGTTTTGTGGGTTTTTTCAAATTTAAATCAGCAAGTCTTTGATTCCTTCTCATGCAGATGAGATAAAATCAAGTGGCTAGTTGTTTAATATAGTGTATCTCCTTTTCTAACCTGGCATCAAACTCAGGCTACTGTGAGAGATGTGGGTGATCAGCTCTCTTTGAGGAAATCACTATGGAGTTTGTAACAGAGTAATACTTAACAACTGACAAAGAACCTTCAGATAATTGGAGCTCTGAGGGTAAGGAAAAGTTAGTGGAAAGTTGGTGAAAGACACCTATAGATCCTCATTCCTCATTCTGAAATTTAGATCTTTAGTTTGCAATTTCTTTCTTTCAAGCAGCTAATTATTTACAGTTTCTGAATTCCTGCTAAATACATCCTTGTTGGTAGTAAATCTGTCACACAGACTGGCTCCCAAATGAACACAGGATGAATGAATTAGCAATTGCACAAATCTTCATCATAATTGTTAAATGACATACCAGAGCATTAAAAGATTTGGGATACCTCCAGACTAACTAGCCAAGCCCATTTTCTCCATATTTCCCCAAAGATATTTTGCTCATGTGAATTTGTTTTCTATACCAATTAGGATATTTTTCACAAGTAACAGAAACATACTGTGGCTAGCCTAAGCCTTTATAATTTTCTAAAGATAGTAGGAACTCACTACATCAAAAGAAATGTTATGTGATATGATATCTCTTAGCATCTCATTTGTCCTAGATATGAGAATTGCTGCTGAAAATTCATGTTACCATTGTTGAATGCATCGCATAGTAAAAAAGGTGGCATGTACAGAATGTCCATTTGAGGGGAGTAAATCTTTGCTATTGCTTCATTACTGTGCTTTGTCCTGTTTTCTTCATCTTTTGTGTTAGAAAAT
This sequence comes from Dipodomys ordii, assembly GCF_000151885.1. NCBI lineage: Eukaryota > Metazoa > Chordata > Mammalia > Rodentia > Heteromyidae > Dipodomys > Dipodomys ordii. The sequence goes on from NW_012267352.1 coordinate 525,831, forward strand.
AAGACACTACCTCCCTCCTCCCCACTTACACATTGTGGGAAATTACCCTCAAATATAGTATAAGGCCGTCTAAAAGTAGATACACTAATGTCAGGGGTTGTTATTCTCTACCACTGACTACATTGCTCTCTAACCTAACTAATGTGTGTGTACCCCAGAAAGAACTCTGAATTACTCCTATAGTAAATATGTCTGGGAATTTCTTCTCCCTTAGAAGGATCAAAAGCTAGCTTTAGTTGTTATTGCTCAGTCTTCAGAAACCTATTAACTGTTGTTGATTTGTAGGGCTACAGCTATGGTTATCACAATAGCAGAAGCCAAGTCTTCTTTGATCATAAGATCATCAATAATACTCAGCCACTGATCCTTGGCATAAGATAATTTTTTTTCAACTACAGAAAGACCATCTTATTTAAACTTGTATTTCCTGTTTCCCAGGTATGTTGAGTAGGCAGAAGGAAGACCTCACCATGTAAGGCAAAGGTTTGTATCATCTTAATTTGATTGGAGCCTGCCACCTCCTCATTCCTGATTATCTGCATTCCATACTGTGGAGTGTGGGAAACAGCCCACCTCTTTCATGATGTTTTGCTAAGTTTCATACACACACACACACACACACACACACAAACAAACACAACACACACATGGGAACATTATAAACTATAATTCTTATATTTGGAAGTATAATACTTATGTATATACTCACTAAATATGTGAATGAGCATAGTATATTTGTTTACTCTATTTGGAGGCATATACTAATACTTTCTCAATACAAGAAAACAGAAGTGAGTCTTGCTCATCTTGTACATCACTTGTTTTCAGTAAAGTTTAAGTCACAGTTATTGAAATATTAAAGGATAATAAAAATAATGTGGTAATATCATTCAGTATGCTTCCAAGTGAGTAGCATGCAAAAGAATAAGGAGATAACTAATGGTTAGTGGTGCAGTAATAGTAAGCTATCTTTCCTCAAGATCTACTTTAAAGAAAACAAAGGAAAATCATACTTTTTTATGTATCTAGACATAAATCAACCAAAAAGTTCTTTTGATTTGTATTGTTGCTAGATACAGGTTTTCACCTTCATTACACTAGAAGAAACCTGTAAATATATCCTATTGTTGGCAGAAATTGTATTCAAACTCAAATTTGAGAGAAAACTTAGCTTCCAAATCTGAGTCTGTTGCATGCCAACCCTGGGTTGCCAGCCTTAACTATTTATAATTTCATACTACATTACAGGTTATGACCTTGGGGGAAAAGATTCCTAGGTTGCTAGATGCAAGGGAAAATGTCTAAGGATGTGACAAGATGTATCATGTCTTTTTATCCAGAGCCCGAGAGGAGCTACATCTGTTTACAGATCACATTTCCATCTGGAAGTTAGTATTTTTAATAAAATGAGGATTCTTCAAGGCTACTTATACCCTCATCTTAGGCAGAACTCTAGTGTTTCTCAAGTGGAGAAAGAAATTATCTGTTTAATTAACTGGTGCTACATGTTTTTCTAATATGTTGGAGTACCTCTTGCTGTAGCCCATCTGAAATGGCTTGCTGAGAAACAAAGAATAAACAATAAAGTTCTATGGGACAATTTCATCCTCAATATACAGGACCTAACATATTGTTTACTATACATGAACATAGATACACTTGCATAGAGCATAATATTATGCAAATTAGGTATGTATGGCATAGATAAAAAGGGACTGTGAAAATAGATAACAAAGCCTGTGTGACTCACCTAGCACTGGGTAACTCTTCCTAAATCTCTAATGTCTCAGAATCGTAAATTGTTATCAATAATGATAGGCGCTTTTTTTTCTTTTTTTTTTTTGGGTCCGGTCATGGGGCCTGAACTCTGGGTCTGGGCGCTGTCCCTCAGCTCTTCAGCTCAAGGCTAGCGCTCTACCACTTGAGCCACAGCACCACTTCCAGCTTTTTTTCTTTTTGCTTATGTGGTGCTGAGGAATCGAACCCAGGGCCTCATGCATGCAAGGCAAGCACTCTACCACTGAGCCACCTTCCCAGCCCAATGATAAGCTTTTTAAAAAAATATATCCAGGAGTATAAGAAAAAGTTGCCTTTGAATATAAAAATGCCAAATGAGTAAAAAGGTATAGACAATAGGCTTTTCTGGATTGTTGAGGGCTGTTGAAGATGGTAGTGAGAAAAGACGTCATATTCTATTTCCTTTAGTCAGTGATTGCCAAGGCATGGGTCACCTGGGGGGAGTATTGTCCTTTGGAAGAATACATGAGGTAATTTCAGTATGAAGAATGAAGGATGTATGGTTTGTAACATGTTCTGGGCCCTTCTCAGATAATTAGGAATCTGAAAGTCATTTGGGAACACGAACTGTATAGACATGTTAAATTCTTTACTCTTAAGATATTACTTACAACCTTTGAAAACTAAGAAGCTCGTGTTAGAGACTCCAACAGTGTGTAAGGAGCTACAAAGTTGTAACTCTCTTCTAAACAACTGAAAAACCCACGAGTCTCCTCTAGTATGGAAGAGAATTGAGGTTGCAGAGCCAGATGCTGCCCTAACATGAGGAAGGCTGATAGGTAAATAGAAAGAATCACAACATACCTGCAAACCCTAACTCCATGGGATCGAGTAGAAAAAATTGATCTCTAATTGACAAATTGCTGTAGGCTCAGTGTGAACAAGTCTGACAGATAAAAACTCCAGAGAGACCCAGTTATAATGTGAGTCTGAAAATTTTGTGAGCCTTGCTTCCTAGAGTACAATCAGTTGCTCTGCCAGGGGACCCATACCAGCAACAAGCACTATCACTGGTACCAATGAACAGGGCAGAAAAAAAATGTCCCTTGTGTTTCCTGCAAAGAAGGAGAAAAGGGAATTATTGCCATCATTTTTCCTTTTTAGTGGTACTAGGGTTTGATCTCAGCACCTCCACAAGTTGAGTCAGGCCCTCAGTCCGAGAAAAAGAACTATTTTCAAACATATAGAGCTTCCCATTTACTGTGACACTAAATTACTGGACTTTCCATAATAGTCCCGTTGGAAGGGAAGTACTCACTCCTGTCTACTTTCCCATAAGAAGGGAGAAATACTCATGTCCACCTGAGTCTAGCCCTCCTGTCTCACCCAAGAGAAAGAGAAGACTGAGAAGCATTTTTTAAAGTTACTGTTGGGATGTTAAGGCTTACAAAAAACTGAGATCTTACAAAAAGATTCCTATCCCATCACCCCACCCTCCCACCCCACCAACACCACAGATTTGCTCATTACTAAAAGCTTACTTACAGCATTTTGCTTTACAACACATATGGTCTCTTATAGAAATCCTAAGAAAGAATTCAAGCCAGGCGCCATTGGCTCAGGCCTGTAATCCTAGCTACTCCGGAGGCTGAGATCTGAGGATCATGGTTTGAAGCCAGCCCAGGCAGAAAAGTCTGCGATACTCTTATCAACAATAAACTACTCCCAAAACGCTGGAAGTGGTACTGTGGCTCAAGTCATAGAGTGTTAGCCTTGAATACAAAGACAGGCAGGTTCAGCACCCCTGAGTTCCAGCCCCTGGACCACAAAAAAAAAAAAAAAGAATTCAAAAGATATGCTAGAGAGGTCTAATATACAACAACAGAATTGAATGATGCATTTTATGGAATTATATATTATTGGACATGGCTGAAGAAAGAATCCCTAAGTTTGAAGATCTCATAATAGAAACTTCCAAAACTGAAAAGAAACTGACAGGACTGTGAGATAAGTTCTCAATATCTGTATTAGGAATAATAAGCACAGAAGAATGAGAGAGCAGAGTGGAAGAAATACTGAGTAAAAAACATTTATGAGTAAGAATGTTCCATTGTTAATGTCAAATATAGAGCCACAGATTTAGGAAGTTCAGATAATACCACAAACTACCTAGATTATGGTGTAGTATTACTTAAAATTAATATATTGCAAAATGTAGTATAAATAGCAAAAATAGAAAAGGAAAAAGGAAATAAATCATGTATAATGCTAAAAGACACACCCTCTACCAGGATCCAAAGTGTTTTTTTATGAAATACAGAGGTTGCTGGAACTAGCCAGAAGGTACTCGCTGATTGTGCTCAAGACAAACTTGCTTTCTCTTTGAAGTACTGAAAATAGTAGAAGGCTTGACAGGTAGAAGCATGAGAAGAAACTACTGAAATAATGTTTGTTATTATTTTCCCTTCTTACAATAGTTTTCCCCAACATGAAATAAAATCAATTCTCATTTCCATTGTTTTCTCACTTTTTGCTTGAAAATGTGGAAATAGCACCTTACCTTTCCCATTTCTGATATATTGTCTATATTGTTGTCAGATTATTTTCAGTGATGAATAGGACTCGTAGCTGGTAGTAATATGCAATTGGACATTTGTACGTTAAATGAATTCCCCCTCCCAAGCTGGAAATCCTATTACTTCTGGGTGTCTATTCCCCAGAGTCTGATTCCAGCATGACAATTAAGACATTAAGACTTCATACAGATAAACTTACATACAAGACAAAGTTTAAAATAGTGACGGAAACAAAGGAGGAAGCTACAATGCTTGATAAGATATGTACTCATTATCTTGCCCATCTAATTGTAACCCCTCTGTACAGTATTTTCACAATAAAAAATAAATTAAAAAAAAAGAAAAATAGTGACACCAGAGAATAAACCAAAGGAGAAAAAAATAACTGCCAACAGTACAATAAAAACCTTCTTGGGGCTGGGAAGAAGGCTCAGTGGTAGAGCGCATGCCTTGCATGCCAGAGGCCCTGGGTTCGATTCCTCAGCACCACATAAGCAAAAAGAAAAAAGCCAGAAGTGGTGCTGGGGCTCAAGTGGTAGAGCGCTAGCCTTGAGCTGAAGAGCTGAGGGACAGCACCCAGGGCCAGAGTTCAGGCCCCATGACCGGACCCCCACCCCCCAAAAAAAAAACCTTCTTGATTCCATTTCTTGAAGTTCATTTTGATAAGCATCATTTTATATGGTCATTTGCACATAGCTATTGGGCCACTGTGATCCTCTCCTAAGAATATGTGAATGCTTAGAGTGCTGTTTAATTAATCATATCCAAATATAATTATTTACCTTTTAGTATTCATTGAATTAATTTGTAGATTTATAGACATATTCTAGTTATTACAAATGATGGAAACCATGCAGCCTGTGTTTCATTGGGTCTGCCTTACTTCACTTAATACAAGTTATTCCCAGTCTTTCCCTTTCCTTACAAATGGAGCAATGTCATTCTGATGGATGAGTAGAATTCCATGGTGTACATATACCACATTTTCTTGATCCATCCATCCTCTGAGGGGCATATGGTTTGATTCCATATCTTAGCTATGGTAAATAATGCTATGATGAACATGGTTGTTCTGGTGGCTTTAGTACAGGCTGGTTTATGGTCATTTGAGTAAATGTCCAAGAATGGGATTGCTGGATCATAGAGAAGCCCTATGTTAAATCTTTTGAGGAACCCCAATGCTGTATTCCATGGTAGTTGAACAAGTTTACATTCCCACAACAATGTAGCAGCATTTGTTTTTTGCCACATCCCTGCCAGCATCTGTTATTGTTAGTTTTCTTGATAATGGCCATTCTAACTGGGGTGAGATGGAATCTCAATGTTGTTTTGATTTGCATTTCTTTTATGGACAGAGATGCTGAAGATGTTTTCATATGTCTATTGGCCATTCTTATTTCTTCTTTGGAGATGAAATTTCTTCTTTTTAAGTCTTTATCCTACTTATCATTGGAGTAGTTGTTTCTTTGAGGATTTTTTGGGGGGCTGGCTCTAAGTATATTTTAGAAACGATGTCCTTGTCTGATGGTCCAACCAAAGGGTGAACCAATCCTAAAGTTATATTCATTAGATAGTATGTTGGAAATGAACTTTACAACTTGGGAGGAAGGAGGTAGAGAGGAAGAATAAGTGGGAGAAAATGAGGGAGAGATAGTAACACTTTTCATAAAAAAAATATACTCATTATCTGGCTTATGTAAATGTAACTCCTCTGTACATCACCTTTACAATAAAATTTAAATGAAAAAACAAATACTTCATACAGCCTCTTTTATTTGGCTCTTCTATGACTTTGAGCTATTGATTTGCTACTTTTTTGGTTTTATTTATTTTATTAGCATAAATTGCTTATACAAGGCAAGATTTCACTATAACAATCCTAAGTACTTATATAATGTTAAATAGTATACTTTTTTGTTTTGGGGGTTTTAAAATAATTTTTATGGAGATTGATTACATAAATTTCACAAATTTCACAGTATTGTGGCGTAGTGATACTTAAAGTCACAAACACAGTTTAACCTTCACAAGGCAAATTGCCATTATTATGGTCTATAAAGTTTGTGAATTTTATGAGCTTTGACAATACAACTATTTTTTCCACATCAAGTGATATGTACATTTCTTTCCTTTTCCTTAATGTAAGCTGTTCCCTCTTTCCCTCTCATTCCCTCTTTCCCATCGCTGCCCTTGAGTTGCTTAGTTTATTTTCATCAATGTCCAGTGCAGCTGATGGACCACTCTATTGCATATGATTTGTTATGTTTTAAAGGGGCGAGACCTAACTTGCTGTATTAATTCAATTCTTCCTAATGTCGGTTCCTCAAAGAAATCATTTTAGATGATTTGATTGGTCATGAATCAACGGAACTTTTGCTTTTTCAAAGTATATTATAAATGCTAGCTCACTCAAGACAGTGTCACTTGAAGACAGAGCTCTCTGTTTGATGGTTTATGTAGAAGCATGGAACACACGGGGGCAAATTAAAGATATAAGATAGAATTAAAAGTACATAAATTGCACTTCTAGTTTCTCCTTTCCAGTGTGATCTTAATTAATTTCTTAGAATTCAATTTGTTCCTTTGAAAGTTCAAACTTTACTTTGGTTAACTGTGCAACTGACAGAAATTTTCTCATTTTTCCTCTCTTAACATCATCTTTTTTGTGTGAAAATACTGTATGTATGTGTATAATTTTCAAATTTCCAAAGGATTGTTTGAATATTTAATAATTTTTAAATTTTTGTTGTCAAAGCTCTTCATTTCACTCATTCAAGATTTGTTACAAATGCTTCACTGGCAAAATTCCTTACCATCAGAGACATTATTTTGCTCTAGAAAAATAAATGACTGAGATTCATGTAAAATGCTTTTAAATTTCCTTCAAAATAGTAGCTTTTCTGAAATGCTTTCCTTCTTTCAACTGACAAAAGCCAAATTATATAACTAAAAGATTTAAAATCCAGTCGTTGTTATTCAAAGAACCCATGATTACATGGTAGAGCACAGTGACTTCTCAAAGATTGCTATGGATTGGGAGAAGATCTTCACTAGCCATACAACAGACAAGGGTCTCATATCTAAAATATACCTGGAACTCAAAAAATTAAATCCCCCAACAACAAATCCTCAAAGAAACAACTGCCCAATAAATAAGTGGGCTAAAGACTTAAAGAGAAATTTCTCTGAAGAGGAAATAAGAATGGCCAATAGATAGAAGAAGAAATGTTCAACCTCTGTAGCCATAAAAGAAATGCAAATCAAAACAACATTGAGATTCCACCTCACCCCAGTTAGAATGGCTAGAATCAAGAACTCTAATAACAACAGATGCTGAGGGGATGTGGCCAGAAGGGAACCCTACTGCATTGTTGGTGGGAGTGTAAACTTGTGCAACCACTTTGGAAAGTAGTTCCTCAAAAGACTCCACATAGAGCTCCCCTATGACCCAGCGATCCCACTTTTGGGCATTTACCCGAATGATCACAAACAAGACCATATTAAAGCTACCAGTACAACTATGTTTACTGCAGCTTATTTACCATCGCTAAGATATGGAACCAACCCAGATGCCCCTCAGTAGATGAATGGATCAAGAAAATGTGGTATATGTATACAATGGAATTCTATGTCTCCATCAGAAAGAATGGCATTGTCCCATTTATTAGGAAATGGAAAGACTTGGAGAAAATTATATTAAGTGAAGTAAGCCAGGCCCAAAGAAACATAGGTCCCATGGTTTCCCTTGTTTGCAATAACTAGTTTATGTCTGGGACAAGCAGAAACGGTCAGATAAATTGATGTTAAGCAAAATTAATCCCAAGATAGGGACACAGTGGTTCTTTTTCTTCCTTGCTATTGTTTCTAATGTATTTATAGGGTACCATGTGATTTCTTTGTTGCTTTGTATGTCCCTCCCCCACGGTATAACCGCTGTTTTCACTGTATTTGATGTTGGTATAATTTGGGAAGGGGAAGGGAAAAAAACAAAAGGTTTTAATAAGGATACCGATTGACCCATTGCAACAATGAGGTGTACAAATTGCTATGTCGAAAAACGAACTTTACAAATTGGGGGGGGGGAGAGGGAGTGGTTGATGAGGTGAGAGGGACGGAATGGGGGATGGTAGGGAAAAACAAAGGAGGAGGCAACAATGCTGGATAAGAAATGTACTCATTACCCCTCTGTACAGTATTTTCACAATAACAAAACTTATTTTAAAAAAAGATTGCTAACATAGGTATGAATTAACCAACTGAAGTCAAATATTATACTCAGTTCAGAATTTAAGATTTCAGATTAAATAATCTGAGCCACACTTTGTGCCAGGAGAAAAGCATAATGGATAGCTCACTTCATTTCCAGGATGTCTTTGTTATCCCAAGCCATCCGGTTACATTTTTTTTTTTTTTGTATCTTTGGTTGTTAAGTTCAAAAGTAAAAGCGATTGGGGGGTGGGGCATGAAACCTAAAGTAAGTGAGGTTTTCTTATCAAAGATTTAAAACTAGAAAATTGCACAACAATGAATGGAATTCCAAAACTATCCCCAGTGAGCCAATATGTTGCCAGGCTCTTGCTGCATTTACATTGAGTTAAGTATGTAGTATATTTAAACTGAGTTAAGTATGTAGTATAGTTTTTGGTGAAATAACTGTAAATCAATAAGCTCTGATAAATTTTAAAACTGAGAACAAAATATAAAATGTATCCTCATTAAATCTTGAAGGAGTTTATTTCTTATTTCCTCTTCAGGAGGAGAAGAATAAAATCAAAGTTCCCGTTTTCTAAAACACCTCCACAATTTGGAATTTGGTTGTTCTCAAAGGGTAAAACTTCTGCCAAATGGATGACAAGCTGTTGTCAAGGCATAATGAGAGGACTCTGTAGGCGTGTGCAGTGGATTCATGCACAGAATCTGCATCATACTTTGAGCTCAGCTATTCTTTCAAACAGGAAGAATGTAAATTTCAGAGCTTACACTATAATCTTTCTCAACAACTGAAGCATTTACTTGTAATGTCCAGTATAAGCTGATAAAATGAAACCAGGAAATAAAACTCAAAGAAATAATACAATTATCTTCAATGTCTTTTTACTTCTTTTTTTGAAGCCTAAAATGATTCAATATGTTCAAAAATACCAGCCAAAGATAAAACATACTTACAGGTCAGTAAAATATAAATTTACAAATATTCAGATAACAGGGACATTTGGAAACAGGACTAACCTTTTCTTTTTGTAAGTCTTTATAATTGAATCCTAATAATAACCACTAAAATACTATTACTATTGTTTCAAGATTAAAAGCTGAAAAGCTTGACTTACTAAGGATCAAATTACTATTCACTTGCGAGCAAAAAAAATCAAATGGAGGGCTTTATACCAAAAGTTGCATCATTTTTCAGTTTTTCTTAGTGTTTTAAATTTTTCCCCTAATATAGTTAACATAGGAACACTTCAGTAGAACAAGCATTTATTATTTTTTTGTTGTTGTTGTTGGTTGTGGGGCTTGAACTTTGGGCTTGGGCAGTGTCCCTGAGCTCTTCAGCTCAAAGCTAGCGCTCTAACGCTTGAGCCACAGCACCACTTCCAGTTTTCTGGTGGTTTATTGGAGATAAGACTCTATGGACTTTCCTGCCTGGGCTAGCTTTGAACTGTGATCCTCAGATCTCAGCCTCCTGAGTAGGTAGGATTAGAGGAGTGAACCACCGGATCCCAGCTTGTTTTTTTTTTTTTAATATAGGAGATGTAAGTAGCTTCCTGTTCTAAGATGTTGTAAACTTAGCATCTACACTTGTTACAAGAAGCTATTGTTTACAAGGGAGTTCCCAGAAATGAACCAAAATGAAACCCTTAAATACAGCTTCATATGAACCTTCCATTTCCTATCCTCTGGGGAAGAATATAAAGAACCCTCATCCAACATAGTACTATTCCCTGCTGGACAGTACAACTTTGGGAAGAGCCTTGCTGCATTCCTTGAATGGTTGGGTTCCTAAGGAGATAGAGTTTGGCTTCAGTCCGAAGCACATCAACACAGAGCTGAACAGAGGCACATTTTCCTCTATGTGTATTATACAGTTCTCATCCACTCTTGAGCTCACAAAGCAAGCCTTCCAAATAACTGTATAGCAGTAGCCCATCACTGACTTATAATAAGTTTAGGAAACTCATTTTATTTTATGAGAAGCAATTGTGTATTATCATTTGTTGTACCTCACAATTGGCAGGAAATTTTTATTTTATATCTAATCAGAGGGAGAGATATGCCTTGGCTATCAATCACACATTTATAACTTAGGTTGATTCCTGAGGTGTTTTCTGGTTGTTTCGGATTCATGTTTGAGAAAGCCACAGAACCCAGCCCATATACCCTGTTGATCAGGGACAATAAATAAAATATCACATACTCGCTGCTATTTCCTTAATAGATTGTTCCTATTGACATGGACATGGCAAGGGCTTTGGCTCATGCCCTCATTAGGAGGGAGAATGCATACTTTTAACCTGTGGTACCCCAGAAAATATAACAGCTAATTTTATTAAGATTTCATCAGGTAACATATAAGGCAATACAAACAAAAGGCTGAATAGATTAATTAACTACTAATTTCTGAGTAGGCTTTACTCTAATAATTACCTTAGAGTCCAAGAGCTCAAATAAATCTGCAACGCATATAACTGAAAGAGAACTTTCCAGAAACAGACATATTCAATGGCAAAAAAAAAGGGGGGGAAAGAATGTGGGTTTATGACATGACTTACTTTAGCAAGAAACATCCTCTATCTGCCATTTCTGAAACTGCTTCAGTTTAAAATATTCAAAATGCCAAAATGCCATCATTGTATTGTATCTTAAATCCTATTACTTGCTGGATCGTTTCTGTAGGGGACCATAGCCATTAGACACTATTTTCTAGTTATAGGATGTCATAAAATTATTTTTCCATGACAGTGACCTTAGGAAAACAGAACACCTCCTTCCTTATACCCCAACTGTCTCTATTTAAATGGAGACCAACCAAGCCCAAATTATGCATAAACTTTTAATATGATGCTTTTTTTTAACCTCTTAATTGGCTGTTTAGGTGAGTGAAGAAGCATCCATATGACCAATAGAGCTGACATCAGTACACTGTCCATCAAAAATAGACTGAGAGTTGCTGTCAGTCATCTGACATATCTGGTTACTGAGAACAGAAATCAATCATTCGCAGAATCAAAGCAGCTTATGTTAGAAGTAAGAACTAATGTTTACATTGATGTGTAATAAGCTCTCTACATGGTGTCATTTTCAACAGAAACTACAGCTTCCCAGTCAAATAGTGTTTATTACAGATGCATCAGGGTAATTAAAATTGAATCAGTTTATGTGTCTTAGAGCCTTGAAAACTATTGCCTTCATTTGCCACAGATCCTAGAATCTGTCTGTGTTGTATGGGGGAAGAGAGAAAGAGAGAGAGGAAGAGCGAGAGAAAGAGAGAAACTTGTATAAATTAACAAAATCCAAAGAAGTTTGGAGTATATTCTAGATGATTATATAGTAAACTTGGCTCTAATAAGAGCTATGTCTCAATGCTTTTAAAAAAATCTTTAAAACACACTTTGTGAGATATCTCATTTCTCTTGGGAATCACAGAATTTCTGCTTACTTATATGCTTTATATAGTAGTTAAGTTGTAACTTTCCCTTGAGGGCCATGTTTTTATAAACACCAAAAATGTTTAATTCTCTTTGAAACTTGTAACAAAATGGAGAAAATAAGAAAATGTTCTCTTTGCCAAATATGCTTAGTTTTTTCATAATCCATTCTTCTATAAAAAGTTAATTTGCATCTATCTTCTTAATCATAATTTTAGTCTTATATTTTAAAGAAATACTCAATTCACATCCCTTCTCCTTCTCTAATTCCTCTCCATTTTTCAGCATTAATATGTCTTCTAGAATCCAAGAATATTTGGCATTCCCTTATGTTCATTAGTATTTTGTCTTCATTTGTGAATTTGTTGTTATTTCTTTACTAATCAAAGTGTTTGGTATTTGGGGAGCTAAATATTGTAAGTTAAAGAGCATCTGAACACAGTTCTGCTCCTTAGTTGATCAACTTCACCTACAAGAAGACAATACTAAATTCGTTAGACCTTTTCAAAGTAAAGCAAGTACAGAATGTCAGCAGATATTCTTCCTAAAGTCTAAACTATTAGTGTTATTTTAATTGTTATTATTTTGTGTGTGTGAGAAAGACAGAGAGAGGGAGAGAGAGAAAGAATAAGAGAAATAGTAGCTCCCAAACCAAAATCTATTGGCTAATAACATTTATTGTTGATAGAGGCATTGGAAGTTTCCAGATGACCTTCGGTGTCTACAAACAGATTCTTAGATTCAAAACTATGCGTGATTAGTCAGCTTACAGATGAGAAAACAAACAAAAATTATAGCCATCTTTTGAGAACCTTTTCCTAGAATATGCGTCGCATCAGTTTGTTTTCATTTCAAGTAACATCCATATTTTCCTGTTGGCTTTATCTACCAAGATATAACATAATACAGTGATAAAATAACTCTCAGTATTTGGAGTCCTACTGTGAGTCAGATGCTAAGAGCTTGTCTTGTTTTCCTTGTATGTCAATTGGGCCAGGCAAGCATTGTTATTACTGTTCTATAAATGAGAAACACAAAGATCATAGGCTTAAATGATTTGCTCGAATCTTCAGAATTCATAAGGAATATAAATGAGATTTCAACCCACGTCTGAATTAAAATGTCTTGCTTCCTCCTCTACTACACTTCCTTTCTGTATTATGTAATCTATTACATGATTAAAGCCAATGTGTAAAATATTAAAAACTATGATTTTCCAAATAAAGTTGTTAAAATAATGAAGAATTACATGTCACAGCTATGTGACAAAATAGAAAGTGCTTCTCTTTCTTGTCATTTACTGATAGATTGAAGCAATTCCTGTTGTTAGGATTTTCTAAATTTAAATTAAGGCCAATAGCATACAGAGTGTTTGTAATTAACTTCCACTTATTCATTCTCTGACATTTCCTTAAGCCACAAGATAGTTTTGACCTTTCAGAAGTTTATAATTAGGTTAATATTATTAATATTTGTGAGCCACAAGCTGATATGAATCCAAGCATAAATGATTAGACATTTCTTAAAAAGAAAGAATAAAAAGTTTGCATCTCTTCGTTTCTCTTCTCTTGGTGGCATAGACACATTGTTTTTGTGGCAGGCAAAAATCAAGGAAATATTTTAGGAAGGAGCAATCATCAGTAGCACACAACAATCTATCTGGAATAAAAATAAAAACTATAGTTTTTGAAACCTTTTTTTGTTTTCAAAGGTAAAACTCCATACCTAAATATTCAGATGGCTTTTCTTCCTTTCTTACACTAGCTCTAGGGGGGGGAAGGGGGGGAAAGAGAAGGATTGGGATTGGGGGGGAGGGGGGAGGCTGGGAAGGGATGTGAAGGGTAAACAAAGGAGGAGGCTGCAATGCTTGGTAAGAAATGTATGCATTATCCTGCCCATGTAATTATAACTCCTCTGTACAGTATGTTCACAAATAAAATAAAATTAAATTAAAAAAATTAAATGACTATTAAGTATTGGTGACTGATGCTCATCAAAACAGTAAGACATTAGAACTAGAAAATTTTTTGTTTATCTTATAATACACCCAAGTTCAGTGACAGCATTGAAATTGTAAGCATTTATGATTAAAAACTGAAAGAATGTACTCATTACCTTACTAAAAGAATGTACTCATTACCGTACTTATGTAACAGTGACCATCCTGTTCATCACCTTTACAATAAATTTTTAAACAGAAACAAAAAATAAATAAATAAAGATATTAGAATGAGCAAAAATAAAACCAAAACAATTAGACTTTAAATAATTTGAGAAGGATAAATAAATGACAGTATATTTGTTGTTGAAATAGTACATAGATATTAAAATTGAAGGTTTCAAGGTCATGAAGCAATGGGAGGGAAGACACAGTACCTATATGAATAATGAGATTATTGAATAATTAGACACTTGCAACCTGATCAACAAAAAATCAATTGTAATAGGTAATGATATGGATAATTTTGCTTCTGTTCTGTGTTAACTGTATGGAGACATTAGAAACAAGGAATGGCTGATGTGAGGTGTGGAGAAAATACTTAGCTATGGTATGACAGAGACACTGGCCCTATTCCCTAAGCAAGATAACAAGATATTGTGAGAATGCATTAAGCTGGTGTTTAAGAAGTTTGTCAGCCTAGGTGAGGTGGGGGGCAGGTAAGGAAGGAGGATACTCTAGCTGCAGAATAGTAAAAGTATCTGGTACTTTGGGGGCAATGGCAGTATGTCTTGTACTTTGTCTAAGCATTATCAAGACTGAAATGTCTGAAATATTATTAGGCCAGAATCATGGCAAGACTGAAAAAAAAAACGTAACCTGAATAAATAAACAGGAAATTGTGTATGCATGAAGAACTACCTGAGACATTTTCATGTAAGTGATGTTGACAATACTATTATGCTGCAGGCATTGAATACCAATCACATACATGGGGTATTATTAATATACTTACACTTGGTGGTGATGTAATTTTCAGTGATTGCAGTGAAAGGAGCAACAAGATGAGTTGGAGAGACATCCATGAAGACACATGGCATTCTGTCATGGAGGCAAGAGTTATCAATTAGTGGAAGCTGGTTATAAAAGTGGGGATGGCAGCATCCACCTCTTTTCAGTCAGGGCATAATTCTTACACTATGAGAAAGGTGAAGAGAAAGGGAGGAGAGGTAGGAGGCAGAGATGGTATGGTAACGCTGTTAGAATCATTCTCAGGAAAAAAAGGTAGAGTGAAAGACCTATGTTGCTGAGAGATTAACAGGATCCAGTCTCCCAGCAAGATGACTCTGACCTTGGAAAAGCCTCTTCTGTCTCTTTGCCTATAAATTGAGTCATCAACCTATTTCACAAAGATTACAGATGCAAAAATATTTCATAAAGTATTAAACTCTATAAAAACATAAGGATCTCAGAACCGTAGTTCCCAACAAGAGAACTATAAAATAAAATTGTGATGAGGTCCTCAGAAAAATAGTGAGATTCATTTCCTCAGGAGGGAAAAAAACACAATAGTTAACTTGAGTAGACTAAGAACCAATAGCTGGTAAACAGTTAATTTGCAATTTATGTAACAGTGAAAATGGATATGACAGACTTGCTAAGATAACATCTTCTGGGATGGAGGCAGGAAAGCAACTGTGGAGATGCTAACATAGAAGTTTAAAAAGTGTGCATGCATATATTTTATAAACCATCTTTGGTCAACATCAGACTGAGGAGAAAACTACAGAAAAGGAGTGATCTGCTAACAATAAGCATTGTTAGCAGAAAATGTTAGTTCCTGAGAACCATCTTATAATTTACAGTCTAACACAGGCCTGTAGAGACATGCCCCCTTTAGTGGGCAAAGCCCAAATGTCAACTTCATGTTAGTACTGCCACAGAAGTAAGAGTAGCCACACCAAGTTAACTCTTATTTATCAGTTCAGTCCTAATGGTCTTTGAGAAATGGCTAAGTTATGAGCAGTTACTCATAACTCTGATCCAAATGATTATACTGACTGGGAAAATAGTTTGACCACATAAGCAAATTAGGGCTCTTCCTATCACATATCTGTTTTCAAATCACTTACTGTCATTAGAAATTTATTATATTAGAACCATAGACTATGTCTCGTGACCATGGCATTCACTTGGACTGAGATATATGATGTTTATTCTGTCACTTAGTTACTAGTTATATAACACTTCTATTCTATCATTTTTGTTACTAGTTATATAACTTTTCTTCTGTATTTTTTATTTTTTTAAAGCTTATATTTTAGGTTGAAAAAATGAATCCAAAAGATACATTTTTCCCCTCTGAGGTAGTTGTTCTCTTACTAGGGCTACTTATTTTACTTGCAGATTTGAATAATAACTTTTGATAACAACATTGTATTGGATTTCTGTTAGTCATTCTAGTCTAGTTATAAGAAAATAACTACTGAAATTTTCTTTTTCTAACGTGTTATTTTACTTTTAAGTTTACTTCTAAGTGTTCAGTTATCTGAAGGACTGATCCACAGCTTGTTATAATTCTTTGCCGTCTTGGAACATTTTGACCTTCAAATTCTCTATCTAATGTGTTATTTCTACAAAAACACACAAGGAGCTTCTGGCTTATTTTTGCTGGTGGCAGTATCAATTCTTTGACCTTTGGTTTCTAACGGAAGATGCAAGGAAATCAAAGTCTTTGTAGATCCAAAGTACTGGTCTCTAAAAATAAATGTATCCAAGTTACAAGAGATAATTATCATCATATCCTTGGAATGCAGCTCTTAGAAACCTAAAATTCTACTAAGCCTCTTCCAAATTTTATTACTTTTTTCTTATACTTTCCTGAAAAACATACATTTAAAACTCTCACACCTGTAACATAGAATTAGACTATTTCAGATATTAGACATTTTTAACTCCAAAGCTTTAGAGATAATCCACTCAAGTAGAAAAATGTTTTGTATTTCTTAATGCATTCTCAAAATTTACCACTTTGGTCAGTTTCTGAAATTGGTTTATTACTAAACTATTGAGTTATTTCTAGTTTCTTCTCTGTGTGTGGGTGGGTGTATGTATGAGAGAGAGAGAGAGGAGAGAAGAAAGGGAGCTTTCTGCCAGTTTCTTTCATTGAATTAGATAAACCTCCCCCCAAATTAAAAGAGGATTACCTTTATTAATGTTACACTAATGGTTAGATTGCTACCAAGTGTGGATTGTTTTCTTATGAAAGTGATTGCAAACACAGTTCTTAATATTTTTGTTCCTTTATGTAATAGTCTATCAAATCAGATTATGACTATTTCATCATCTATTGAAGTTCATATGTTTGAAGCAAATTTCCTTTCTATTTTAAGCTTATTCCTCTTTCTATACAGCCAAATTAAGAGCATCTTATTCTAAGTAGAGAATTCCTCATGTTTTTCATAGTAGTAAGGTTCTTTGTCACTTAATGCTTCCAAAAGGAAAAATCTCTTTACTTCTACTATTGAGAGTTATTAGTACATGCAGGAAAAATGAAAAGCAATATTCTATTATGAGGAAGGCCAAAAAGTCCTGTGAATCTGTATTAGATATTCAAGAAGTCAAGCAAAAGAGTGGTAGATCCAAGCTCACACTCCAATATGGTCTGGACACTTTTCTTGGTCTTTATCACTTCAGAATTCAGAAGGCTCAATATCATACTAAGGGTGGAAACACCTTTAAAAAGTATAATGGGAGCTGGGTGCTTGTTGCTCACTCCTATAATCCTAACTACTCAGGAGGCTGAGATCTGAGGATCACGGTTCAAAGCCAGCCTGGGTGGGAAAGTCCCTGAGCCTCTAATCTCCAATAAACCACCAGAAAACCAGAAGTGGCACTGTGGCTCAAGTGCTATAATGCTAGCCTTGAGCTGAAGAGCTCAGTGACAGCGCTGAAGCCCAAAGTTCAAGCCTTATGACCACCACCAACAGCAACAACATAAAAAAGCATAATGGGTACCAGTACCAGTGTCTCTTGCCTATAAGCCTAGCTACTCAGGAGGCTGACAGCTGAGAACCCCAGTTCAAAGCCAGCTGGGCAGGAAAGTCATTAATACTCTTATTTCCAATTAAGCACTATAAAGCTGAAAGTGGTACTGTGGCTCAAATTGTAAAGTACTAGCCTTCAGGAAAAAACTCTGGGACAGTGCCTTGACCCTAAATTCAGCACCAGGAACAGCACACACACACACACACACACACACACACACATACACACACACACATACATTGCCTTGGGTAAGATATATAAAAAGACAGAGCAGACTGCTTTCTAACAAAACACCTGGCAAGCTGAGTGTGCTAGTGCATACCTACAATCTGAGCATTTGGAAGGCTGAGTCAGCATTTGGAAGGCTGAGTCAGTCTGGCCTACAAAGTCAGACTTGGCAAGAATGAAAGAAAGATAAAGGAAAGAAGGAAAGATGGAAGGAAGAAGGGAGGGAGGGAGCATCGAAGGGAAAGAGGGAGGGAGGAGAAGAAATTCATGACAAATAAGAAATAAGCAAACTGTATGACCATTGCTATCTGACCTATTTCCTTGCTGACCTTACCTGTTACAAGCACTCCTTACTCATACAGGAAAACTATCTTACTGTGTCTAAAGAAGTATAAATGAAAATAAGGGTAACAATTTTGGGAAATAAACTTCTCTAGTTGCCTCCTTTGCTTCTTTATAGATTTGTTATCAAAAGTTTAGTGAAGGCATTTACCTTAAACATAAGTCAACATAGTTTTTTAAGAGCTCTATTGAGATTTGATCTCATACTACACAACTCGCCCTTTCAAAACACATGATTCACTGGTTTCGGCATATTCACAAATGGTGCAACCAGCACCACAATCTAACTTTACTACATTTTTATCCCATTACAATATATTTTAGTTTGTTTTTTGTTTGTGCTTTAAGAATTTTTTTAAAAATTTCTAGATAAATGTATGAGGCATTTCATTAACTCAGAAATGCAGGTGTCTAATATAAAGAAAAACAAGAATCATTTTAGTTAGCATCAAACAGCTAAGTAATTGTTTTATCTGCATTCTTTTAGAATGTAAAGGAAATAATCCTTGAATCTTAATTTTCAGCAATGGAAATTCTGCAAACTCTCAAATACCAAACACCAAAAGCCATTATTATTTTTAAATAAATTAAGCAACGGTGGGTTACATTTGCAAGACAAATTTCTACCTATGATTTAAAATGCTTTAGTATGGACTCTCTTTAATGGGTTTTAGATTTAATATTAGTCATTGGCTTTTGAATTCATAAGACATAAGTATCTGTCTGTACAGAAGATATTCTTTGCAGTCCTATTAAAAAGAGGATAGATACTACATTACGGCCTCTTTCAGAATATAGAATAAGACTTCATTTGTTAATTTCAGGTCTTAATGATTCTCATTAATTTGCTAGTATTTTTAGTTTTTATTGCATGAGTTAGATAGAAGGTGGAATGATCAGGACATGTGAGAGGATTAGTCATTATTCTTTATCACAGTCACTGCTGCACTAGATTAAGCTGTCAATGACACAAATATCCAAATATAGCAAGGTGCTTACCAAGTCAATATAGAAATTCTTTGCAACTCATTACACAGATTTTTCTATTATTGAATTTTCCTGATTATCAAATATTTTCCCTTTCAGATACCACATGAAAAATTTCCAAATAAAGAAATTTCAAATTAACCCTGCCTCCTGAAAGGGACTAAAAAAAATGAGAATCTAGATTTTAATAAACACCTCACTGATTTCCTGTAAGCATGTCTTATCCCTCTCTGAGAGAACATTTGGAAAACTTAAAAAAATATACAATACAGTAGGATCTGAGAATCAACATGTTCAGCCCATTGAACTATTGATGCCCAAGGTCAAGTAAAATCACTGGAATCAAAGTGCTATGGAAGAAGGTACCCTCTTCCTGCCATGTTCTTTGGCTTTTGCCTGGCCCTCACTAACATGTAAATAATTAATCACATTCAATTTTATTTAATCAGATTCAACTTGAAGTGAATTTAGAAAGAATGTGAACAAAAAATATATATCCAGAGGAAGAAAAAAATGTGTATTTCATATGGCTTCTCTACTAAAGACCACTAGTCTTGAGTTTGAGCCAACCACAAAATAGGCATGTTGCTGAAAGACTAGACATCTTTCTGGATATTCACTCAATCAAAAGAAAACAGAGACTAAGACACTTGCAGAAGCCCATTCAATAACACTCTAACATATTTAAACAGTCTGTTTTCAAGAATGTTTACTAGAAGAACAAGAGCTTAGCCTTGATTCTGGCATTTGCTTTGTTTGTGGTTTTGTGGGAGCTCCATGGACCCTTTATTCACCAGTGTTTTACCTGTTGACTCTCATCTGGGGTTCAGCCTCCCTCGGCCTGGAGGAGTAAACACAGCAGCCAGGCACCTCTGCCGCATGCCTGGAGTTCTTTCTCACCTGTATGTTCACATAGAAATGTTATCCTAATCTGAAGTGACAAGTGTGTTCTTCAACAAAACACAGAGGTGCAGGGCTGGAGGAATGCTTCAGGGAGAGTCAGAGGATCGAGCAAAAAGAATCTGCACAGCAATTACATTTGGAAATTGAAAACTGGCGTTCACCATTTAGACACTAGATAGAAAAGACAAATCGTTCCTTTCTATTTTGGGGTAAAGATTATATAATAGATAAGAATAGTGGCTTTTCACATTAAATAATGTTTCTTTTTCACTTGAAACGAAAAGCCTCAATGCCAAAAAGGAAGGAAGATTACTTAGTCATACTTGTGGGAAGAAATAAACCCATAGTAGTAACAGTAATCTAATGTTTCCCCGTGCAGTTGTTACTAGACACTTACTGTGTGCCAGGCTTCTATTTAGGCAAAGACAGAACAAGAAATAATTGTCAGAAGGACCCTGAAAAAGAAAATCACAGAGTTTTCTGAACATTTTACCTAGAAGGTGCCTCAAACAAAGGAGAGTGAATGAAGACTTGTCAGATGTTTTAAAATAGACCACATGAGAATGCTAAAAACAGAAGTCTATGCATGTTTATCTACCATTATTGGCAAAAATCTCTGGGTCTCCTAAGTACATAAGACGCACAGAAGTTAGTGAGGGTCGGAAATCCAATTTTCAAACCTGTTTCTGATCATCTATTCTTGATTCAATGTGGTTATTAATTTTTTACATGATTTAGACACTATGCTGAAAATTCAGATCGGATGAAGAATTTGAAGTAAACAATCTTGAAGCCATGAAACTTTTCTTTTAAACTTTTCTGTTTCTTAACTTTCAGTAGTCCAAATTTGAAGGGGACTTTTTTCTTACACTCTAGGAATGCTTTCTCTTCCTCTCTTTTCCTCCCTCTCTTCCTTCCTTTTGAAATAGAGCAATTGGTTATGGCTAGAGCCATTTTGGCCACACAGTGGATGGTGAGGTCTGGTATTGTCTTCATGGTGCTTCCCAGGTAAGGGGCATGCCTGAATCCCTGGAGCCAGGGGAAGGCACTTGGCTGATAGATTACTAAACCTGTCAGTCCAGTGCCTGGAACTGGGAGTTTCCTGTGAACCTGTCCCCTGACCTGACACTATTTAGGCCTGGACCAACTCAGGTGCCATTACACCATGCCACACTGTATCCGTGTTTGTGTCCTGGCTCCTGGATTTTCTCTGGTCACCCTGGCATCCCGATTCAGAAATGTTGGTATTGTTTTGCTGGTATTGTTTTTTGTTATTTCTTTCCTCTCTGACCTTCATGGCTCAGTTTTCTAACAGTGTTAAGTGTATTTCCTGGTGGCTGGTCTTTGAGACAGGAGTCTACCATGCAGTCTCTGGCCTTTTAATAAAGACTCCAAGATTCTACCTCACAAAATGTGGCTTCTCTGTTTTCTCACCTTACAACACTTTTCTCCATTTTTTTTCATTTCCTTTCTTTACAACTCTCTTTTCCTGTTTCCCAGTCTCAGACCTCTAAGAAAGATAATCTGGCAGGGCCAGTAGCAGCCTCATATTTATATCCACCCCATAATGTTCCATTGCAGAGCAAGGGAACCCCAAAGTCAAAAGCATTTCCTGATGACTCAGAGGTTTGGAAGTATGTGTTCTTATGCAGGAAGTTATTTTTACTTAGCACCAGAGAGAATTCAAGGAATGAGAGCAAAGAGTGGGAAGTCAATATATCAATTTTATCCTTTCTTATAGAAAAAAGGAATATATAGATAGATAGATATAGATACAGATATTGAGTCCATGACCAAATGCTAGTTAGGCTGGCCCCCCAAAATATTAATATCTTTAAGCTGTCCTAAACCTATTCTCAACTACTCTGTCCTTAGGAGACTACAAATATATTGAGAAATTGTAGGAAATGAGTAGTCAGGGAGAAGTCCAGGTGTAATGAAAGTGGAAAGGCCAGCTTCTTCAATATAGTGAAAAGGGCATACTGTCATTCCAGGGCTTTGGGGGGGGGGTAGAGAAAGAGAAAATTGCACATGTGTTCTTATAGACTGACTGCCGGAGTTCCCATTTCCGTCCATGTGCTCCAGTGTTTATGGACTGATAAAGTGCTTGTTGACAATGTAGAGCACTGAGCTTTACATTGTGTGAAGCACACAATGTAGAGTGTGTGTCTGAAGCACACACTTATTGATTGAGAAATGATAACTAAGTGAGGAAACACCAATTGTTTAGAACAATGCCAAAGTCTCTTGGAACAATGATAGATGCCAAGTTAACCATTTTGGCAAGTGTTAACAACGCACATCCATGACAGGTAGGCATTATCTGGTGTATCTCTCCCATGGAATGATGCCACTCCATCTTATGTTAATAATGTAAACAAGATTTAGATTGAGATGGAAAATTTAGTCATATCAACTACACTTGAAAGCTTCGTTAATAAGGCTGTTGAAAGCTGTTCAAGGATTGCTCTGAAAGCAGTTAGCCAACACATTAGTTTGGGTCAAAGACACCTTGCTTCATGAAGTAAAGTTGTTTGCTCAAGCGGACTTGTGAACTCCACCTATTGCATTAAAGATATGAGTGGCAGCTGGATGGGCCACACCCTCACACACGCATGCGCAGAACTTGGTGCCTGCCCTGGTGCTATCCAATCATGTAAGTCAAATGCAACTTGTTTCACTATGGAAAAAATATTTCTGCTTCTTATGATAAATGGTCTGAGGCAGAGTTGCTCATGAGATATTTGAGCTTTCTATGTAAGTGTGAATGCCTGATTAGGTAGGGGACTTTAAATGATATTGCCTGGGAACAGTGAAGGCAGTAAGCAAACAGATGTTGTCCACTGATATAACTGTCGTGGCAGTTACTTCATCTCTGATAACATACAACACATCCAGCTGTTTTTAGTCATGTCCGACTTATTCAGTAGACAAATGGTTTCTAAACCCATTAGTGGGCCATAAAATCAATTTAATGATATCTTCGTACCTTTTTTTGTTTTCTTTTGGTGGATTTAAGCTCTATTTTGGGTATCCAAAAACTACATTGCAAAAGACAAGATCCATACATTTTACCACTGTTAACGTCTTTCAGTTACTCTGAGGACATTTGTATCTCAATCACTGTGGTTATTTTAAACATTCCTTCATGCTCCAATCCCACTTTTCTCAGTAATGTCTACCCTAGTCTTTATTTGTAATGTATTATGTCTGTCTTACTATTTCTTCTTTTAAATCTCCATTCTCTGTTTTATTGTATCTTCTTTGAGCTCTTCCTTTTTAAAAAAATATGTTATTGTAAAGGTGATGTACAGAAGGGTTACAATTACATGAGTCAGGTAATGTGTACATTTATTTTTGAATAGTGCCACCTCTCCCCATGCTTTCTCTCAGTTTTTCCCTCCCAATCCCCCGTTCCCCACAAGTTGCAAAGTTCATTTTCAACATAGTGTTTAATGAGTATAACTGCTACATTTGTTCACCCTTTGTCCCACCATTTCTGTGTTTCCCCTTACCCAAAACAGAGCTTTTAAAAGGAAGTAGATAAGAAAAATTTTAAAAGTATCAGAGTATATCAAGTTTTTTGGTTTAGCCTATGTATATAAATTCTGAATCATAATAAAAATATATTCTCTATTTGGGATCATAGTGAAATCTCATCTAGATTCATGACACAAAGGACACTGTCTTATTTATATTGTGATCATCAGTACCTAGTCTATGTTTACTTGTTCAAAAAATGAACATGAATATAGTCTTTTTTCCTTGTTTAGGACAAATTTCACTGTGAATGGAGCCAAATGATATTTACACATTTTGCAGAAACTGAAACATAGCATATGTAAGTATAATTGATAATTTGTAGAACCAAAAAAAATAGAACTGTTCTCTGTTACAATGGATTAAAGAGAATTGTAATTGTAGATTATCTTTCCTCTACATTTTTATAATTCTCTTTCCCCTTTATATCAAGATTCTGCACTTTTAAAAAATAAAAATTGCTCATTTCTATAAAATACATTCCTATGTCCTTTGCATTAGTCCTATATCCTTTTCATATTGTTACTTTTACAAATTACCACAAACACAGTATTGTACAGCAAAAAAAATGATGCTTGTATTATCTTAAGGTCTGTACACCAGAAACCTGGCACAAGTTAAACTCCATCTTCTTTTATGCATCTAAGAAGATCTGTTTCCCTTCTTTTTCCAGCATATGTCTGTGTATCTCTGGAATTCCTTAAGTCATGATTCTTTTCCACAATTTCAGAGTAAGTAGTATACTACTCTGATCTCTGTTTTGAAGGGAAAAACTCTCAGGCTAAGAATTAGAATGACTTGGAAACTTATTGCATTAAAAGATTAGCTAGAATAATATTCCTGTAACAGACATTTATCCAATCATATCTGAATACTCCTTTGGAATATGTTTTTATTGTGAGAATACTGTACAGAGGGGTTACAGTTACATGAGCAAGCTAATGAGTACATTTCTTATCAAGCATTGTAGCCTCCTCCTTTGTTTCCCCTTCCCTTCCCATCGTCCCCTAACCCCCCCAACCCTCCTCCTCCCCCCCCCCACCAAAGTTGTAAAGTTCGTTTTCGACATAACGACTTGTACATCTCATTGTTGCAATGGGTCCACCTGTATCCCTATTTAAATGATTTGTTTTTCTCTTCCCTTCCACAAATTATACCAACATCAAATACAGTGAAAGCAGGGGTTATACCGTGGGGAAGGGACATACAAAGCAACTGGGCTGGGAAGTTGGCTCAGGGGTAGCACGCTTGCCTTGCATGCATGAGGGCCTGGGTTGGATTCCTCAGCACCACATAAGCAAAAAAAAAAAAAAAGCTGGAAGTGGCGCTGTGGCTCAAATGGTAGAGTGCTAGCCATGAGCTGAAGAGCTGAGGGACAGCACCCAGGCCCAGAGTTCAGGCCCCATGACTGGACCAAAAAAACAAAACAAAACAAAAAGACAAACAAACTGGTCCTTTGGAATATTTAATAGTCATAGCTGTAGCAATAAAAGTTGAAGGTGTTGAGGAGCCATTATTCTACTTTCTACACCTACCAATTCCATGTTCTAAAAGATGCCCTAGTTAAAAAAAATTTGCACAGAATTTTTGACAATCTTTATGCTATTTGATTTATATGTGGATAGTCAAATAATTTCCTGTTTTCGATTTCAAATGACTTTTGGGACAAATGACTTTTGAGCAATAAAGTCACACCTCACCATCTGTGATTTTCATATTCTTGTTTTGAGAATTTGTTGAGATTTTTATAACAACCCTTGTATTCACATGAAACTTTTTAACTGTTCTTTTAACTTCTGCAGTTTTAGTTAATACTTTCCTTGAATTGTTGGCGATTAAAATGATGGCCTTGAAAATGCTAGGTAAGCCTTATTCCATCAACTAACCATAGCCTTAGCCTAGTTAATAACTCAAAAAAAAAAAAAACCAACCAATTTAGAGCAACAGAAGCATGAAGCAACAAGTTCTAAGGCAGTAAAAGATACTTAAAACATTTTGGAAAGAATATGTACAGAGCAGATATCATTTGTTGGAATGTTCGAACATCATCTATTCTTTTTTTATTTTATCTCAGAAGACGATGACTCTCAAAACTATTGTTTTCATTGAGTAGTATTTCACAGTTTCTTCCCACCCCTTATTTCCTATAAGAATATATCCTTGACAGATTTTGTTGTGTAACAGAATTATCAGTAACATAGATCCTTGGCCAGGAAATATGGTCACTTACTTAAAATTTTTTATAGCTTTTCCAAATAAGTTCTCCTGTGAATAATTTAAAATCATACAGAATAAAATAAGTGTGGTTGATTGTAGTAGCTCACACCTAAATTCCAGAATTGTACCAGCTTTATCACTGAATAGCTGTGATGCAGGACAAGATACTCTTCAATGAATCTGTTTCCTCATAAAAAAAGAAACTTTGCCCCATTTGTTAGGAAATGGAAAAACTTGTAAAAAATTATATTAAGTGAAGTAAGCCAGGCCCAAAGAAACATAGGTCCCATGGTTTCCCTTATTTGCAATATCTAGTATATGTATGAGT
>NW_012267352.1:552590-604160 GCF_000151885.1 Dipodomys ordii
TTGGGATTGGGGGGGAGGGGGGAGGCTGGGAAGGGAAGTGAAGGGTAAACCAAAGGAGGAGGCTGCAATGCTTGGTAAGAAATGTACGCATTATCCTGCCCATGTAATTGTAACCCCTCTGTACAGGATGTTCACAAATAAAATCAAATTAAATTTAAAAAAATGAACCTAAACAAATGCAAGCCTTTTAAAAATGATGTTTCCATATTTGATTTTGAAATAGGGAGTTCAGGTCTGGCCAGTGCTGTCTTGGCCACATGGTATATGGTAGGGTCTGGCATCTTGTCTTCATGGTGCTAGAAGGTGAAACCCCCATCTCCCAGGAAGGGGCATGTCTGAATCCCTGGAGGCAGTGGAAGGCACTTGGCTGATTGGTTACTAAAACTGTTAGTACAGTGCTTAGGACTAGGAGTTTCCTGCGGCCTTGCGCCCTGACCTAACCCTATGTAAGCCAGGACCAACTCAGGTGCCTTTAGACCATGCCTCATGTCTCCATGTTGTGTCCTGTCCCCTGGCTCCTGGTTCTTCCTCGGTCACCATGGTATCCCAGTTCAGCTCTCTATTGCAGTTAAGTTGGTTTGCTGGTATTGTTTTTGTTCTTTCTTTCCTGTCTGGCCTTCATGGCTCAGTTTTCTAACAGTGTTAAGTGTATTTGCTGGCTGCTGGTCTTTGAGACAGGAGTCCACCAGGCAGTCTCTGGGCTTTTAATAAAGACTCCAAGATTTGACTGCTCCAAATATGGCTTCTCTGTTTTCTTACCTTATGAAAATTTGAAACTATTTGCTTAGCAAGCCAGAGGGATGGATAGTTTTGAACAAAGGTACAAACAGAGACTTACAAACTGCTCCAGCTGAGGAGAGATGAGCTGAGACAATGCAGTGGACATCGCAGAAGCTGAAATGGAATAATGAATGCACAGATTTGAGAAATGTCTCCAGGAGGCTTGTTTATTATTAAACAACGAGCTGTATGGGAGGAATTACATAAGAGTGAGCCAGAATCTTCATGAAACAACAGGTGGGTGGACAGATTTCAAACTTTAAACCCTAAGCCTATTGTCTACAAATGAGGCAAGTAGGAAAATAAATGCATGTGAGAGCTACAGATAATTGGAGCAAAAATGTTAATTGAGTACCAAACTGTGCTCTGTCCTCTAGGAAGAACAGAAAGAACATTATTACTTGTAACATAATGAAACCCGAAGAAGACTCGACTTTCTCATGACTTGCTGTCATTTTCACCATTAAACATGGATTACAATGATTTTTAGTATTATATGTGGATAAGATCTGTCTTTTTGACAGTTCTCAACTCACATTTATCCTTTTTGTTCCATTGCAAAGAAAAGTGAAAAATACACTGAAAATGTGGGAATGACTCACAATAATCTTTTGACTCTGTAATTTATTCTTTTAAAGATGTTTACAAGGACTTTCTGACAAATGTAAAAAAAAAGTTCAAATAAAATATATGAGGATAAAAGATTTCAGGAAGAAAGTATCATGCTTTCCTCAATAAAGTTGATAGTTTTTAAACAACAACAATAAAATTTGACAACAAAGCCACTTTATATTTACTAAGGAGATCTGGGCAGGATTGAAAACACAAAGAAAGAAAACAAGTAAAGCCATCTTATAACTTGGCGTTCATAATAAAAATAAAGAACAAAGCTAGGTGCTGGTTGCTCACGCCTGTAATTCTAGCTACTCAGAAGGCTGAGATCTGAGGATCGCAGTTCAAAGCCAGCCCGGGCAGGAAAGTCCATGAGACTCTTATCTCCAATAAACCACTAGAAAACTGGAAGTGGTGCTGTGGCTCAAGTGGTAGAGCGCTTGCCTTGAGCTGAAAGCAGTGGGACAGCGCCCAAGCCCAGAGTTCAAGCCCCACAACCGACGACAAAAGATTATAAAAATAAAAATAAAAACAACCTTATAAGTTGAGATGTAAATTTTACTTTCTCATGGAATATACATACTTAAAAATAATATACAATATATCCAATCTAAAATATATATTTTTCTTTTTTTATTGTGAAAATAGCATACAGAGGGGTTACAATTACATGGGCAAGGTAATGAGTACATTTCTTATCAAGTATTGTTGCCTCCTCCTTTGTTTCCCCTTCCCATCCCTCCCCTCCCACTCCCCCTACCCCACCCACCTCCCAGCCAAAGTTGTAAAGTTTGTTTTTTGACATAACGACTTGTACATCTCATTGTTGCAATGTCCACCTGTATCCCTATTTAAATGATTTGTTTTTTTCCCTTCCCCTCCACAAATTATACCAACATCAAATACAGTGAAAGCAGGGATTATACTGTGGGGGAGGGTCATACAAAGCAACAAAGAAATCATCTTATAAATATGTTAGAAACAATCACATGAAAGAAAAAAAACATTTGAATAATTATCTTGGGGTTCATTTCACCTAACATCAACTTACCTGATCATTTCTGCTTGTCTCAGACATATACCAGTTATTGCAAATAAGGGAAACCATGGGGCCTATGTTTCTTTGGGCCTGGCTTACTTCACTTAATGTAATTTTTTCCAAGTCTTTCCATTTTCTAACAAATGGAGCAATGCCATTCTTTCTGATGGAGGCATAGAATTCCATTGTGTATATATACCACATTTTCTTGATCCATTCATCTACTGAGGGGCATCTGGGTTGGTTCCATATCTTAACTATGGTAAATAATGTTGCAATAAACATAATTGTGATGGTAGCTTTAGTAAGGTCTTGTTTGTGATAATTTGGGTAAATGCCCAAAAGTGGAATTGCTGGGTTATAGGGGAGCTCTATGTGGAGTCTTTTGAGGAACCTCCATACTGCTTTCCAAAGTGGTTGAACAAGTTTACACTCCCACCAACAATGCAGTAGGGTTCCTTTCTGGCCATATCCTCTCCAGCATCTGTTGTTACTAGAGTTCTTGATTCTAGCCATTCTAACTGGGTTAGGTGGAATCTCAATGTTGTTTTAATTTGCATTTCTTGTATGGCTAGAGAGGTTGAGCATTTCTTCATGTGTCTATTGGCCATTCTTATTTCCTCTTCAGAGAAGTTTCTCTTTAAGTCTTTAGCCCACTTATTTATTGAGCAGTTGTTTCTTAGAGGATTTGTTGTTGGGGGATTTAAGTTTTTGAGTTCCAGGTATATTTTAGATATGAGACCCTTGTCTGTTGTATGGCTAGTGAAGATCTTCTCCCAATCTTCTATTGATCTTGCTAGTTGTGTCGTTTGCCATGCAGAAGCTCTGCAATTTCATGCAATCCCATTTAAAATGTATTTGTAATGTTATTAAAAAGTCTAAAAGTAAATTGCATGAAAATTTATTTCAGATAACTTTTGAGTAGAATTGAAGGTAAATGTGTGATTTTTTCCCCTTTTAAATGAAAAAGTTAGGACAGACTAGCTCAAAATTTTGTATGGCCTAACAAAAATTATTTCTTAGATATCTGTATATAGCTTGTAGTTGTACTGCAACTGGTTCAACATACTGATATATTGTTCTTAATACCTTGTATAATTGTTTTTAGTTTTTCCTCACTTAGTATGTTAGTGTACTGAAAATAGAAAACAGCAATTTTTATTCATTAGATTTCTTTATTTGTGAAATGTCTAGCAACATTGGATGTCCAATAAATTCATTACGTGCATAGAATAACAATTCCCAGGATATTTAATTCCTCCTCTTAAATGTATTAACTCTATGAAGGTAGGTAGATAATATGGAGATTCTTATCTTTAAAAATGTCTGTTTAGTATAACGTTGTTTAAGCCCTCTAGTGAAAACTGATTCCTTTCTCTTTAATAGTATTTAAATTCTACAAACCAAAAAAAACTAAAAAACAAAAAACCTCAAAGCACTGCTCTTTCATGAAGCACAATATAATGAAATGGTTTTCTTTTGTTTTGAAGATGGAGTGCCTTATTCCAAAAATCACAATGGAAATCCATAACTCTAACATTTCCAGAAAACACAGCATATAGGAATGAGTCTTCTTTAGCTTCCAGGCATACATATCCCCCTTCTCTGGTTGCTAAGATACACTAAACTTAAAAGTACAGAAATGCAATTTGGTTCTTTAAAAATAGGCTAGGGAACTTTCTTGTTTCTGACAAATTATTCTCTATGGAACATACACAATCTGAGCAAACTCATTTGTTTTAGTCACTTTTTACACCTTACTAAACAGAACTTGTAAAGATTTTACTTTTTTATTTTCATGTTGAGATCAGATAATTAATTAGCAATCATTTAACAAACTCCTCTGCCATTTTGCCTCCCTTCCTTTCTTTTAGGTAATTGATAGAGAATAACCCAGATCTATTATTCCAAGGGAAGCAAACCAACACTGTTCTCAATTTCTACAAGTAGCTCATGATATTCTCTTTTACTTCACCTTGTTTTCCTGAAAAACATCACAGGCTAATGCCTATTTTATTTTATGGTGAGGTGGGGATTAAACTAGGTGAGAAAGAACATGCTAAATCCTTATAAAAGTAATGAACAAATATGTATCCTATAATGCATATATTCCAAAAGTTCAGAGTATTACTATTGGGGAGCCTGAACTCAGAACACATTACTTGTTTGGTCTAGTTGTCATTGTTTCTAATCTGGATGACTTTTCTGCTCATATACAGGGTCCTCAGACTAACAATTTGTTCCTTTTCTATGAAAGAATCAACTAGGAAAAAAATACTATGTAAGTTTGAAATGTGTGAAAATATATGGAAAGATAAAAGTCCCTGTATCTAAAAATAATCAATGGGATCAAAAATCTTTTCCAAAGACTGTCTCCTTATTCCTAAATTTGTTTTTCCTTTCAGTCTTCACATTGTTTAACCTTATCTCCTCTTAGATCACTGCCTTTGTTAGTTGTGTATATATTTTGATTTCTTGTTCTCTTCCTAGTCCCTGCAGTTCTTCCCCTTCCCTTTTTCCTTCCTACTGCCTCAGTCTCATATTGAATTAAGATCTATAGACAAGTGGTTTCAAAATATTTATCTCTATTCCATGTCTTTCTATTTGTTCTCTGTATTTTGGGTTTTTTTGGTATTTTTTGTTTTTTCTCATTTTTTAATGTGAAAATACTGTACAGAGGGGTTACAATTACATGGGCAAGGTAATGAGTACATTTCTTATCAAGCATTGTAGCCTCCTCCTTTGTTTCCCCTTCCCATCCCTCCCCATGCTCCCCACCGCCCCCCTACCCATGGTCTCTGTATTTTTGAAAATGGCATCTTCCTATCGCAGCTGTCCAAATTACTGGTACTACACACACTACTGCCATGTCCAACTATGATGAAAGTATTTATTGCCTTTCTCTTCCTTTCCTAAACCAGCTAAAAGTTTTCAAAGATATTTTCCTTATTTCTTGCTGTCATCTTCTTACTTTACTTATCTTGGGTGTCCCTAGATGGCCTCTTCAAAGGCTAACCAAGTTTATCACTTTATTAAAGGTGACATTTACTTTGCTATGTCCTTATTATTATGAATGTTGATTGGTTTAAGACAAGATAAACAACAACAAAAAGAAACAATATGTGTGATTTCAGAAGTACAAGGGCCTAATTCTTTAGTATTTTGCTGCTGATAAAAGCATCAAGAGTCTCTACCAGGAATGTTTTCATCACATTAAATGTTTTAGTTAGGCTGTGTTAGTGGTTCTGTGTCTATATCTGAAAACCATTAACCATCAGGAGTTCTCAAGGAAAGAAACTATTTTGCAAGTTCTTCACATTATTGTCCTTTTTTCTCTCAAATCATCAATCAATATTTTTTATATTCCTCTGAGAAAAAGCTATTGCCAAAATCAATTCTAAAATCTAAATATACAATTCCCAGGATGTTACAGGAATCACATATGCTAAGCTTCTGGAGTGGACATCTCAGAATATGCAGACAAAGATTTCCCTTTGTTGGCATAATACAGCTATATCTGTTTGTCTTGGCATGCTCACATAATTCCCACTAAATTAAATTGTTCAAATATCTGGATCAAGAGAATCATAGAAAGATTGGAGTGTATCTTATTTTCTTTGAAATTCCTCTGGGCCTTCTCACTGGAAGTTACTCTGTTGGCTCACCACAGTGACTTTTTCTTATGTTTCTGATGACCTGATGCCACCCTGGGAATGTCCATAACACAGCTGACACCACCAGCTGGAGGACTTTGTTATCTCTGTGAAATAGCTTCCTCTCACCCATGTGACATATGACCTTTGTTAATTACCCAAGTGGAGTAACATACTCTTTCTCATGGTCATGTGGCAGCTTTGACTCACCCTCTAGTTTTGTTGAAGGACTGGAATCCAACTTTTATTAGACTCATACCTCAGCAGAAACTCTTGCCTCTAAAAGATTTAAGAAGTAAATATTGAATATTATCACAATAGCAGATATTTCTTACAAAAATGAATGCTTAATTGATTTTCCTATTCTAAATGATGCCCTTGAGTAAAATTAACATCCTATAATCTATACACAAAGTCTGTTTTTGGAGGAATATCTATGTTATAATGTACATTTTTATATTTTATATAAAATTGCTACTGACGTGTGAACATTGGGTCTGTCTGAAATACACATTTTCAGGGTGAAAGACCTATTGGAAATGGAGTGCTTCCTCTGTGTTGATGCCCTGAGAGTTATTGAACATATTGAGCCCACACTGCACTCATTTAACCCGTATTAACATCCAAGGCAGTAGGTCTTATTACCTACCCTCCCATTATGCTGATATATAAAAGAACACAAAGAGATTCTAAATAATTTGCCTACACATCAATGAGTGAAGAACCAGAATGTGAAGTGATCGCAAGACAGTCACACAATCTGAACTCGAGCCATGATGAACTGCTCTGCTTAAAAAATGCAGTAAATTATTTCTTAGCAAAACCACATTGATGAACGTTTAGAATCATTTTAATCTTTTGCTTTTATGAACAGTGTTGAATTGAATAGCTTGTAACATTATTTTGCATAGGAGGGTTTATATATGTAATAAATATGCTGAGGTAAAATTTTTGAGTAAGATATATATATATATATATATATATAACTTTTAATAAGTACAGATAAAATGTCCTTTATAGATATTGTCTGAATTTATACTCCTACAAGCCATATATTACAGTAAAGCCATGGATTTTATCTAAGTTTCAAGCTTTTTTTTAGTACATCTAAATGTTTTTTGCTTATCTTCTCCCTCAGCTTCCCTCCTACACAAAATTGATGCAATTATCCAAGGACTTGGACCACAAAGAATTTTGTTCAAACATTCAAAATCTAAGCAAAGATGTATTTCAGTATTTCTAAAAGAAAGGGACGTTAGTTATCTGGCTAATTAAATCATCGCTTGATTTCAATTGGTTTGCTTAATTTAGACTTTTAAGTAGGGTTCCAATTTATCACTAAGTTTTCTGGAGATCAGGTACTCACTATACTTGGGAAAGAAATCTTAGCTTTTTTCCAAATACAAACTGTAGATGTGGGTGTGTGCGTGTGTATATTTGCACATGCACACGTGCACACCTTGGGACTTGAACTCAGTGCTTGAACTTTCATGCTGAAGGCTAGTGCTCTACCATTTGAGCCACAGTTCCACTTCTGCTTTTGGTTATTAACTGGAAATAAGAATCTCATGGACTTT
This sequence comes from Dipodomys ordii, assembly GCF_000151885.1. Lineage (NCBI taxonomy): Eukaryota > Metazoa > Chordata > Mammalia > Rodentia > Heteromyidae > Dipodomys > Dipodomys ordii. The sequence continues at coordinate 560,252 of NW_012267352.1, forward strand.
CCTGCCTGGGCTAACTTTGAATAGTGATCCTCAGATCTCATCTTCCTGAGTAGCTAGGAATGCAATTGTGATCCACCAGCACCCAGCTGAATATTTTTTAAATGTCCAATAATAACCAACACACTGTCATTTAGGAAAACAAATATTATTTAAATATATTTAAAACAAAAACTTCCTTGAGAGAAATAATTGCCAATTAATACTTTTAAAACACTTTTTGTTTTGGTGGTACTAAGTTTTCAACTCAGGGCCATGTACTTGGTGAGTAGGTTAAATACTATTGAATCATGCTTCTAGACCTTTTTTGCACTGATTATTTTGAGACTGGGTTTCACTTTCTGCCTAAGTTAGCTCCTGGACTGTGACCTACCACCTATTTAGGCTTCTAATTGTAGCTGATGTTTTTATTATCTTTAAGTATTGTACAAAGAAGTTGTCATTCACCAAAGCAGGTTATGACTACAATGATCAATGTCATCCCTTTCAACCTTTTTATCCATCGCCTCCCTCCCCATCCCTTCCCTTACTTTCATAGGTGAGCTCATCTGACCCCAGCAATATTGATCTACGACGGGAATCCTTCATCTCCCTTTTGCAGACACAACCAGAATTCAAGTAAACACATGGAAAGACATGGAAATCCTTACCAGATCCAAAATCTCACAAATAGACCACAGCATATCCGGTTGTTGTTAAAAAGGAGACAATTCAGGCTTGCAGTTGAACCAAAGGAACTATTTGGAAATGCTTTTGAGTTTAGATTTTGAGTATCACTTTACGTTCCTACTTGCTAATGTTTGAATTGCACCCTCTCATATTCATATTGAAACTTAAGCGGCATTAGAACAGAACTAAGGGGTGGGAGATTTCCACAACTGAGTAAATTGGAAAGACCCTGTCTCCACTAGTGCACTGATGCTGTGGAGTTGATTCATAGCCAGAAGGATGGGCCCTTGATGAGAAGTCCCTCACAGGCTTTCTTCTCACCGTGTGCTGCCCACCGCTCTGTGAGAGGTCCGAAGGAAGACCCTTGCCAGATGCTGCTGTCATGCCCCTTGACTTCCCAACCTCCAGAACCGTGAGCCAAGTCAACCCCTATCATTTATAAATGACCTTGTCTGTTGTATTTTGCTGTGGGTCAGAATGATGGATGGAGTGACAATGATCAAGATGCACTGTATTCACGGATGACATGCTGAATTGAAACTTCTTTGCAAAACTACCTAGAGATACCTAAAATGGATAAATAAATACATAAAATAGGAAAAATAGATTGTTGGCACTCATTAAAGAGTGTTTTAAAAGAGGGGATGGAAATAAGAAAGAGTAATGGAAGAAGTTAATCTGATCAGAATGTGTTGAACAACAATGAGACCATTGCAATGAAACCCCTTGGTATAGTTAATATATGTTGGCTTTTAAAATGAGACACTTCATTCTCTACAGATGTCAAAGATGGCGACAAAGCAAAACATTTTCATGCGTTGAAAACAAATTCTTTATACTCGCTATGTCAAAAGAGATTTAGCTAGCAACTCAAATATTTTCACAAAAAATGTAGTCATGACTCAATTGGGATACAATTGATTCATATCGGTTGCAAAATCAGAAGTAATATTTCCACTTTTAATGTATACTGATTTCATTTTGCTTATTTTATATACCGTTGTCTTTATGTTTAATTAAAATTTTATTTTTGTCAATATACTTCTCATCATCTTTATTAGGAAAACATAAATTGATTCTGATATCATATTTAAGTTCTGTGTCATACTGTTGCTATAAAAGTATTTTTTTGAATTAAATAGAAATGTGTGAATATTTCTATACTGTTTATATAAGATGTAATAAATTTCTAGTACTTGGGATTTAAATTATTAATTTTAAAAGTTCTTGACAGAAAAAAATAAAAACTGGTTAAAATAGCAGTATTTCAGTGTTTTTCTAATTAACAGTCAGGATTTAGGTATTACAGATTATCCATGTTGTCGTAGCATGCTTTGTTTAAAAACATTAAAATTAAAGAGGGAAAGAATATTGAACATTTATTTTGAGCTCATCTTCAAATTTAACTGATTTGATCCAACTTCTAGTGAGGTAGGAACATTGCCAGATTAAAGTATGATTATCAGCACTTTTTCTTTCCTGTATTAGCAATTTTTCCCTGCCTTTTAGAACTGTGTTTTGTGGGTTTCAGTACATCACACAGGGTCATCCAGTCTTGTGTCTCTGTACCCCTCCATAAAGTCAGATAGATGCATCATTGTGTTTTAATTTTTCAAATGAAAAACATGTTTTTAAATATTGTTGTTGGAAAATACAAGAAGGAATTCCATGGGATCTTTTTAATGTCACCTTGGAGAAATTGTCATACACCATCTGCTGGTTCATGAAGCATACCGAATATCACCGTGGAAATGTTCATCTTTAATGACACATATTGGCATCACCACCATCCAGGTCCTCCTATTGCTCAGAACTGTGCCAAGGTGGCTTGAAATACATCCAGCCTAAATTATCCCTGTGTCTTTCACATGTGTGGAGTGACTAATACTCTTAATCATCTATTTTGATTTGTGCTGAGTATCATTTGTATATGCTATTAGTTGTGTCTTTCAATCGAGTTCATAAACAAGATTAACCATCTTCCCTGTCCTCAGTATCCTTGTGGGTTGTCATCTGAGAATTCTTCCTCTGTTAGAATCATACAGACTAAAAGACATCAATCTAGTTGCATGTCAAAGTTAATTTAGAAATCACTCTCTCATGCTTTATTTCTTGGATTGATGACCATGAATATGCTACAAAGGGAAATTACAAATATGTTGTACAAATGAGAATTAGTGTACATATCATAAGGCTGAAATCTGCAGCAAAGAAAAGAAGAAGTAAATTAAATACAACATACGTTGTGGGAAGGGTGCTGGGCTTTAAACTCGGGGCATCTTGATTGCTAGGCATGCACCCTATGACTTGAGCCCTGCCTCCAATTCTTTCCCTAAGACAGAGCCTCCCTCTTTCCTAACATCAACCTGGACTACAATTGTCCCTTTCACTCTCTTACACAATTATCCCTGACACAATTCTCTTCTTACACTTTCCTATATAGCTGAGATAATAGGCATTCTTTACCCAATTCAGCTTTTCTTTTGTGTGTGTGTGTGAAAATACCATACAGAGTGGTTACAATTACATGGGCAAGGTAATGAGTACATTTCTTATCAAGCATTGTTGCCTCTTTCCCATCTCTTCTCATCTTCCTCCCTCCCCTAGAACCCGCGCCCCCCCAAAGTTGTAAAGTTCATTTTTCGATATAACATCTTGTACATCTTATTGTTGCAATGGGTCTACCTGTATCCCTATTTGAACAATTTGTTTTTTCCCTTCCCCTCCACAAATTATACCAACATCAAATACAGTGAAAATGGGGGTTATAGCGTGAGTGAGGGACATACAAAGCAACAAAGAAATATCTTATAAATATGTTAGACACAATAGCAAGAAAGCAAAAACATTTGAGTCCTTAACTTGGGCTTCATTTCGCTTAACATCAACTTATCTGACCATTTCTGCTTGTCTCAGACATATACTAGTTATTGTAAATAAGGGAAACCATAGGACCTATGTTTCTTTGGACCTGGCTTACTTCACTTGTTTTTCTTTTGAGGAGGAAATCTTCTCAACTCATTTACCTGGGCTTTCCTGGAACTATAATCTTTCTAGTATCTTCCTCCCATTAGTTGAAATGACAGGCCTGCAGCACCATGCCCAGCTATTGGTTGAAATAAGACCTCAGAATCTTTTGGCTAAGATTGGCCTCAAACTACAGTCCTCACAAATCTCTGCCTTCTAGGTAGAATTACAGGAATGTGCTACCATTTTCCAGCTAAATAGAGCTTGTAAGCAGAAAAAAAAATTGGAAGTCTAAATGAGGGGGATGAGATTAGAGAATGCTGGGCACTGGTGAATCTCAGGAAGCTGAAAAATAAGGGTTGGGGTTTGAAGTCAGTCTATGCAGGAAACTTTTTTTAGAGAGAGAGAAAAAATATTCTTTTTATTTTTTAATTTACTTTTGTTAATTGTAAAAATGCTGTACAGAGGGGTTACAGTTACATGAGTAGGGTTATGAGTACATTTCATAGCAAGCATTGTTACCTCCTCCTTTATTTTCCCCCTACCATCACTTCCCTCCCCACCTGCCCAACTCACCCCACCCCTCCCACTGTGACATTGTAAAGTTCATTTTCAATATACTGTCCTGCAGGTCTCCTCATCGCAGTAGGTCAGCCTACATCCCCATTTAAGCGTTATACAATATCCCCCCTCCCCTCCCCAAATTACAAAAATGTATATACAAGATGCAGAACACTGGCATCAAATCCAGTGAAAATAGGGGTTATCCCACGGGGGAAGAACATACAATAGAAATAAAAGTATCACATAGTGCATTGTAAGTACATTAAAAAACACTAGCAAGAAAGAAATAAAAACCTCTTGTGTCCTTGTCTTGGGTTTATTTTGTTTAACATTATCTCATCTGGTCATATGCACATGGTCTTTGACCTTCTCTGCTTGTCCTAGGCATGTACTAATCACTGCAAACAAGGGAAACCATGGGTCCTATGTTTCTTTGAGCCTGGCTTACTTCACTTAATGTGATTTTTTTTCCAAGTCTTTCCATTTCCTAACAAAAGAGGCAATGTCATTCTTTCTGACTGACTCATAGAATGTCATTGTGTGTGTGTGTGTGTGTGTGTGTGTGTGTGTGTGTGTATACCACATTTTCTTGAACCAGTCAGTCTATGCATTGAAACTCTTATCTCCACTTAACTATGGAAAAGCCAGTAATGAAGTTGTGGCTCAAGTAGTAGAGCACTTGTTTTGAGCAAAAAAGCCCAGAGACAATGCCTGGCCCTTGAGTTCAAGGCCTGGGTCTAGCACACATACACACATACACACACACACACACACACACACACACACACACACACACACACATCATAGAGGAAAAAAGTCCTTGGAATAAGACGAAATGTGGATTCAAGCTGAGCCTCTGTCTGATACCTGCTAGAATCAGAAAAAGAGAGAATCAAGAGCCACTGATGAAATTACTGAATTATAAAAGTATACTAGTACTGCTATGCTCCAGGGATAAAAGCTGCCACTGTCAAAGTAACTTCCTCAAGCAAAGGACCATTGTCCCTCTGAGACCACTTGCTTTCTCCAGAGCAATTTCTTCCTGACACTTGTAAAGCTGAGGAATGAATCTGCTTGCAACAAATCACTTCTCCTCAACTATGTCTGCTAGCAAAACTAAGCTTGAAGCAACCAAGATTTCTCCAGCTCTGCTGCTGGATTCCTAGGATGGGGCATGTGCATTGGGGAAACTTGTTTTAAATGCAGATGAAGCAGAGTTTGTACGTGGTGACTTGAGATTTCTAGACTTTACAATACAAAGAGAACTATTAGAAGACAACCAAGAGGACATTCTGCACAAATCTATCCTGTTCAATGTGTTTACCCTTTTTATAGGCAAAAAGCTATGTAAAGTTCTCATCAACTCATTAGAATAGATGTAATATCCCTGTCTTACAGAGGAGCAAATTTAAAATGTACGGCCATGCTAGTTTAAAAATAGAGATGGAATGGAACACTAGACTGGAAACTTGATAATATAATTTGGCCTTGAAATTTTCTCCTTAATAATATCACAGGGTACCTGGAAGCCATACTGATCTTATGTCTTGAAGAGGCATTATAAGCTAAAATAGTTAAATATATTAAAAAAGCTCTTGAATTATTAGATACTTTGTATAATTATTATATCATTATATGATGATGTTTGTTATTTCAAGTAGAAAAATATTTATAAGGATCTTTTTTGAAGACAATAATTCATATAACTGATACAATGGAAAACAAATGATATATTTTCTTTTTTTCTAAATATTCTTCATAGCGGTGGTTAAAAAATACCTGGAAGAGATAGGAGAACTGAATCCAGTTTCTTTTTATCTCAACCTAGTGTATTTAGTTTCTAAAATTAAAAAAAATCCTCTCTGAACAAGAAACAATGTTTTGCTGAAAAACATGATTGATAATGATTATTGAATGAGTATTTGGGAATGTTTTTGTTGTTTGGTGGGTTGATATTTGGATTTGATTTCTGGGTAAGATTAGGCAGTATGACAAATATGGCTGAAATTTCTGTAACTTTTTAGACTAGAAAGTTCATGTAATTCTTACTTAATGGTGTTTATGAATCACTGGCAAAAAATTCTTTCACCTATGTTTTAAATTCCTACAAAATATACTCATGAAACTCCACCAAAGAGAATCTACAAATAATTATTGAGTTATTATGCTATAAAATTGCCAGAAATTCTGATTTATAAATAGTCTAGTTACAACTGGGATTGCATGAAGTTGCAGAGCTTCTGCATGGCAAAGGACATAGCTAGCAAGATCAATAGAAAGCCCACGGATTGGGAGAAGATCTTCACTAGCCATACAACAGACAAGGGTCTCATATCTAAAATATATTTGGAACTCAAAAAATTAAATCCCCCAACAACAAATCCTCAAAGAAACAACTGCCCAATAAATAAGTGGGCTAAAGACTTAAAGAGAAACTTCTCTGAAGAAGAAAGAAGGATGGCCAATAAATACATGAAGAAATGCTCAACATCCTTAGCCATAAAAGAAATGCAAATCAAAACAACATTGAGATACCACCTCACTCCAGTTAGAATAGCAAAAATCAAGAACTCTAACAACAACAGATGCTGGAGGGGATGTGGACAGAAGGGAACCTTACTTCATTGTTGGTGGGAATGTAAACTTGTTCAACCACTTTGGAAAGCAGTATGGAGGTTCCTCAAAAGACTTCACATAGAGCTCCCCTATGACCCAGCAATCCCACTTTTGGGCATTTACCCAAATGTTTACAAACAAGACCACACTAAAGCTACCAGCACAACTATGTTTATTGCAGCATTATTTACCAGAGCTAAGATCTGGAACCAACCCAGATGCCCCTCAGTAGATGAATGGATCAAGAAAATGTGGTATATATACACAATGGAATTCTATGCTTCCATCAGAAAGAATGACATTGCCCCATTTGTTAGGAAATGGAAAAAATTATATTAAGTGAAGCAAGCCAGGACCGAAGAAACATAGGTCCCATGGTTTCCCTTATTTGCAATATCTAGTATACGTATGAGTCAAGCGGAAAAGGTCAGATAATGTGATGTTAGGAAAATGAACCCTTAGATATGTATTTTAATGTTTTTTTCTTTCATGCATGTGTTTCTAACGCATTTATAAGATTATTTCTTTGTTGCTTTGTATGTCCCTCCCCCACAGTATAACCCCTGCTTTCACTGTATTTGATGTAGGTATAATTTGTGGAGGGGAAGGGAAAAACAAGTCGTTTAAATAAGGATACAGGTGGACCCGTTGCAGCAATGAGAAGTACAAGTTGTCATGTCGAAAAGGAGCTTTACAAGGTCGTGGGGAGGGGAGAGGGGAGGGGGGAGGCTGGGAAGGGATGTGAAGGGTAAACAAAGGAGGAGGCTTCAATGCTTGATAAGAAATGTACGCATTATCGTGCCCATGTAATTGTAACCCCTCTGTACAGTATGTTCACACAAAAAAATAAAATTAAAATAAATAAATAAATAGTCTAGTTAAAAGTCCATATTTTATTTTCACTCTTGTATCTTCTTCCTTCTAGCTTCAAATAGCATTTTGGAAATAATAGTTTTGGCAGTTCTGGTGTTTTGACTCAGGACTTGCTAAATAGGTATTCTACAACTTGAGCCACTCCACCAATCCCTTTCTTCATTGGTTATTTTTGAGATAGGGCTCCACTTTTATGTCCAGGTTCATCTAAACTTTACTCCTTCTGTTTTTGCTTCTTAGATAGCTGAGATAGCAGATATATACCACCATGCTCAGCCATTGGTTGAGAATTTATATTCCTGGGCTGGCCTCAAGAAGCAAACTTTTGACCTCTGCCTCCCAAGTAGCTAACTTAATAAGTGTGAGCCACCACAACCAGTTGGAAATAAAATCTTAAATACACAAGTTTATCAGCAAATGAAAATAAAACTCCCCACATTTGAGACACAGAATAATAACTTAAGTACTTTATTTTTAAATACCTTTATTATATGCCAATAAACTAGAATTTGGATAATCATTGATTTACCCATGTTATCTTCAAAAACTAGACACACACAAATAGAAAGTTCTTTTTCAGTAATGTGATTTTTTTAAAGCACATTAACTTGTCTGTCGATTATTATACCAGAAAGTATTATTAGCTATTTGCTCCCTTGCAGACAGAAAACTAATAATACTGTTCCTCAAATGACCTGTCAAATATGACCTTTAGTCCATAACACATCTTGCTATTGATGCCCTAGAATTGAACTGGATGACAATTTATGGACTTAATTATCCTGAAAAATCTCAGCAAGTCCTGAAAATAAATACAAAATTTGAATAACTAGAGATAATTTATAGCTTCCTACGTCAAATGTTGAGGAGAGCACTTGAGAATAGATTCTGAATTAAGCAGGGATGAAATGTCAAGTGGATTGGAATGGGGATTAGCTGCTACTGTTTTGGAATCCCAGCCCTATGGAATGTGAGCTTGATATGTGGCTCCTCCAGATAATCTAGCTCAACAGATTTCACAGTTAGTAGTGCCACCTAACTCAATAATATATGTCTGCTATGCTTAATAGCTTATGTCTAGTGTCATCTTCATCTGTGTTCCCATTGTGTGATTTTCCTTCCCAAGATATATTCTGTTCCCTTTCAGAAATTATTCTCTGTCTTTCCAAACTCAGCAGTCTCCTCTGGCTTCTCTCTTCAGAAATGGACTTTAGCCAGGGCATTCTTTGCAGATGATTTGTAGTCTATTAGTGACAGCTAAATGAGAACCTACATGTCCACAGAAGGTATTTTCTCTAGCTGTTATATGACAACCAAACCTGCATTTAGATTCATGTGGCTTATTCATTGTACTTAATTATTTAGTTATATCTTCTCCTCCCATTCTACTCCATGCTATGTACTTCATGTGTCTGCAAAACAGTCCTTGTGTATTTGAGAATTCAAGCCAATTTGACTATCCCTTCCAACAAAATATTGCAAGTGTTAATCTACTAGAAAATCCTGTTATAACCATTGCAGATAGTATGGGGGGGGATTCATTCATTGATTATTTTGGAAATAGTTGTTCATGTTTTGAATCTTGAAATTTTCAAATAGGAAGGAGTTAGCTTGTAGGTGCTAATAACTAAAAAATGTTGACATTAAAAGACTGTGAAGCCAAGCATAGTGGCTCATGCCTATACTCTAGCTACACAGGAGGCTGAGATCTGAGGACTGCATTTAGAAGCCAGCCCCGGCAGAAAAGTCCCCATTCAGACTTTTACCTATAATTAGCCACTCAAAAACTGAAATAGTGCTCTGGCTCAAGTGGTAGAGCACTAGCCTTGAGCACATGGAGGCTCAGGGATAGCACACAGACTGAGTTCAAGGCTGACAACCAAAAAAAAAAAAAAAAGACTTATACAAACAGAGATGTACCTGTACTTGTGTATTTTATGTACTTGTGTATTTTAATCCTATAGGAGTCATAAGTAAACATGAAAGCTCAATGATAAACTATTTCCAGGAATTACTCAGCACATAATCTTTACTCATTAGTTGGTTCTCCTTTTTTTGTATCAGTTGTAACATGTATAATCTTAAAATCCTACTGTCTAGAGGGGCATGATTGGGGAGTGGTGAGTTGGGAGATGGTTAGGACAAAGAGAGTGGAAGAGAGAATTGAAGATTGTGTGAAATAGCATGTAGAAGGATAGAATTTTCCTCTGTTTCTAGTCTAGTCTGACTGGGAGCAGCAGTTGGTTACTGCTGGGAACTCAGAAGCTGGTGATTCATGACAAAGACAGCCATCGCAGAGTCTTTTCCATCGTGGGAAACCATTGGTATCTAGAGCAAGATTGCCCACGTGCATTTTCAAGGGAGGTTACTTGGCCAGTTTGAGAGATAGGTGTCAGCCTGTTTGGAAACACCTCCCACTATTCCTGATGCATAGAAAACTAGGTTATCATTTCAGGGAGTTGAGGATAGTTTTGGAAAGATGCGTGCAACCTACCCCTTCACACCCTACAGAAAAAAAATCAAAGCAATTCAAAGATCTCTCGGGAGTAGAAAATAGTAAGTCAAGAATGAAACTAAAATTTCAGTGTGATTTTGCTTATGAGCAATGTAAGTTTCATTGAAAATAATTATAAAATATATAAACCCCATAATACAGAATATAGAAACTTTTCTTATTGTGTAGTATGAAAATAGATAATCATTTGTGCAGCATGGACAATAATCAATTAAACACCAATAATCGATTAAACAAATGGGTCCTAGAAGGTATTGGACAGCTGTGGACCAAGGTGACCATGACCTTAACATATATTTTATGACTTCAACAATCATTGCAGAGAAAACTTGTTTTGAGGGTCAGTTATGGGGCTTGAACTCAAGGAATAGGTGCTGTCCCTGAGCTCTTTTGCTCAAGGCTAACAGTGTACCACAGAACCACTTCTGGAATTTTTGGTGGTTTATTGGAGATAAGAGTCTCACAGGAACTTTTCATCCCAGACTGATTTTGAACCGTGATCCTCAGATCTCAGCCTCCTGAGTAGCTAGGATTACAGGCGTGAGCCACCGGTGCCTTGCTCAGAGAAAACTTTTATATATCTTTATATCTTCCTGCTTTAAAAAAGTTCACTGTTGAGGGCAATGCTGCGTCTGGTCTCCAGTACCAAGGTGTCCTGCCTAACAACTGAAAGGAACTTGCTTTTTCACAGTAGTATATATCGTTGTCATCACTTGGATATATGTACTTTGCTTCAATTTTTTTAGTACATTAGCATTGGCTCATCATACTTTGTCAGAAACTATAATTATTCATAGGAAAATGATGTCAAAACAGATCTTGCTTTTCACAAAAATTCTGAGTTTGGCTACCATGCTTATCAAGGGTACTAATGTGTGAAGTAACAAAATATTTATCAAATGTTCAGTTAGTGTACAGCTAATAGCACTAAAATAAGAATAAAATTAATGTCACTGATGATGAGAAAATTTGAATATAATCCTGGGGCATTCATTTAAATTACTACCTATGTTTATCTAATTATGAGATCAAAGTTAAAAGCTACTATAAATCTGAGTTGAAGGATATTATATAAAATACTAGAAGGACATTATATAAAATACTATTTTCCTGTAGTCTCACCTGTAAAATTCATAAAACATCACCTGTCAAATTCATAAAGCAAGAGACTAAAATTATGGGATCACTAAGTGGTATGCACAATCTCCTTTGGATCCTAGACAAGTAGCTGATGTCAGAGGATGAAGGAAAAGACTTTAAAAGACAGTGTTTATTTTGAGGATCGTTGCTGACTGTTTTAAAAAGGCTATCTGTTCATTAATAGCATCATATTTCATTGATTTTCCTTATTTTGATAATGCACTGTGGTTATTTAAGGGCATATCTTTGTACTTAGGAAAAATACACTGGTATTTAGGGGTCAAGCAACAATTATGTCTGTATCTTACTCTCCAGTGGTTCCAAAAGTATAGGTAGGTAGGTCGAGAGAGAGAGAGAGAGAGAGAGAGAGAGAGAGAAAGAGAGATAGGACATCTAATAGATTAAGATGGATGATAGATAAATACATAGATAAAACAGATGATACATAAATGACAAAATGAAGGAGACCAGGTATAAACATTATTCAATCTCCATTAAGAACACATACCAGTTATTTATATGATACTTATAACTTTTCATGTAACTTGAAGCTATATCAAATAAAATTGATCCAAAAAGCAATGATTAGATGTGTTTCTCAAAATAATCATAATTCTTTGTAATTATTTTTCTTGAAGATTTTGTTCATAGTTCTCATAAGATACTTAGTTCAGCACATTTTTTAATTTAATTCTCTAAGGAAGCTACTCCATGAGAGTTAAATTTTCATTTGATACTGTGACTACTACCAGTTAGCTTTTCATCTGATATTATTATTACTACTATGCATATTGTTTACAGGTATTGAAGTGCTATAAACCTCAAAATGAAACCTAATTGAAATGTATTTACAATCTGGCTAGGTTAATCCTTTAGAGGCATGTATTCTCTTCTTGTGTTTGAACAGTAAGTGATATGAATTAGCTCAGCTTTACTCTCATGAATACTATGATTCTTACCGGTCATGAAATGTTTTATAATATTATTAGCCACTTTTAATTAAAATTCCCATTGTATTCCTTAAGTTTTATTATGGGAAAGAGAACAATAGTCTACAAAAAGGTATGATACAAATAGTCTTATCTAGGATTTTGCTGATAAAAGGGAAAATAGCTTTCTAAATGTGTCACGATGACTATCCCTCATTGAAAATTCTGTCTTTATACCTGGTACAGCTCAGACAATATTCAGGAGAAAAACTTCATTTTTTTTCAATACTGGTTTCAATTTTCATTCTTGGTTCAAATGTGGGAAATGCAAACCAGAAATATTATTTTTCAACATTGTTAATGAAAACATTCTGTGCCTCTGAGTTAAACTGTCAGAGACCAAAAATAATAAGAGATAAAGAGAGTACATATTCAGAAATGTTGAGCTTGTTATTTGAAAAAGGAACTGCAGAAGTTTTGACATATTTTTAATAAGTAGGGCATACCAATTGAGACAGTAATTATGGTCCTAAATATGAATGCAAAATTTGTTAAAAATATTTGTCTCAGGAAGAATTTTACTGTGGAAGAAAATATGACTTGGAGATTGTAACTCTTTAAAAAACCATTTCCTATGTTCTAGAAGATTGTAAATTTCTTTAAAACCCCTATAGAATCAAATCTTATTTATTATCAAAGTAATAGAAATTTTCACCTTGTACCTTTATTTAAATTTCCCTTTAAGAAATCAACAAGATTGATTAGTGTTTTATAGTCTGGTGATGAACAACTTTAATGTCTTTATTCACTGCAGTAAAACAGGCGATAGTAGTAGTAAAGCCTGTCACGAAAGGGTCACCTATCATCTCTGTTGTGATTTTATCTATTCAAGCACTAGATGCTCCAGTAGAAATCGATTGATGACAAATATTTTAAACCACTGGATAATGAGATAAAATTATAGCTAGAAAGCTATTTGCTTTCTAATTATTTAAAGTACCTATGTTCAGAGAATATGCCTCAAACTTCAAAATATTTAGTATACTACATAGTTTTCAACTGATTTTCTGTTCTCAGGTTACAAGACAGTTTTATCTAAGCATGAAGTTGTTGTTTCACACACACCCACCCACACACAGTGCCTTGATGTGTTATTGCCATTGTTTTTGTTCATCAACAAGGTGTAAATTTCGGCTATGCTTAATAGAGAGATAGGATAGAATGGTTTCAATTCCTTTTTCTTGCTTTTTTCTATTTATCAGTAAAGACATGTTTTGGAGAAATGACTGACTGCAACCCAAGTACTAGATGAGTCTGGAGTAGTGTCGATTAAGTTGCCACTCTATGTGGAATAAGATCCTTACTTCAGCCATGATCATAACATGCTCTGGAAAGTATGTTAAATACTAATAGGGAGAGTGGCAAATGTCAGCGTCAGTTGAATGATTTAACTAGAATTTCTTTGCCATACTCATGGTAAAAATGTATTTTGAATTCAAGAACTTTACCTGACTTGTGGGTATTGCTCTGATTCAAGCTACTACAACTTCTTCCATAGATGAATGCAATATTCAAATTACTTTTCATTCATATCTTCTTAATTGTAATTTTGTGCAGGTAGCACCAGAATAATGGATTAAATATTATATCACTGCTACTCATGCCTTCCTGTGACTTTCAGTTGTATTTAAAAGTTAAGACTACAGATATGACGACAGCTTCCCACGGTAGCTTGGGTCATATGGCTTTCTTTCTATCCTTCTCATGTGCATTCCCAGTCCTCTAAAATGAAAGCCATTATCTTTTCATTTAAGTTGTTTAACCCTTACATCTTTTTCATTATTTTTGAAATTATAAAAATAAGCAAAATTTGGGGCTGGGAAGGTGGCTCAGTTGGTAGAGTGTTTGCCTTGCATCCATGAGGCCCTGGGTTGGATTCCTCAGCACCACATACATAGAAAAAGCTGGAGCACTAGCCTTGAGCTGAAGAGCTGAGGGACAGTGCCCAGGCCCAGAGTTCAGGCCCACAACAGACCAAAAAACAAAATAATTAAGCAAAATTTTATTGTGAGTTTAAGGAAAACATTCAAAATGTCTTGTATTCAAATCCAACTATAATGACAATGTTATGCTGTAGTGTTACGAAATAAGTAGTGTGGTTTCCTGTTAAGCATTTATATAATACAAATTCTGAACATTGCTCAATCTGCAAACAGCTTTTTGTTAAGACAGGGTGTGGTGAAATACCATGTGTTCTTCATTGGGGTGGAATCATATTTATCTATCCTAGTGTTTAAATTGCTGAGTAGGCAGACAACATAGGTTTTTCTGGAAGTGCCAGGAGTCAGATTCAAACTGAGTCCTGGCTCTATTGATTAGAGGTTAGACACAAATGAGATAACTGTGCAAACACAAATGCAAACCTCTTTCCGGTCACTTGAGCATGACATAGTCAAGAGATACTATTCACCACTTCCCTCAGTTTTTCCAAAAGGAGAAACTAGCTAACTCTACATCTGTCTTCCCAACATCTGGGTCATAGTTCATAAGGGTAAATGAAAGAGCAACAAATGACCAGAGAACACCATCAAGAAATGGGGAGAAGAATACATATTACTAGTCATTGGCAAGCATTAAAATCTATAAACTGAGAAGTGCTTTAAAAATGAGAGTGTCTAGTAGATATCATTCTTTTTTTAATGTTTTTATTGTAAAAATAGTGTACAGTGGGGTTACAGTTACATGAGTAAGGTAATGAGTACATTTCCTATAGAGCACTGTTACCTCTTCCTTTGTTTTTCCCCTACCATCCCTTCCCTCCCCACCTCTTCACTCCCCTCTGCCCCCCACACATTGTAAAGTTTGTTTTCAACATAGTGTCTTGCATATCTCATTGTTACAATGGGTCAACCTGTAACCTTGTTTCAGCATTTTGTTATTCTGAGGAGACAAAGAAGGCTTTGATGTGAATATAGCTTTTGAATTGAGACTGGAAAAATGACTAGAATTAGTACAGGTGAGTAGGAGAGTGATATGAAAGATAAACCAGTGGTCCTTCAATACACCATTGGTATTTTTAAGACCAGATAGCACAATTATATTTAGTGCATGAATTGCTATATTTTAACACGCTACATAGGTAGTCTAGTCAAATACAAATCTACCAGAGACTTGGACCCTTGATTAGACTGTCAGAGGTAGAAGTGAATGGGTCAATAGCTTCAGGATTCTTGATCCCACATCTTCCTATGACACAGATGAACAAGCTCTTACAGTAGGCTAGTGAACACCTGTTTCAAAGCTACACTTGATATTCACACTAAGGGAAGACAGAGATGGTTGTCCTTGAAGTTGTTGGAACTAAATTACTGAATGATGTATCAGCAATTGAAATAAAATCAATAATCTTTAAATAATGTTATAAAAAACCTTTTAATTCCAAATCATATTTTCAGAGGATCTGTCCTGCACAATATAAGCTGAGATTTTATGGATATATAATTTGGGTCTGTGTATAAAAGCATTGATAAGGAACATTGGATTTTTCCTATGACCTTCAAGATCTTCTGTGACTTTGCTACTTAAAATAACCAATGGATCCAACATCACCCAGGATATTTGAAAGTCAGAGCCTTGGCCCCCATTCAGACATACTAAATACTGTTAATTATAGAATTCTTTATTGAATAATACATTTATAATGGCCCCCATTCAGACATACTAAATACTGTTAATTATAGAATTCTTTATTGAATAATATATTTATAATGGAAATGGAAACTGTTATCCTAAGTATAGGGAAAGGATTTAAGAGGAGTATTTTCTTCCTATCTTAGAGATAACTAGCTGTATAAAGAAAAATTCAATGTTCTTTTTGACGAAGTAAGACCCCAGAGCATATTTCAAGGTCACAGAATAAAATGTGTCACCTCACATAAAATAAAATAAAATTATGTTTGTGGTCCTGGTCCTTGTTTCATTGTTCTCCTTACTGCTGTACTAAATTAGTATAAGTTTATTAGCTTCAACAAAAAATTTTTTCTGGCTGTAGTAGCTCATTCCTCATATCATCAATTATATGGAGAGAGAAGGAGGAGGACCATTGTTCAAAAACAGCCGGCACCAAGGGTTAGGAAGGAAGGTATCTGGCTCTTGAGACTCTATCTCAAAAAACAAACTGGTGTGGTGGTCCATGCTTATAAACATAACGTGCAGAAAACAGATCTGGTAGAATCTCAGAGAAGGGCATTTGAAAGGAAAAAAGAAGAAAATTATCTGCAAAATAACTTCAAAAGAGGGGAGCTAGGAGGCATGGCTCAACTGGTAAAGCAATTGCCTAGCAAACCAGGGACTCTGAGTTAAATCATCAGTACTGGTAGGGTAACAAAACATTCTCTCTTATCTCTCCACCTCCCTCTCCTCCTTTTCTTCTTCTTTCCCTCCTCCCCCTTCATTCTAGGGATTAAATTCAAGGCCTGGACGCTAATCTGTAGCTTTTTCACACACAGCTGGTTTTCGACCACTTGAATCACACCTGCTCTTCCACCTTTACGGTGGAGTGATTAGAGTCTTAGGGACTGTCCTGCCTGAGCTATCTTTGATCCACAATCCTCAGAACTCAGCCTCTTGAGTAACTAAGATTACAAGCAGAAGCCAAAAGCTCCCAGTTAAAAATCCATTCTTACATAGGTAATCTATTAGTATGACACTGATTTCAGTGGCTCATTATCAAGATGTCTGGGGCTAAGTTTATTTCTAGAGGATGTAGAGGAAAAATGAATTTTTCCCTTTCCTGGATCTGAAAGACCACCAGTATCCCTTGCTTTGTGATCTCTTCGAGTTTGAAAGCCAATAATAGCTGTCAAATCTCTCTCACATGGTAGTATCCTGATACTGCTCCCTTTCTTTGAACTTTCAAAATCCTTTCTGATCACTGGAGATGCAGCTGAATATCCCAAAAAGAAATTATTTCTAATTTAACATGAAATGATTAAACAAACTTAATCCATCTGCTGGCTTAATTGTCATTTGTGATATAATAATAGAATATAATTTATTCATAGAATCTGAGGATTCAAACATGGACATCTTTGGGAGTCATTACTCTGCTTAAGAAAGTCCCTTAAGGGAAGAGCTAGTGCTACAGAATAGAGAAAAACATAAGAAAGGATTCTACAGAGATACAAGGAGAAAGCAGATCCTGCAAAAGGTGGCAGGATATGGTCTCATGAGGAAGATAGACATTGAATTACTCTGCAGTAGGAATTGATTGTCAAAACTATGAACTTTTTAAAAATCATTTTATTAACATGCATTAGTTATACAAGGAATTCACTGTAATAGTTCCATACACATAGTCCAGTCAAGTTCACCTCCTCACTCATCCTCTCTAACCTTCTGTCAATTTCACCAAGTTGCATTGTTCTATGTCTTGTCTATTTTTTTTTATTTTTGTCAGTCTTGGGACTTGAACTCTGGGCCTGGGCACTGTTCCTCACCTCTTCAGCTCAAGGCTAGTGCTCTGCCATTGAGCCACAGTGCCACTTGTGGTTTTGTCTGCTTATGTGGAGCTGAGGAATCAAACTGAGGGCCTCATGCATGCAAGGCAAGCACTCTACCACTGAGCCATCTTCCCAGCCCCTTTCTTGTCCATTTTTAAGACTTTATTTATCCCTTTCACAGGCACTTTTTATTTATCTTTTTGAGAAATAAACATTTAATATACATTTTTGGAAGAATATTTATTTAAAATCTATTCTGCAAGGTGAGTTTTTGGAATAAAGAAAGACACATAAACATTCATTAAGCCCGGAAGAAAGCCAGGCTACAGGGAACAACAGCTGCAGGGGAAAGATAATTAGAAGGGACTGAGAGTCAAGCCAAGAACAGAATCTTACAGAAGAGAAGATGGAGATAGCAACTCTAACCTCACATCAAACTACTTACAATTCAAAGCATGTTTGCTTAGGAGAATACATTTTAACTAAACAGGAGTGGTCTTTGCTTTTGACAAATGAACTGGCCTTTTAGAGACAAAGACCAAGGATATATCCTAACCTAACTTTCCAAGTACTTGTAATCTCCCTAACATGTCAATGCCTTTCAGGGTACAATGTAGAAATAAATACACAAGAGACATAGAGAACTTGAAGACACCCTGCCAAAGCAGATGGTACATGCTCAGGAAGTCATGCTAATCCAGAAGTGATGATGTAGTTGCATATGTAAGAATGGCTAGGAAGTACATGGATATATGGAAGTAGTTAGGCATTGCAGAACAGGCATTCCTAATATACATACTAGGAACACCCTCTGGTTAAATCACACAGTAAACACATAACCGATTTGTCCCACAGTAACCCTTTCTTACTTCTATTACAATGAGGCAAGGATCATGTTGAATCAAATTGAATCTGATTCCATGCACTCCTGCTACCTATGGTTTCCTCTGCTGAGATGGCCGTCCTGTTTTCTGGAATCTTTAGTCTTTCCTTGTCTTATGGTTCCTTCTTTTTTGTGTTCAAACAAGCTCCGTAATGTCACCTATTTTTATCATGTCATAATTCCTCTTCTCTCCTTCCTTCTACTGCTTTCTCCCTCTTTCTTTCCCTAGCAAGTTCTTGAAATTATCAGTTATCCTAGCCTTTTCTTCCTTCTCCTCATTTTCTCACCAAAGATATTGACAGACATCTAGTTTGTTGAAATCAAATGGGTATTTTCAGATACATTTTACAGTGTTGCTAACTTCAGCCAATAGTCCTGTTCTTTTATTAGCATAGTAAAATTTCCCAATTCCTTCCACATCCCTGGCCAAGCCCCCCTCCCCTTTTGTTTTTTCTTCTCTTTCTCCAATAATAATCAGTTTCCTAATATACATGTATTGACGTCCGTTAGGGTCTGAATATTTATGTCCTCCAAATATTTGTATGTTGAATCTAGTCCTCAATGTAATATATTAAGAAATGCGACATTTGACAGATAATTCAGTGATGATGGCTTCACCCATGTGAATGGAATTCGTGTCTTTAAAAAAGAGATCTCAGGAAGAATGGTCACCCAACTGCCACATGAGGACATAGTAAGAGACATCATCTATGCAGATGGGAAATAGTCCTCACTAGGCCTCAAACCTGGATCCTGGGCAGTCTAGAATCTCAAAATTATCATCTATGGTATTTTGTTACAGCAGCTTAAAAAAGACTAAGACATATTTTTGAGAGGTATTCAATAAATATCAGGTTTAAAAATATTTACAAGCTTGGAGTTTAGCTTAGTTGGGGAGCATGTACATAGCACCAGTGAGCCACAAATTCATTCCTCAGTGTGTATGTGTGTGTGTGAAATGTGTTTTAGAACTTGCTCGTAGTATTCATCCTATACAAGTTGGTTTCAAATGTACGGGATTTCTTGGAGTATTTCTATTGTTAGAAAAATAAAGGAAGTCCCCAGAGATCATAAACAGTTTTCTTATGAGGATAGAGTATGAGAAATATTATGACTCTGCTTGCCCTCAGCTACATTTCTCCTTGACACTCTGTTATTTCTGTCTTGTGAGAGCAAAATTGTCCAATTTGATTTGAAAAATGTTGTCAATAAGACTGTAAGAACAGGACAATGCAATGGAGAAAAGAGGGTAGAAAGTAATTGTGGTTCTAAACTTCCCTTTGAAGCAGTTAATCAATGGCATATGAATAATCAAAAACAGTACACTGGCAATATTTAACTACAGTTCTCATTTATGAGTCTTTTTACTGTTGGTGGCAATTTTTCAGAGGAAAATAAATTGTATTATCAACTTCAAATAAACTACCATCTCTATTTCTTCTCAAATGACCAAACTGACTTATTTTTCTAAATAAAAAACATCCTTCTAAAATAGTTCCCCTACTGTTGAGAAATATTTTGTTACTTACAAGCTCTCTGCCTTCTGTAGGAATGGTTTTGAAATAATAGTTCATACAGAGTTTGCCAAAACGAGGTGTTCCAGATTGAATAGATTAAATGTTCAAGGACATTGGAGCTCTAGAGTGCCTTGCAAACAGAATTCAGGGTGTGTGAATGTGTTTTTAGTGTTGGGAATTTAGCAACACTCTTGGTTGTAGAGTTATCTGTCCTACAGATGCTTTAAAACTCAACTTTGTAGTCATATCATGTAAATGGAGATCAAGTATTCAAAAAGGTGTGTTGCTTAGAGAAATGTAGCCTTTAGTCTGAAGATAGATGAGCAGTAGTATGCCTAATTTTATATTCCCCCAAATATTAGTAAGTTGCTTTTATTTTATAAAAACTCTTCATTATCTAAGTAGTCAAATAAATGTAATTCTAAAGTATTGACTAGCACTTTTGGTTATATCCTAACTTTTTTTATCCTAACACAATTTCTGCATTTAACTATTAAAGCTTCTCTTGTAATTGAAGTCAGATTTTAGGAGAAGGTCTAATTTTAGAGCTAACTTTCACGTACAGCCCACATGGACTTTGAGAAATCTCTTACATTGCTTCTAAAATATGATCTATGGTGTATGAATACACCATGTCTAGACTCCAAATTTAAGAACACATTTTATTAAAATGTGTACATTTGAACATTAGATTCACAACTCAATACTCATACCATGTGTGGTTCATAAGAATAATAGAGAAAACTGCAAAAACAAATTTATTTTTCTTTCTTTTTGCCTACCTCTTAGAGTATATATTAGTTTCCTAGAGTTGTCATAACAAAATATCATAGGCTAAGTGTCTTTAATGGAGAAATTTTTGAGAAACTACTTTTTCTATATCTTTTGTCTTTCATTTACAGATAGCCACCTTGTGTATTCATCCTATGGACTTCTCTGTGTGCCAGTGACCTAAGTTTCTTTTCATATAAGGATATGAGTTATAATAGATTAGAGGTCATCTTAAATGGTAAATCTTAATTACCTCTCTAATTGTAAAGGAGCTAGGGGTTGGGAATTTCAAAATGAATCTTAGAAGGATACAACCCCCAATAGAGCATATTTAATTATAATGAATCTGGTGACATTTTTGAAGTGCTAAAATTTAATGTGGTCTAGGCATCCAAATAAGCCATTTCTGTAGTCTGTCTAAAAAGGAACCACATATATTTTGGTTTAAAACTACATTTCTTAATGTGTGAAGGGGAAGCAGCTCCCCAGAGACATTTGCTCTTCAAGAGACATTTTTCCTAGTCATGATTAGAAGGAGTCACTATAATCAGTGAGCAGAAGACAGGTAATGCTACACTCTACCACAAATAAGACAAACCCCACCACAGAGAATGATCCAGCTCAATCTCCCTAGGGCAGAGGTTGAAAATCAAAACAAAACAAAACAAAATTCATGTTAGATGTCAGATACACTGTGAATTTTTATGCCCTTAAATGTGGATAAGGAAGAATGAGTACGAACTTAGATGACACATCATCTAATACTAGCCTGTATCTGTCACTATTGCTTTTCTATTTATTTTTTTCTGATATAAATTTTACTGTTTGGGGAATAATGAATGTTTGTGCCCATTATCAATGTGAGGCTAGGATTTTTTCTAAAGGCCTCAAGCTGTTGAAGAATGGAGTTGGGAGAGGAGTCTGCCCAGTATGTGAAGAAATTTGTTCTTTCATTATAATTATTTGCCCATTCAAGAGAGATAAGAAAGACAACTGCGAGAGACTGACATGGATTAAGTGTCTTGGTAATATTTTGTAAGCATATCTTATATGCTTACAAAATAGGCATGATTCTTGACATATTATCATTCTTAGGGGGAAAAAATAAATCTAAGAAGTATTTTCAGCAACTTTAAGTATCCTTCCCAGTAAAGTACTAAAAACAAATAGCAAAATAAAAACAGAAACATTTGAATGCACTTTAAAATATGGTTTAAAATTTGATAGAACTAAATTTTTTTTGAAGGACTAACATCTTCTAAGAAAAATTATCTTTGAAAATTACTTTTAACATTTGTCACTGAAACAGAAACTTGCTTTAAGCAAAAGATCCATAACTCGAAGCATCACAATAATTTACAATATTATGGTAGAGATTTGAACACCTTATCTACTTAGAATGTGGTGATTTGCTTCCATATTATTTTGCCAAGATATGTATCATAAATATTTAATAAATTGCAATATGTCTATCTACATAAGACTTCAGAACCTCTTTGTGTTCCCTGATAAACTAGACTCTAGGATGACAGGAGGTTCTCATTCGACACTACTATCACCACAACTCCAGCACTACTGCATCACCACTACCATCATCACCACCACAAATATCACCATTACAACCTTCATTGCCACCAACAACACATGACCACTATCTGCAATGCTAGCATCATCACCACCATTATTACTTGATCTCTGCCCTAAAACAACTACTCTGATTTTGACAGTCCTGAATTTCTGAAGAGTAGATTTTTAATTGACTATTGGCCAAGGAAAATATTTTCAATGAATACAGCAATCAGATTTCAAATTGAGTTCTAAAACAATGCAGATAAAAATGATCTTTGGGGCTGAGAGGCCACTTTTCCAAATTTGAAACCAATAATGCGAAATATTCTTGGCATCTAAGAAAGATCACAAATAAAATCAAAACACTAAATTTTGTTTGCTATTCACCTGTGACCAAGCATTAACGAAGAGTTTTTTACAAGTGAACAGTAAATCTGAAAAGTGCTATTATTTATTGAAATGAAAAAACTCTGCAGAGCATTAAATTTGGGACAGAAATTAATGGTGGATCAGAGATGCTTGTACCACATACAGGAGATATTATTTAGATAGTTATATTTTCTATATACAAGTGAAAGGGCATTCAAATGTTTTTATTTTATTTTTGCTGGTCCTGGGGCTTGAATGATGGCCTTGGGCTCTGACTCTGAGCTTCTTTTGCTCAAGGCCAATGCTTTACCACTTGACCACTGTACCATTTCCAGCTTTTTCTGAGTAGTTTGTTGGAGATAAGTGTCTCATGGACTGTCCTGCCTAAACTGGCTTTGAACTGCGATCCTCAGATCTCAGCCTGGTGCCCAGCTCAGCTTCCTTTCTTATTAGAATTTATTTTAATATGTCATGCTGATGTCACTATCTTTTAAAAAGTATACTTCCAGCCACAGCGCCTAACCTTTTCCAGAGTACCCCTATCTTCTTGCTGCAATAGAAGATGCTACATATTGTTCTGTGCTTTTTTTCCCCTTACAAGTATTATAAGATTAATAATGTTGATTTTCACCCATCCCTCATTTATAAAGGGAAAAATGTGAATATTAGAAATTTGGTTTTGAAACAATTTTGTTCCTATTTGTTCTTCATCCATTCACATAAAAATAAAAGTAGTTTGAATTCACAACTTGTTGGTAAACCCTTTTTTGCTAGGGAAAAGGTGACACAGAGAAATTGGATATTTTGTTCCTCGGTTTGTCTCAAAGATCCATATTGCCAACAAAAAAGCTCAAAAATCAAAGTAAATTATATGCTTTCATTCATTAATCTACCAATATCAGTTCATAAATTGTAAGAAATGTACCATCCTAAATGTAAGATTCTCATAATAAGAGAAATATGTAGCAGAAGGCAGGGAAGACAGATATATGGAAACTCATATATCCTCTCCATCATTCTGTATATCTAAAACTGGTCAATAATTAGACTTTTTAAAATTAAATACAAAGTAAAACACATAAACAAGAAAGAATTGATCTGTCAGAGTTGTAGAAAACATCTCCGGGAACTTCAGTCTTAATTCCTGTTCATGGCTCATTGACATGATCTCATATTTTATAAGATCAATCGGTCATAACTGTTTTATTTTATTTTATTGTGATGTACAGAGGGGTTACAGTTACATAAGGAAGGTAATGAGTATATTTCTTGTTGAACATTGTTTCTTCCTCCTTCATCTTTTCCCACTTTCCCTTCCCCCTCACTTCCCTCCCCTGTAAGTTGTAAAGTTCATTTCCAAGATAGTGTCTTGTGAGTATCTCTGTTGCATTGGTTCACCCTTTGTCTCGCCATTTTTTTATTCCTTTCCCTTCCCCAAATCAGATAAATATTTATATAAGAAACAGGGCACTAAAAAAAAAACAGTGACAACAGGGGATAAAACAAAGTGTGTGTGGGGGGAGCAAAGGAAAGAAGAAATAACTTCACACTACATTAAAAAAAACTCATGTTTCCGTATTTTGGAGTTTATTTCAGTTAACATCATTTTATATGGTCACATGAACATAGCTGTTGAGCTACTATGACCCTCTACCAGGACTATCCTAGACATACACTAATTATTACAAATGAGGGAATCAGTCACAAATGTTTCACGAAGAAGAATTGCTTAATATGCTGTCAGTTTTACTGAGCAAGTAGTCACTAGTGGAGTTCTCACCAGTTTTTCTGCATATTTTCCCCTGGATGATCCCCGGGTAATAGGTGGCATTAGAGTTCCCACTGCTTTGAATGTACCATCAGAGCATCACACCGCTTTCCTCATTAGGATTACATTCTTGGAAGGCAAGATGGTCTCTAGAGTTGCCAGAAGAAATCAATTTTTGCCTCACTGCCAAAATGCATTTTTTTCTTAACATTTTTACAGACAGATAAAAGACTAAGCAGAGTATAATCTTTATGGGTCAAAGTTGGCAGCACAACCTGAAAGGGAGTCGAAGGGAAGGGCTTTAAATAATGCAGGACAAAGGTAACTTCCCAGTTAGGACACACTTGGTATGTATCAAACTACTTTCAAAAATAGCAGAGATGTTCTCCTTGCTGACAGTGCCTAGCTGAGCCTAAACACTCCACACAACTCTTCAAGGTTATTACTTATGTATTGTATACTAGCAAACTATGAGGCAAACAGACCAGCATGACTCAACTGGCCATCAAGAGGCTATGGATTCAAGATGGTAACCATCAGACTGCATGTCTACATCCCAAGTCACAACACATCATGTAGTCTTTGAAAGCTTCTTTCCTACACCATTGAAACATACTGCCCAGACTATTTCCTAAGTGACCAAAGAGAATCAGTATTTCTTGGACTACAAGGGAAATGGAAGACCAAAAAAGTCATCAATAATGTGATTATTTTCACTGTCCTAAAATAGGATACATTATATGTCATATATTAACATTTAACAGATAACATTTTATTTAATATTAATAGTTTAATAAGGTTTAATAATTTAATACAGTTCCTTTATTTTGCAATTTAAAAGTAAAAATTAATTTAAGAGATAAATTTTTTCACAAATATATAATGTGATTATTTGCCTAGTGGGGGCAGGGTATTTTTTTTAAGTTATCAACTGGTTATGCAAGGGCAGCTTAGTTAAACATATCTATTTGTGTTTAGAATGCATGTTGATCAGAATAACTCTTCTCATCACTTTCCCCGGTTCTTCCCATCTATCCATCCTCACCCAACTGTTTCATCAAGTTACCTGTGGCATGGATCTCCTTAATTTAAAATTTTATTCATTTTAGGGTAGGAGCTAATAGAATAACAATGACGTTTTTCTCTTTTCTCTTTTAAACCAAGAGTCACTAATGAATGTGTCAACTGAGAAAATATTTTAAAATAATTAAGAATTCTCAAAGTCCCTTTTTCTTTTTTAAACTACCTTCTTGTTTTCTGCATTAGTCTTTAGTACCTGAGTCACATTCTCACACTCATGTCCAAATTTCATAGAGTAGTTCCTGGACAGTATGTTTGGAGTGCTGCATATGTCCATGTGGGGCTGAGCAAGTGGATATTGATTTTAAGAACTGTACAGAGATGGTGTAACACCATGAAGCTCAGTAAGAGATGATCATGATGAAGAAGACGGGCTCTAAATGTGAATGGGAGGCAATTCATGGAGGATCACTGGGAAGGGAGAAGGGAAAAGAAAGAGTAATGAAGAGAGAAGAGGACTGAAGTATAAAGAAAGACAACGGAATGAAATCTATCAAATCCTGTTTGAAAAGTGGGGATGGAAAGGGGAATGAAAATAGAAAGGATGGAGTGAACATGTTCCAAGTAAGCTTCACACATGGGTAGCATTATCACAGTAAAATAATCATTCAAAAAATAACTCACTTTCTCAAAATAGATAATTTATGTTTTAACTTGGAAAGTTTGTCTGGTTTAGGAGGATATACACAGTTTTGTGACCAAGATTTTTAATAGCTTTGTCATGATATTCTTTTAATAAGTACCTGATATTCTTCAGGCTGCATCTACCACAAGAACCCACTAGTACGTTGACCCTTCCAGGGATTCCAAGTTGTCAAAGATAAAACTAAGAGCTCTGATTTATGGCCTTCCCTTCTTGGACTCCAGTATTTCATGTCACTCCAGTCAGTGTCAATTTCAATCCAGCTGTTCATGTTTGAGCATTTAGATAACTTAGTTCTAAATACTTACGACACTGAACTATTGAAGGTCAACTTGCTTCTAAGTGTATCTTTTGTAATAATATAATATCAGAACGAGACTTCAGCAGTTTCTTAAGATTACTAGATTTTCCTACTCATTGATTTTAATTAGTATTTAAGCTCATGATCACATATTTCACACTTGCACCCTACATACTGCATATATAAAATTCTGCACTGATGTACACATAGCTAAAAGATAACAAAGCTGGGAAAGAGCCAAAGTGAAGGAGTTCCAATATGTCTAGTCACTAGCCCCCATATGTCAAACACAGTGAAGGACAGAGAAATTAGATTTATTACATGGCAGTCACAAAAAGTCCACACTTCAGTACATCTTCAGACATCTTCATGGTACAGACATTTGCCTCACGTTAAATAGAAGTGGGGAAAGGGTGAGGAAAATGCATACATGGTTAAAACAGTTCCCAAGTCCAGATACAGCCTGGTTAACCATGAGCTCAGTCTTGATCTCTGAAGAAGTACTTTCTTTTATTTCATGAGATGAACAGTTTTGTCTTTGCCACAAAATAATGAGATGCTTTCGTCTGTCTGAGCGGCAGTTTGCCTTTTGTGACAAGATATGTATCATGATTCAAATTTTTCTTGGAGTCCAAGGTGAGTGTAAAAGGACTGCAGGAGGTAATTGCTCAAATCAAAGGAGATTTTGTGTCCAGATTTTAGTTAATTCACAAGGCCCAGAAAAAAACATTTTTTAAGTTGAATCTACAACAGGGCCTGCCTTTAAAATATGATCAGACTATACCTGTGGTATAGGAATTATCTTGAAAATGCTGTCAAATTTTTGTCAGTGAGACAGACCATTTGAAATGGGCCTATTGAATCAGATCCATTCATACCATACTTTTGAAGAGCTCCTTAAATAATTTAAATGTGCAACAGAGTTTAAAACATGTGACTATACATTAAAAATAGCACAAATAGATTTTGAAGAAATATGCATGAATCTCTCTCTCACAGACACACACACACACACACACATACTCATACTCACTTATGACATTTCAGTGGACAAAGAGATTATAATAAAATTCAGCAGCCAAGTTTTCTGATCTGCAAGTAAACCTATGCAAAAATTTTTGGAGAAGAAAAGCTGACAGAGTGGAGATGTATTCCTGACAAAGATACTGTTACAAAATAAATGTAGACAAATGCACTTGACAAAGACCTTTCTGGACCTACAGAAGACAGAGGCCTAGAAAAGTACACAGCAAGGAAAGGAGAGATAAGATGACTGAGAATAGACATATAGACTGAAGAAGACCATAAAGATTTGCATCTCAGAATGCTATCATTACAGCTTCTTTCTATGGTTTTTTCTTCTATTTAAATATCTACAACTTACATCTGTGATCCTATTCCCCAACTTAAGAAATAAACAATACATTTAAAATTTTTATCACCTCATTCTATAATTATAATTTTTTGTAATCATTCTTGGATATTTGTTATTTAGTACTTTGGAGCATTTCTTCATAATGGAATATATAGATTTAGAACATGTAATTTAGATGTATAGATGTTGACTTAGGTACAAAGATGTTTATGTTCCTTTACAAGACATATTTCCCAAGTAAATAAATACAATGCAATTGAAAGAAGGGCAAGACTGGGGTTTGAAATCAAGGCTTTGTGCTAGGCACTTTACCACTTGACCCCTAACCCTTTTTGCTTTACCTATTTTTCAGTAGGGTCAAGAATGTTTTCTCAGATGGTCTTGATTGTGGTCCTCCTATTTACATTTCCCATGCTGCTGCCATACCCATCTTTACTAGTTGTGACCAGAGTATCCCTAAGTTTTTGTCTGGGCTTACCTTAAATAATAATCCTCCTGCTCTTCATCTCCTGAGTAGCCTGGATTATAAACATGAGCCACTACTTAAGGCCGTAATTGTAAATTATTGATGCAATTAAATATAGCAGATCAAAAGGATTTTTCAGCAAGTTGAGACTAACTATAGCATACAGAAAGATTTTGTGTCAGCAAGGACTGTTGGAATGAGCATGCAAAAATCAAACAGAAGAATGGAAGAATGGAAAGGGAATCTTAGTGCCATGAAAGAAGAGGAGGAAGCAGGATGAGCCAAAGCAAAGATGCTAGAATTTGGCCCTGAGAGATTAGGACAATAATGTAGTGTTGACAGATTCAATGAGTCATGGAGGAAGAGGACTGTTTCCAGAAGAATAGATGTTGTTTTGTGGGAACTGGCATTACTGGCCGTTCCTGCCTTGCTGATGTGCTCTCTGCCATGGTCTTCTGCCATCCCTTTCTTTTGGCTTTGATCCTATTTCTCTCATTGTTCCTTTTAGTCTCCTTTAATGTCTGTATTTTCTATCCATTTTGGCTTATTGTTTATAATCTTCCTGGATCCATTTATTTACTTTCAAGGCCTAGCTGCAAATGCTTGTAAGTCTGAGATTTGTGTGTTTGATATAAATGTCTCAGCTCCAAAAGAAGATTGCTAATTGCCAGCCTCTATCTCCACAGCTACTTTGAACATTTCCAAAATTAATTTCTTTACCTTCTTTCTCCAATTCTGTTTGATTCATCCTCTTATTATTTATTCCTTCTCCTTTGCTCCCTATTTCTAAAAATGGTCTCCAATATCTATCTTATCACCTAACGTCGAAAATCAGGAAGCCTTCCTCAAATATCACTCCAAATATTAACTGAACCACTCAATAATGTCACGTGTTAGCAATCATGTAGTGTATCTTCCTACTTTCCTCCCCCTTCACTATACTATCTGCAGATTCTCTACCCCTTCTCTGCTTAATATAATAACAACTAATTAGTACAACAATATCTAAACATATCCCCTCATCCTTAGTCTTCCACAATCTTACTGACTCTCATATACTCAAGTAATTTCCCCAAATATATCACTGATTATTTGTACATAAATGAAAAATAAAGGACTCTTCATTAACTTCTGAAGAAATTGTTCATTTATTCTTTCTGGCATTAATTGAAATCCCATAGAGTTGATTCCGAGACACCAAATGGTATCTTTAGAAACTAAAATGGAAAACTAATCTAATGATAACACATGAAGGGTGGGGTTTAAGTCATCCAACCCTTTTTATGCTAAGTGACTCATTCAGCAAATATTCATTGAGCTGCCTACCATGTGCCAGACACTATTCT
This sequence comes from Dipodomys ordii, assembly GCF_000151885.1. Classification (NCBI taxonomy): domain Eukaryota; kingdom Metazoa; phylum Chordata; class Mammalia; order Rodentia; family Heteromyidae; genus Dipodomys; species Dipodomys ordii. The sequence continues at coordinate 590,111 of NW_012267352.1, forward strand.
CAGCGTTGTTGTATATTAAGTCTACTAATTCTTACAACTCATAGAGGTAGGGAATACTATTTGTTCCATTTTACCAAAAAGGAAACTGAGGCGTGTGATATAGTATTATCCAAAATCAACTAACTTGACAGAGAACCAGAACTTGAACCCAGGTAATCTGACTCCAGAATTTTGCTAGTCAGAGTAAGTTCTCAGGACAAGTAGAATTGTATGACTGGTGAAATCATTAGAAATGCAGATCCTTGGTCCATCTGCTAAAGCAAGTCAATCAGAATTTAAATTTTCATTAAATTCCTAGGTGCTGTTTTAAAACGTTGCCTTCAAATCATTGTTCTTCATTGCTATATATCAGTGCTGTTGACACTTCATTAACCAGAGAGTAGGATTTCCTTTTCTTTTTTTTGTGTAAAGATACATGTCTATTTTTGTAAAATGCATTTTTGCTTCCATTAGCTACTAGAAATTAAACTCAGGACCTTGTGTTTGCTAGACAGGTATTCGACCACCTGAATTATACCACTAGCCTGGCTCTTCTTTTTATCCTGAGAAAATGAAAATAGCAATCCACCAATCCTTTTCTCTTTACCATTCACTGAATAGATGAGAGAAAAAGGAACCCCTTCCTTAATTAGGTCTGGAAGGTGAAGTTCCAATTGGTGACTTGAGTTCTTCCACCTCCTCCCTCTCCCTGGGTAGAGTCTTCAGCACTTGTGCTAGCATTTGATATTCTGAGCAGAGATGAATTAAGAAAGTAGAACATTTTTAGTTAGGGAATAAATGAATATAATTTGTATTTAATTCTCAACAATTGTCAATATATGTAATCTCATAGCAGCTGAAGAACTAAAAAACTGATGTACAAAATGATCACTGCATGATTATTCACATAATTGATGTTAATGTAGTGTCAGTAAATGGTCAGGAGGGTAAAACTAATTTTGACTTGGAGTCCAAGTAGCAGAGGAAGTAGGAGATCAGATGCCGTTACAATTTATCATCATCGTGGTTTTGTGTATGAAGTCCTGGGATTTGAACTACACCTCTAGCCATATACATCAGTGACTTAGTAGCTATCATCTACAGTCATATATGAATGTGAGAGGTAGGTTTCAGGATCAACTGTTCTTCACTCATACTTACAAAATTCGGTTGCGGATTTTTGAATTATCCAAACATGCTTAGCTCCTTGAGGGCGGAAGTGAAATGATCGCCCACCCCACCCTCCATGGATGAAGGTGAAGTTGGCTTTCTGCTCTGTTCATGTTTACACATTCTTCTGCTTGAACAAAGCCCATTTCCTACTGACTCAATTTCCCAGAAATAGGTTTCAAAACCGGCTTAGTTTTTTCAGTTTTTGTAAGTGCTTAGTTGGAATTATCCTGGTATGTTTTTCACACTGTTTTCCTTCAAAAGATATAAGGTTCTTCTCAAATACCTGAGCGCTTTCAGAGGTATCATAAAAGCTAAATATTGTATATTGCTATGTACTCTTTGCCAATATTTTAGTAATGGCAACTCAACGTTTTGGATTACATCAAATCATCCATGCTGTATTTCAGAAAAATGGTCAGTGTTTGGATAGGACTCATAATTGCAATTGTGTGTGCATGTGTGTGTATGTGTGTGCAGGTCCTGGGGCTTGAATTCAGGGCTTGCACACTGTTGCTGAGCTTTTTTGCTCAAGGACACTGCTCTACCACTTACTAGTTTATTGGAGATAGAAGTCTCATGGACTTTCCTGCCTGTGATGGCTTGGAACCACAATCCTCAGATCTCAACCTCCTGAATAGTTAGGATTACAGGAGTAAGCTACTGGGCAGCTTTTTTGTTTGTTTGGTCGGTTTTGGGGCTTGAACTCTGGGCCTGGGCACTGTCACTCAGCTTTTCAGCTCAAGACAGGCACTCTACCACTTGAGCCACAGCACCATTTCTGTTTTTCTGGTGGTCAATTGGAGATGAAAGTCTCACAGACTTTCTTTCCTGGGCTGACTTCGAACCGCAACCCTCAGATCTCAGCCTCCTGAGTAGCTAGAATTACAGGCATGAGCCATGGGCAATGGGCTAACTGGGCAGCTTTAACTGGAATTCTTTGTTTCCTCTGGACTAGAGATCTTAGACACCAAAGCTCCTTCTACAACCCTTATGCCAGGAAAGAGGATGTTTCCTCCTCTTTAACTTCTTCTCTGACTTTTTTTTCTGACAAAAAGACATACCAGCCACACTACTTAAAGAGAAGCTCCCATTAACATGCATTTCAAATGAGTATCAGCAAACTTGTGGGGAATCGTTGCTAACATAGTGGGATTGAGTAGTTTCCCAAACTCTTTCACTTCCTGGAACTCAAGTGAACATCTGGCTTCACAATCACCAGCTTCTCCTTGAAACTCCTGAGGAGCAAGATCTCTTAACTTCCTAGTTGGGATAAAAGGAGATGCATCATGGCTACTAAACCATGGGGAGGCTGTTAGAAATCAAGCTTTCCTTAGAGACATACAATATTCACGATTCACTTTCCATTTCCATTACCAAGGATTGTTGATATCTGCTTTATCTTTGTACATTTTACAACTTTCTGAAGAGAAAACAGATTTTTTCCCACACTCTAAATGGATATTGCAACCAGCCAAGATGCATTTGTTCTTAGAACACTGAGCACATCTGCTATTCTCTATTCAGTTACTACCCACATCCTAGAGAGCAATACCCAGGAGAACACTGGAGCTGAGGAGCTCCACAGAGAATTCTCTTTTTACATAGAACTAAAAATAAAAATGTTTATCCTGACAGCAAAGGAATGAGTACACATGCCATTGTGTTGGTCAACTTTCCATTACTCTAACAAATGATAATCAGCTGTAAAGAAAACAGATTTATTTTGACTCACATCTGAAAATGTAGATTTTCACCTATGGTCAATTGTCCTGTTTCTTGTGGGCCAGTGGTTAAATAAGGGCTGGGAATTTGGCTCAGTGGTAAGAGTGCTTGCTTCACATGCATGAGGCCCTGGGTTCAATTCCTCAGCACCACATAAGCAGACAAAACCACAAGTGGCTCTGTGGCTCAAGTGGTAGAATGCTAGCCTTGAGCTGAAGAGCTGAGGAACAGTGCCCAGGCCTAGAGTTCAGGCACCAAGACCAGCAAACACACACACACACACACACACACACACACACACACACACGCAAGAAGATCATGGTGGAGAATACATGACTGAGCTCCATGAAATGGCCTCCAACCATTCTCCAAGCTTTAACTTCTCATGTACTGTCCTACCCCACCACACCCTGAAATTCCCAGAAGACATCTGGGACTTCATGTGTCTATGCCTCTGCTTGTGTAGTTTTCTCCTCTTACCTTGAGAGCACTTATCCACAGTTGGAGATAGATTTGTATTGGTACTACTACTAAGATTTTAGTGTCCTTCTTCCCTAGAATTGGTCACACATGTACCTGCAAATACCCATGTCAAGAGCATTTAAATATGTTTTATCTCAAGAAAACATTATGTTTACTGACTACAAGGGCCATCTTATTCACTTTAAAAAATTACTCTTTATTTGATTTTGACCTTACTCAGTATGTGATAAAAGTAAATATACTTAAAGTCTTTGAGTGGATTAGCATTTGAACACTCATTTCTAAACTTAATGTCAAGAAATTTTAATGAAAGAAAATAAGGTACATGTTCAATCTGTGTTAAGGCAGATTGAGAAGAGTTTGTGCACTGTATATTTTTTAAATCTTGTACTACATTTATGAAGTATCTTAGACAAATATATGGCATTAACAGTTTAGTCAGAACTAGTACTAATCAATCCTGTTTGGCAATAAAAAATATTAAAGTTTGATTTTTTCCAACTACTTCATAAACACTGATTTAGCTCTTTAAAGTCTCATTAAAAAACTCTAAGCAATTCAATTTTTAAAAATTACCCATAGTGAAATATCTCTGCTCTTTTAACTAAGAGAATTTTTTTAACAATTGTTTAAGGGTTGGGAGCTCTGTTCAGTTGTAGAACATTTACCTCTCCTGCTGTAGGTGCTGGATACAAACTCTAGTACCTCCACCTCCACACATATGATTACACAAAAGTAGTAGTGATAATTTCACACACCTCAGGTACAGTTTTGTGTATAAAGAAAATAAACCTGTCTTGTCACTATCTGTGTACTTATAATGTTGGTGGATATATACTAAATTATTTTCTGCTGGTTATCTACTAGTATTATTACTTGTCATTTCTAATGGAGTATCAGATAAGATAATATTTCCTTCCATGTTATAAAAATCAATTTAAACTTAAAAATAATTGGTAAAAAATGTGAAAAAAACCTGGTAGACAGCTACAATATTTATAAATTGATTGATTGTCATGCTAAAATATAAGACATGTTTATGTTTGAATGCATGTCAACAAAATGACATGCCTCACAGCAAAAGAATATTATAAAAATTATTTGAAAATAAGACTAGTGTGAGTGTTCAAGCAATATGTAAATGTAGGCTATTTACATTACGGCTTACAAATGCAGGACATTCACATTTGGAATTAGCATAGACTTGAGTTAAAATATTGAGATTGTTACTACTTTCTTAATTGTCCTGAAAATAAAAAATTCTATTTCCAGTCCTGTGATTTATTTGTATTCATCCCATGACTCATAATACGATTAAATTTGAGGTACTGGCTGGATATACATTCTATACAGAAGAGGAGAAACAAATATATTCATTATCAGAAGAATAAAATGAATTTATAAAAAGCAAATTAAGACATAGAAAAATGAATAGCTATTAGTATGGTATTTAATCCAAATTACAAAAGTTAGTCACTGAACTTTCTAGATCTAATATACTTTTGTAATGCACATTTTATATCAAGAAAGGTCAAAATAGAGAGAGAGGTAAGGCCATATGGTGGATTAGAAGGTTCTCTGTTTGAATCTATGAATAGAAAAGTCTAGGTAACAAAGGAGAGACTGTATTCTGAAGAGAGAAAGAGAGGATGAGCATCAGGAATTAAGAAAGAGGTGACAGAACAACTGAGAACCACAGAGAAACAGAAAGGCACCAGAGGGAAGTAGAAAATGTTCTGAAATTCCAACCCTGGCTCCCTAGAGGGGAAGGAAAAACCAAAAACCCAACCACAATGTAAGCCAGATGGTCCTGGTGCAGACTGGCAATTCTAGCAGCAGAATGAACCCACATTTCTCTGAAGCTTTAAATCCAGTGTGGGATTTAGACAAGCAGACTAGATTCAAGAATAAAACATGTTCTGTTAATCTCCAGAACTTGGACAGCCATAGCAAGGAACAATCTTAAGAGAAAACCTATTGTTTGAGATGGACCTACTAAGGGAGAATTGATTAAGAAACAAAAGAAGAGGAAACAGAGAAAGAGAGAAAGAGAAAGACAGACAGATAGACAGTCAGAGGGAAGCAGAAAGACAGAGACAGAGGCAGACAAAGAGAAGCAGTGAACAAACAACTCAGGGATCAGACTACTCTTGGGATAAACTGCCAGAATATCTGGGTGGGAGATGGTCAAGAAAGGTAACCATGGAGAAGGAAAGTACCTGGTATGTGTACCCTGAAAGATCTGAGCAGCGGGGACCTCGGGCAATGAAGGTTGCAGTAGTTGGTAATGACCAATTTGGTTAGAAGTGAGTCCTTTATTTACTTTTTGCAAAAGGATCAATTTCTGAGCTCTGAGCACAGAAAGTAATTGCCAACGTGGATTTCTATATCTAGCAAAGTTATCCTGCATAATTGAAGAAAACTGAATATTAGAAACTTCCATAATAAATAAAAGCTAAAGAAATTCATATTACTAAGCTAGTACTGTGGTTAGAAAAGCAAAACCAAGCCCATCACTTGATGGCAGAAATAATAACTAGCAATGCAGAAATCAATGGAATTGAAACTATAAGAAAAATACAATACAAATCGTTTCTTCTTTTTCTTCTTTCCTCAAACATTAACAATAAAACAATCATATGATCTTCCCTACTACTTCAGGGTTTATATGTCAACAAATCAAATTAGCATGGACTCATATTCATTCATATATATACCAGCTATATTCACAATAGCCATACTATGGAATAAACCTACATGATTATCAACAGAGGAATGGATAAAGAAAAAATGTGTGTATGTACACTATGAAGGATTACTCAGCCATAAGTAAGAATGGAATTTTATTATTTGCAAGAATATGGATGGAACTGTTGATTATAGTATTAAGCAAAATAAGCCAAACTCAAAAACACATGCTGTAGTTTCTCATAAGGTGAATCTAGACCAAACCAAAATGTGACATGAATATAAAGAGTTAAAGGAGAGCATGATGGGGTGGTAACAATGATCAAAGTACATCATATATATATATATATATATATATATATATATATATATAATAAACATATATGTATGATGTAAGTCATTACAATTGCTTCTTAAAATGGAAGGCCTTAGAGTAGAGAAGGAACAAAACATTGCTACATTCTCTAGATACTGTTCCATTTCTTACTATGAGTAGGTAGGATCTGTTCAGCAAATGTATTTTAGAAAAATATACTGTTCACTAGTAAATACGGTTCAAATTTATAAGCTATGAAGAAGAAAATAACCTGCAACCTAATGGAAAAGACCAAACTATCAAAATTTAAAAATAAAATAGGTACTGAAGAGCCTTTTCACTACCAAACAAATCACACAATATTTCCTCCCTATGACTAGCTGAATTACATTTTATATACAATTACTTCAAAAATGAGATATATCTATCCTAATTTTTATTTATTTGTAATCAGGAGTGAGAATGTGCATGTAGATGATTTTGAATTTTTCTGTATCAATAGAATATGCAGTATCTTATTTCTGGTTTTAAAGGATAAACCTTCATGCAGTTTTGTCATTAAACTCACTGTTAGTTGTTTCCAAAGAGAATATCAGCATTGTAAGTCAGAGCTAACTCCAATTTGTCTGAGTGCATGCCTAGTATCAGAGAGGTTTTTCTATTTAATATTTAAGTACATTAGTTAATATTTAAATAGCAAACCACACATTAAATTCCAAGTAAACTAGTTTACTATTACTGTATTTGTATCCTGAATTTGAGGATTTACAAATATAAGGCATCTGTGTGTATGCTAGTAATTTTCAGTCTACTGAATATAGTTTCTCAACTAATTTTTATTCAGGTTTAAGAGACAACAATACTAGGTGTAAGATTAAGCACATTGTGCTCAATTTTTACAAGAAAAGTATCATATTTTTAAGTTTGCAGTGATACTTTTGCTTTTGTTTTTTTCTTTTGTTTATCTTAATAATATACCATTAAACATACAGTTTATCATCTTTAGGGTACAAATATTTGCAAATTAAACTCTTTTCTATTTATTTAACTGTATGCATAAAACACTAAAAAAAGTTACAGTTGTATGAGGGGTGACTATGTCTAATATTCTTAGTTTTGATTGATTTAGACAGAAAGTTCTTGATATATTCAGTGGCCTAATAACTGATACATATTTTGCATGACAAAAAATTAAATTAGAAGGTTAGATAAATTGAATTCATAGGTAAGAATGAAAAGATTGTGGAATAAATGGATATTCGGAAAGCATTCTGAAACAAACACAGAACTTTCTTCTTAAAGAATATTGGAGGAATTCTTGCCAGGGGTTGGTGACTCATGCCTGTAATCCTACCTACTTAGGAGGCTGAGATCTGAGGATTGCAGTTCAAAGCCAGCCTGGGCAGGAAACTCCATGAGACTCTTATCTCCAATAAACCACCAGAAAACTGGAAGTGGCACTGTGGCTCAAGTGGTAGACCACTAGCCTTGAATTGAAGAGCTGAGGGACAGCACCCAGGCCCAGAGTTCAAGCCCCACAACCTACACACACACACACACACACACACACACACACATATGTATGTATGAATATTGGAGGAAGTTAAACATGTTATGGAGATTTTTCCTAGTATCTTCAACGGATCAAAATGTTTCCAGAGTGTTCTTAATAATTTACAATAATCTTCAATATATAATTAAATAGAAAGAAAGCCAAGTAAAACACATAATATTTTTTCCTGTGAATATTTTATACTGGTATATGAACAGAATATAACTCTAAAGAAATAAAAGAACTTTTAGGAATAATTACACTGTGGTAGAAAAACATGGAATTGTATGAAATATTTTCATTTGTATGTATGTCCTTTCAAAGATTATGAGTTTGTCCTTCATGTATATATTATCTATTTTAAATTTATACTGATTCCAGGAAACTTACTCTTCTTCAAGAAAATCTCTAGAATTTGTTGTGATATTTGAATTTGAATATGCTTATCTTGCATTTGTTACTTTGTTGGCTTTTCACGGCTATTCATACGAAAATATAACTTACTTTTCCCAAGCTAAGGAACCATACAATGAGGAAATAAGTCCTTTTGCTTTCAGTTGACAAGATATTGTGAAAGTTTCCTGTTTCCTGTTAACTCACATTATTGGGAAGAAGGGTTTTCAGCAGAAAATTTCAACACCACTGTGAAATCATTCACGTATTTTTACTTCCAAATTTTCCTGTTTCATAGCCAAGTAAGGACCAATAATAGGATATTCTCACAAATTTCTTTTCCATTTTTGACCACCAGTCACCTGAATGCTTGTTATCTGCAAGGGTAAATGAGGAAATCTAAAACCAAGAGTTTGGGTATTGGGCATGTGGGGTTAGCATCATATTTTGGATAAGTTCCCTATCTCTAGTGATAAGTTCCCCATCTCTATCCATCATAGTTTTGCTCTCCTCTTCCATAAGAACATTTCTAACAGACTACACTGGTTCCAGCTACAGAGGGTCCATGAATAACTAGTATGCTGCCAATTTGTTTTTCTTTTAGAATACAACAGAATACAAGGTCACTCTATATTACAAAGCTCAAGGGTTGGTTGCCTATCTGTGCCTCCCTTTACTAAGCACATAAATCTTCCTTAAATGTTCACTAAGTGAATAAGTTAATGAATAAATCCCCTTTTATACTGCCCTAATTCTTTTTATAGCCATTTCTTTTGCTAACAAACTACTCACCAGATTATTTTATTTCTTCCTCTAATTTATTCCAATTGTAGAATCCACTGGTTACATTTTGGTAGGAAGATGTTTCCAGCAATTCACATTAAGTGTATCTGATGTCATATTTAATAAACATTGCTCTTCTTTGGAATAATTGCCTGTCACTTGGAAATTGTTAGGACTTCTTGAAATGTATTTCCTATTGAAACTTTCCAATTAGAAGTACTACAATATACAATTGCCTTATATATTCGGTTATTTAGGAAAAACTGGAACAGTCAAGGTTCATTATTATCAATTACAGAATCACTTCGGCTGAGAGGGTAGGAGAGTGATAGATGGAGCAAACGTGGTCAGAATACATTGCATAGATATATGTGGAAATATCACAGTGAAACCCCCCTCTACAAATAATGTATTATAATATTTAAAGAATTCATTTTTAAGAGAAAAGTGATTTTGACACCTATTTGTCAGCTGACAGATGAAAAAAGAAGTATAAAGAAACTAGCTTAGAAAATGGATAGGGAGAGGTGGCATTGATCAAAATGTATTGTATTTATAAATTGACATGTTGAGTTGAAATATCTTTATACAGCTATTTAAAGGTAATATTAAAAACAACAAGAAAATAAGTGGGTGGTACTTTGAACTTCAGTCAAAGAGACAAAGGTCAGAGTCAGCATAGTTTGTTTCTATACCTGTGGGTAAACTCTGGATACCACCATGAAATCCTCAATATCTCCCTGCTCCCACTCCCCACCAATTCAATTATACTTACATTGTAAAATATCTTTTCTTCTTTGCCTTATGCCTGAAGATTCATTTTCTGTTCAGTCTCACCAAAAAACACAGCTACTAATACATTTACGGCCAAGTGTTGACACCTAGAAGTAAGCTTCTTTAGATGGAATGTTTGAAAGAAAGTGTACAACTGATAGGATTTTTAGGAAAGACTTCAAATAAAGGCAGAGACATCCAAAATATACAAGTAAGACTGTGTAATTAAATATAGAATCCAATAGAAACTCACTCATGTCAATGGCTACATAAAGAAAGTGATGTTAGAAAATTGCCTGGAGGTTTTATGAGTTCCCCAAAGTTGTCATTGGTATGAACAGTGGTAGATGATTCCATCTCAGTGGAATGCGGATTATAGAAGTTCAAGAAGTGTGACTGACATTTTTAAGGTTTTCTTTAAAAAATGAGGAAGGAAAGGAAAGCCTAGTCCTTACCTACCTACTGTAAAAATGCTAGCTGAAGACTTTCTTCTCACACATGTGTGATTGTTTGAAAATATCAAAATAGGTGCAGGGTCATTTATTTAAGCTTTCTGCAGCTCAAAGGTAAAGGAAAGATCAAGTTCTTAGTACACTCATTCATCAGGCTGGGATCTGAGGACCATATTACCAAGTACATTTGCTTAATTCTTTCTCTGTCAAGGTCTCTATTAGATGTCACCTCTCTGAGAAAACAAATGACATCTACCTCCCTGCCTTCAGAATTCTCATAATTTTATTAGGTAACTATTTATTAACACTTCAGAGTCTGTTGTCTTAGTTTCTGATCTCCTACTGGATTGTGAACGGTGTCAGAGTAGACTGTATAAATTAAGCAGAGTTCTTTATTCCTGATTCTTGACTTCCTAATTACCTTGTACATATGACATTGATTCTGGAACTACCTTCCTATTACTTTGTAGGCTCTTGGGAGGTAGAAAAGGTTTCTTGGTCTTTGTCCATGGTACTGAAATTTGAAAAAGCCAATAAGAGAAATCACTTATTTGTCATAAGTAAACTTGCCTTATTCAAGACATAGATTAAATTCCCATTTGTTTGGCAGATTTGTTTTATTTGTGAAATGTCAATGAAACTCTTGCATTCTTTTTCCTGTTTTGGGAAATTAATCTAAACATACCATGTAAAAAAACAGATAACACTACATTACTCCTAGAAGATGAAAAATAAATAAATTTGAAGAATGAATATCATCCCTAAAAATAAGAGTGAATATCATCTTCCTACATATTGCTCTCGTCACAAAGTTATGCATAAATTAGTGCTAAATAAATGCCACAACATGCCTTTTTAAAATCTGTCTTAAATAATGACAGTAAATGAGATACTTTTGCAAAATTGATTTCCCTCTTTTAAATCAGACTAACCAGAGTGAAGACATTAGACCAGGAATAAAAGTCCTGGATTCTTTATTATTTATTTATTTGTATACCACTCTTTAAGAATGGCTGGTCTACAGTGCAGGCTGTTAAAAATGAAGAATCTGTGAATTCATGCAGACCATTTATCTGGGTTTAAAATAGCTTAACAGGTTTTGGTCCTGTGCTCTTAGACAATGTATTTAATTTATAAGCTTCAACATTTTTCTGTAGGACACGCATAAGTCTGTCTTCACTATACTGTTACATAGATTAAATAAATAATGTGCTTCGCACTGCATTTAGTAAGTATACAAAAATATAGCTGGGGCTGGGAAGGTGGCTCAGTGGTAGATGCTTGCCTTGCATGCCTGAGGCCTAGGTTCGATTCCTCAGCACCACATAAGCAAAAAAAAAGAAAAAAGCCAGAAGTGGCACTGTGGCTCAAATGGTAGAGTGCTAGCCTTGAGCTGAAGAGCTGAGGGACAGTGCCCAGGCCCAGAGTTCAGGCCCCACGACCGGACCCCAAAAAAATATATATATAGCTGGCTGTCAATGTACCCCAGTCCTCTTGCATATCCCTCCAAACTACAAGACCACTGAAACTTACTGGGCCAGTCCTAAAGGAACTAATTCAAATAATTCCTAATTAGAACTCATAGGAACTCATTGTAGGGTATGCAATTCTGTTTTTGTTTATACAGGATTTGTTTCAGTCAGTATGCCCATCAATTCCCATGGTTCCCATATCTGTAGTTGCAGCATGTAGTAAACCAAAACTTGAATATATTAAATGGAAACTTCAGAATTTCCTTAAGTCTTAAATTAGGCACTATTCTAAGCAGTGTAATAAAACAATTATGTCCTTCCATCCCTCCTAGAGGTGGATCATCTCATGGTCTAATGGTTCTGCACTGTATGTGCTACCTCTCCACTTGCTACTTACTAGCTAATGGGGTCGTCATATTTATTAACTGTTATCATGGTCTTTGTTGGAATTAATCATGGCCCCCAAAGAGTAATAAATGGTGGTATTTCAAATATACCAAGAAAATCAGCCAAGTCTTTTCTTTGTATGAAAGATAAAAGTATGGTAAGAATTTTGAAAGACCACATTCACATAGCTTTTATTTAGAGATTTTTCTGTTTTGCTAATGGTTATTATCAGTTATATATTAAGGTTTATTGTAGCTATATACAAGAAAAAGCCATGGACTCTGCAACTTCTGGTACTGAGATTTCATGCATATACTGGAAGTCTTGGATTATATGCTCTAAGGGTAAGGGAGAAATGCTGTAATGTGATAACTCAAATTGAAAGCTAAGTAGGTCTACACAGAAAAGAGTTGCATGTATTATAATTGATGAAAAAAAAGGCAGAGACTATTGTCAACTATGGTATTCAGTTTCATGTTATGTGGTATATCAACTATCCTAAAATACTTTCTGAAAGACCAGAAAGTAAGAAAGGATATTTGAAAAAATGTTTTATTTTTGCTATAAACTCACTTTTTGAGTACCCAGGCAGTGTGTGTCACAGTGAAAAATACAAGAACAAATAGCATTTCTAGTAATATTTGAGATTTTCTTTAAAAATTATGTGCTGATAGCTTAATTTGTCTCAAAATGAAATATTTTCCTCTTCTTCTGTTTTCTATATTTCTTTTTTTATTTTGATAGTTTGAGTTTAAAATCTGGGCCTTGTACTTGCTTGGCAAGTGCTGTACAATTTGAGCCACACACTTAGCTCTTTCTTGCTTTATTTGAGTGGGTATCTGATCCAGACTTGGACTATGATCTTCTTATTTATGCTTTTCCTATAGCTGGTGATGTTTCACCTTGCCCAGCTTGTCTATTGAGATAAGGTCTTGCTCACTATTTGCCCAGGCTGGCCTTAAACCAAGATACTCTTTATCTCAGCCTCTGCAGTAATGGGGATTACAGGCTCACAATCACTGCATGGGAAGAAGTAGCTGATTTTCACATCTCTAATATGTTTTAAAATTAAGAACATGTACATTCAAGTTGTATGTCTTTTCTAGCATCTAAAAAAATAAATACCAATCATTAAGAGGCTAAAAATAAATAGTTGCTCAGGAATTACTATACCAGATACTCTTCACATGCTCTAATCTATTAAAGTATTACACAAATGCCAGCATAACAGTAGCTTCCTGGCCTCACTTAACCCTGCTTCTTGTCTTGTTTCCCTAGGGTTGAAATACTCAATAAGAAGCTTACTAAGTCTTCTTGGTGCTCATCTAATGGTCTTAACTTCCATAGGGAAGCAAGAACTGGCTTCCTTCAGCCTTTCTGGGTTGTTTGGCTAAACTCCAAATTGAATTGACAAAGGACAAATTAACAAGAGAAAAAAATGAGTTTAATTAGATTTATATAAAAAAGAGTCCCACAAACCATGAGGGTCTACTCATTCAGTTTGTACTAACGCAGGAGATTAAAGCTGATATGGAATGCTGAGCACAGAAAGAAACAAAAGGATGGGATTTAATGGATAAGTCCTGGGAGGGCCAGAGAAGGGAAGGTATGGTGAAACACACACATATGTTACTATTCATTGTATTACCAACTCTCTCTAGTAATAAAACTTTCCTTGGAGCAACCTTCACTCTAATATTGATATTTTATTAGTATAGATTTAAAGGTATACATTTCTTTTACTAAAGCACAGCTTTTTGGAGTTGCTCTATAGTTTCTCAGAAGAACTCAACATATCAAAAAGAAAAAGGAAGGAAGAAAGGAAGGAAGGAAGGAAGGAAGGAAAGACAGACAGAAAGACAGAAAGAAAGAAAGA
>NW_012267352.1:604760-611412 GCF_000151885.1 Dipodomys ordii
CTCTTCAGCTCAAGGCTACCACTCTACCACTTGAGCCACAGCACCACTTCTGGTTTTCTGAGGGGTTTATTGGAGATAAGAGTCTCAAGGTCTTTCCTGCCCAGGCTGGCTTTGAACTGCAATCCTCAGATCTCAGCCTCCTGAGTAGCTAGGATTTCAGGCGTGAGCCACCAGTGCCCGGCTGACAGACATTTCTTAAATGCCCAATTTCAACTGCTACCCAGAGATGTGAACTTTGTTTAGAAACGTGTTTGCCTAACTGTAGTACTTACAGGAAATGATTACACTGTGTCCAGAAAGTTAAACTGCTTGCCCATAGGTGATCTCATATACATATATATAAATATATATATTTAGATATATAAATAAATATATATATTTAAATATATATATATATATATAGTCACTTCTATTTCTTGTTGGTCATGTAGTCCCTGTCACAAAGCACCCATTCTCATCTCCAATATAAGTTTTCCCACAAAAGGAGATTTTTATTGCCTTATAAAAATCAAGATTTGGGGCTGGGAAGGTGGCTCAGTGCTAGAGCGCTTGCCTTGCATGCCTGAGGCCCTGGGTTTGATTCCTCAGCACCACATAAGCAAAAGAAAAAAAGCCGGAAGTGACACTGTGGCTCAAGTGGTAGAGCGCTAGCCTTGAGCTGAAGAGCTGAGGGACAGCGCCCAGGCCCAGAGTTCAGGCCCCACACCACCAGACCCCCCCCAAAAAAAATCAAGATTTTTGCTTTGCATATGATCCTACCCTCCTTACCATTTTCAAAACACTGATTTACAATCTGAATCGATTTCTGGAATTGTAGTTCTTATGATCTTAAAGGGTTTTTTTTGTTTGTTTCTGAGGTTAAATTGTTGAACTTATTTGGGACTTGTATCAATCAGCTTCTGATTATTCAATTAAACACCTGAGGTAATGAATTTAAAGAGGAAAGGCTTATTGTAGTCACAGTTTTGGAGGTTTTAGCACATGGCCTATTGAACTTGTTGCTCTGTGTATGTAAGATGACACGTCTGAGTTGGAGTGTGAGGTGAAGCAATTATTCTCGCTATGGCAGCTATAAAACAAAAGGAAAGATTAAAAGGAGTGAGGGTTCCACTATCATCATCATTCTGCCAATGACCTAACCCTAGATCCCATCTTTGAAAGATTTCCATCACCTCTCAGTAGTGCCAAGCTAGGAACAAGTTTGTAACATATGGGCCTTTTGGGACACTCCAGGATCTAAATTTTGCATGTGGACTCCAAAGTCTCATGTCCAACTCACAATGCAAAATACATTCAATACTTCTCAAGAGTCCCCAATGTCTTGACTGTTCCAGCATTTGCTGCAAGTCCAAATCCAATGTTTCTTGAGAGTTTAGGCAAACTCAAATTGGAAACCCTGTAAAAAACAAAAATGAAAATTATATAGTTCCCAGATACAATAAATGCAATAAGTACTGCTATTCCAGAAGGGGGGATAGGTTCCTAGAAAAGGAGGTAGTAGGTCAAAGATGGAAACCCAATAGCTATTCCATTAAATACTACAGTCCTCTGTCCAGCACCCATGACACACAGAGGCAGGACGTGGTTCCCTGATGTTTTGACCTGTCAGGCTGGCTCTTCTCACTTCCTACTACTTCTCTCAGCAGATGTTCCTCATTCCTGGCGTTGGTAACTTCTTGGCATCTCTTTTTGCAGCTTGTGCTTCACTCTCTGAGTTCCACATACAAGGGAAGTGAGAATCTGCTCACAGACCCCCCCCCCCACTGTGATATACACACTTGCCTGTTCTCTTAGGCTTTCCTTTGAAATCTCACTGGAAGCCTCTGAGAGCTCAAAACTCTCTTCCTACAAGCCTGCAGAATGAATGTGGTGTATGATGACAAGACCTGCCACCGGTGCCAGCTATAGTTGGGTCCCCTTGCATCATGACTGCAGTGGCCTTTGAAGACCATGCTACCTTGATGGACCTAAGGTTCTCTTTTGCAAATCCTCTATGTTGGAATCAAATGCACACTTTTTTACTTTGTGGCATGCAATGAATCTGGATCTAACTAGTTTTGGAGATTCTTCAAGACATTTTTCCTATTTTTCTAGGGTTAAGGCTTTGGATTCTTTCTAAGGGAACTAATAGCCACATTTCTGCAGATGCACTTTTAAGCAGACTCCTTTAATACTCACCAAACTTTGAGTTTTTTCGATTTTTTTGTTCTGCATTTTGGGTCCATTTTTTGTTGTTGTTTTGCCCATTTTTGTCTGTTTTATTGTATATCTGGCTAAAAGCAGTCAGCAATACCTGTGTACCCACCAGAAGGTTGTGTTGCTTTGAATTTATCTCTGGTAATTGTCAGCTGATACTAAGCAAAAAGAAAGAAATATACCTACAAGCAGATTTGTAAGAAATAGCTTTATTGTTAAAGTTTGTAGCATTCAGAAGTTTTGTAGATTAATATAATGATGATTATCATTATGAAGGTTAAAATGTATTTGTGATTTTAGCTAAGTATAACTATGTCACAGTAGTGTGAAATTAATGTAGTCACTTAATCTCAATAAAGAAATATTTGGAGGGGAAATAAAGAAATTATCTCTGTCAAATAAACCAGTCGGTCACCCCTAAACTCAGCTTTCCATCAAGACTCAATGAATGAGCGTAACACAGAAGAATTCTTTGTCCCTAGTAACCTGAGTACCTTTAATTCTGTTCCCAGTAAAGTCTCTGTTTCATTTGCAACCTCATAGGCATAACCTTCATTATCCACATTTCTGTCAGCCTTCTGGTCTAATTCCTCATTGTTTATGATGTTCTAGGCTTTCCCTCACTCACTACAAAAGTTTGAAAACTCCTACAAACAAGTTCCAAAACCTTCTGCTCATCGGTAGTTAAAATCACAGCTACTACACACTGATGATTTGTGTTAGCCTACTTTTAATTATTTTGATGAATTACTTAAGGTGTTCAACTTACAAAGAGGAAAGGCTAATTACCTGTGGTGGCACAGGGCTCTCTTTGAGGCCAGCTTGGACTATATAGTGTGATCTTGAAAGAGATGGGGGAGGGGGAAGACAGGATATTTTGGTTCACAGTTTCAGTCCAAGATCTTTGTGTGGTAGCAGAGGAAACTAGTCATGTTTATAAGAGGGAAGAAAAATATTTTAAAAAAATGCATGCCCTAATGATTTAAGATCCATTGCTAAGCCTTGCTAATTTTTTTTTTCTTTTTGGCTTTGTGAGATACAAACTTACTATGAAACCCAGTTGGCACTGAATTCATAGGGACCACAGTTTGCTTATGAACAATTGGTCTTCCTATGCACTAAGCCTTTTACATGTGGACATTTAGGGATCTTCAAAATTCAGGCTATGGCAGTGGGTTAAACTATAGGTTAGCTATAACAAGAAGTCATTTGAGTTCTAAACATTTTTCATGTTGTAAGTCAATCATCAAAATGACCCTATGTCATTAGTTTTCATTGTATAGATGTATTACAGATCAATGATTGTCATTGGATATATGACGGAATGAAAAAGAGAGAAAGTAGGTCAGTCATGTTCAAAAAGTTGGATACTACCCAAGTAGTTAAAACAGATTACTTCAGAGAAAAAAAAAATTCTGTACAGGTAAACTAATTGGTAAGAAGCCAGACAGTGCACGGAGTGTGTTAGCTTTCTGCCACTGTGGCAAAATGCCTGAGATAAGAATGTGTATTTTAGATTATGATGACTGTCCATGGTCAGTTGGACATTGGCTTTGGGGCCACCATGGGGAGGGGCAGCACACCATGGGGAGGGGCTCATAGGGTAGTGAACACTGCTCACCTCAAAGCAGCCAGGGAGCAAAGTGAGAGAAAGAGGAAAATAGGGTCCAAACTCCTTGATGTAATGACCTCATTTCCCTCTGCTGGGCTACTTTTGCCTCCTCCCAGTACTTCCACAGTCTGGAACTTTCAACACATGTGGGATATTCATGCTCTGAACTATGACACCAAGTTAAGCCAGAGCTTAGCTATAGGAAGATGTCATTACTACCTCGATTTGGAAAGACGAAGGGTGGACAAATGTTTTGCTGATCTCAAGAACCAGCATTACAAGGAAGATCTGGAACAAGGGGAAACCAGTCTGGAAAGAGGTAGAACCAACAAATAAATAGAGCCTACAGCGAGGCTGCTAAGAAAAGAAAGAGCAGGAGAAAGAGGAATTGTTTGCCTTTTCTCTTACTCCCATGTTCCAGCGCCTTCCTTATCTAGTCACCAAGTGGCCAAATCCATTCTAGATGATCTGAGTATGTGAGTGGGCAGAATCCTCTCCATGGTGACAAAGAATTTGGTTATATTATTATCAATTTCTTTGTAGGAAAATCTGTGGAAGGCTGAGCTGAAAAGTGACAAACACATTTATGACAGGTTTATTTGGTAGAGAAGATGTCCATGAACCATGGCCTTCAGTAGCAGAGAAATAGGAACCCAAGACATGAATCTCATGGCAAAGAGGCAAATCAAGGCTTGACTTAAAGTTTAAACAACTAGGACTTCCTGGGTTGTTCCTTGGGATTTGCCTATGTGTACAAATCAAGTTGTCTGAACAGAGAGAAAAGTCTTGGAAAGTGACGTACATGACTTTCTTTTTTTAATTTATTTTT
This sequence comes from Dipodomys ordii, assembly GCF_000151885.1. Taxonomy (NCBI): domain Eukaryota; kingdom Metazoa; phylum Chordata; class Mammalia; order Rodentia; family Heteromyidae; genus Dipodomys; species Dipodomys ordii. The sequence goes on from NW_012267352.1 coordinate 609,398, forward strand.
AATTTTTTATAGTAAAGATGCTGTACAGAGAGGTCATAGTTAAATGAGTAAGGTAATGAGTACTTCTTGTTGAACATTGTTACACACTCCTTTGTTTTTCTCCCACTGTCCCTTCCCTCCCCCCCCACCTCTCTCACTTCTCCCCTCCTCCAAAGTTATAAAGTTCATTTCCAACATAGTTCCAGTGGGTCATCCTTTGTCATTGTTTCAGCATTTAGTTATTCCCCTTCCCTTCCCCAAATCAGATAAATGTATATATACAAGACACAGGGTACCAGAATCAAAGACAGTGATTTCCAGGGATAAACTAAGGGAAAAAGATAAATGATATAAAAATAAGAAGAAAGAACTAGATACAGCACATTGGTGACAACAGGGTCAACAACAACAACAACAGACCTGCTGTTTCCATGTCTTGGAGTTTATTTCAACTAGTATCATGTTGCATGATCATATAAACATAGCTATTGAGCTGTTATGACTCTGTGCCAGGCATATAGTAATTATTACAAATGAGGCAAACCATAGAGTCTATGTTTCTTTGGGTCTGGCTAACAATGATGGTTAGATGTCATGGAGTAGGTGGGAATGCCTTAACCATATACCTGTTGTCAGACCCATGCTTGCCAAGGAGAGTGCTAACCTTCTCTCCTTTCTTACAACACAAAGACTTTCTAATATGTGGTTTTCTTGGCCCTTACACATTATAGGCTAATCATAGAAAACTTTCCGCATGTTGCCATAGAAAGGGCAATAATGTCCTCTGAGCATGAAGAAAAGAGATGGAAAAATAAATGACATACGGTCTAGGGTTCCAGTTCAAGCTATCTTTACTGTGAGACAATGTCTTTCAGATTATTCAAAGAAACAGAAAGGGTATAGATAAAGGAGTACACTTTGCAAAGCAGTAGTTGACATTAGTCTACATTCCTTTTTAAATTCATAGAATGCCTGTGTCTCCAAAGGATTCAACTGAGGTGTCAACACTGGGGAAAATGTGTAAAGTTACTACCCTTTAATGTGCTAAGGGTATGGGATTGGACAGCAAAAACATACTTAAAGGCACAAAGATGTGAAGTGTAGGAATAAGGGAGGGTGATTGAATATGCCTCTTCTGGACTAAATTATATTCCCTTAAATCTTATGTGTCAAAATCCTAAGCCTGAGTGTCTTGGAAAACAACTATATTTTGAAGCAAATTCTTTAAAGAGGTGATTAAGTTAGAATGAAACTGTTTGTGTGGTGACCTCCAATGAGATTGGTGTCCTTAGAAGAAGATGAAATGATGAGCCCTCCTTTAGAGAGAACAATTACAGGCAGAGACCACCAGAGTATGGCCATGGGGACAGAGGCCAAGGAGAGAGAGAGAACAGAATGAAAACAGAACTACTGAAACTTTCATCTTGGATTTTCATTTCCCAGAACTCGAAGAAATAAATCTTCTCTCCTTTAAAGACTCTGGTAACCAGTCTATAATACTGTGCTATCAACCTTGAGCCCAGAGACACAGTATTACTAGAGCAACATCTAGAGCCTGTCTCTGGAAATATCAGACACTATTGAGTGCCTAAGACACTAGTAATGATGTAATTGATACTTTTTCACATAGAATAATATGGCAGGGCTGTCATAATATGTCAGAGCCATTCACTTGGATAAGAAGTTAGACCTGGTTGACATAAAATACTAAAAGCATAAATAAACTTATTAGGCACATATTTAATACAATAGGCATTTTGTGGTATCAGGCAGATAATACTTTCATAGGTTCTAATCTATGAACACCCTGAATAGTGTCATTGTGACATCATAGAAATCGCTATTTTAATGATTCCTTATTGTTTGCTTATTGGTGCAAACAAAATTATTTTGGGGGCTGGGAAGGTGGCTCAGTGGTAGAGCACTTGCCTTGCATGCCTCGGTTCTATTCCTCAGCACCACATAAGCAAAAAGAAAAAAGCCGGAAGTGGCGCTGTGGCTCAAGTGGTAGAGTGCTAGCCTTGAGCTGAAGAGCT
>NW_012267352.1:614732-650605 GCF_000151885.1 Dipodomys ordii
CCCCGCGCTCCTCCTCCCCGCCGTGCCGGGGCCCCGGGGCCCACCCCACCCGCGTCGGCACTCGGCTGCCCGGGGCTTCCTTCTCCTCCTCTTCCCTCCAGCACGCCTCACGACCACCCCAGCCTTCAGCCCCGGGCGTGTCGCGCCCGGCCGGTGCCCGGCTCTGCGCGTGGAAGTGGGGTGTAGTTGGTGGGGAGGTGTATGGGGGGGGCTCCGTCACTCCCCTGGGCCGATTGTCTCCCGTGACAGACGGCGCCAGGTAGGCGCCGTGGTGAGCCCTCGCTCCGACCGCGCTCGGTGCCCGCAGCCTCTCCTCCCGTTAAACTTTCTTCTCCCCGACGCGCCACCCCCCTCCCTCCGTGGTTTTCGGGGTTGTTTTTAAGAACAATGCCGGTTGTCATCCCTGTGAACACCGCTGGCGTTCCCGATGGCATTCCAGGCCTGCCGCCGCCAGGAAACCCACCCCTGGCGAACCACCTGCCCGCCTCGCGGGGCAGGTTCGCCGCGGCGGCTACGGGCCATCCACGGGGAGGGGGGGTCGTTTCTTTTTTTTTCCTCTCATTTTAAAGTCCCCCCCCCCTCTGCAAATATTGGAACCTATCTCCTTAGCAAAGAGATCTTTTCCGGCTACCTTATTCCACGACTCCTCTGTCCCCGAAGTTTGACCTTGTTTTGTCATTTACCCTCTGCTCCGGGGTTGGATCGGTCATCCATTCCGATGGTCGTTCACTTAAGTCAAACTTTTTTATTTTTTTAAAGTCTATTTCTGGAACACCAAGGCTCTCGCTTTTCTAGATTTTAAGTGCACTAATCATGGCTCCAAGGAGTAGTAGTTGTGTATGACTTGATTTTTTTGTTTCCCTCCCCCTTTCCGGTGTAAAGCATTTTGGGCCAAAAAGAAACATTGCCTTAGTTGTGTTGGTATTGGAGGCTTACTCAGGTGCTTCGTGAACAACCACTGAAGCTGTGTTAATTTACTCCTGTGAGTAATGGGTGCCCCACCCTGATGTAGTTTTGCCACCTGGTAGTTAATTTCGACTTCAGTAGGGTCTGTACCAAAATGGACTGTAGATCCGAATAGCCTGTTAACCATCTTTGCCCTGAGATGATTTGTTCAATTTTCTGACGGTATTGGAGGTAACTAAAGACACTCTAAAATGTTGGAAACAAGGACAGTGCATTATTTAAATTTAAGTACTTTGGCAAAGTTGTTGGAAAAATTGAGATTGCAGACTGCAGTTACAGCAGTTACATTCAAGATTGGATAATGAAGGTAAGAAGTTTACCTCCTAATCCTGCATGTGTATTTTGAAGACCTTAATCTTTGATGTTGAGTGTGTGGTAGTTACAGACTTAGGGAGAATCATGTGGTCAATAACTACCAAGTAATAGTTTAAAGCTTCGGCAGCATTTTGTTTATGCTTCCTGTTCTGAGTTGTATGCTAATGGCTATTTATTTCAGAAGGGAGAACGTAGCTCCCGTTTTTCACATCTTTTAATAAGCTTAAACAATGGCAAGAAATTTATGAATTTGTGGGTTTTTAAAATTGAATAACCAGCTGGACACTGGTGGCCCACATCTGTAATCTCAGCAACTCTGGAGGCTGAGATCTGAGGATGAGAGTTTGAAGCTAGCTGGGGCAGAAAAGTCTCTGTGAGACTCTTACTCCAAAACTAACCATTCAAACACTGGAAGTGACACTGTGGCTCAAGCGGTAGAACACTAGCCTTGAGCACAAAAAGGCTCAGAGACAGTGCCCAGGCCCTGAGTTCAAGCCCCACAACCAACACAAATAAATAAACAAAAATTGCCTAAACTGAAGCATTGAGTCAGATATGCTGACTCTTGGGTGGTTCCTATGTGTCTGCATAAAAGTGTCCAGAATCAAGTTTCAGAAAGTGATCTTGGTTTTAGCAAGTCCTGCTTCTTAGTGAGTCCCTTCCCTACACAGAGACAGTAGTCTTTATTGGAATCACTGTATAGATGTTATTTTTAATATGTTGCATGTGTATTTAGGTTATTTCATTGATATTGAGAAAATGTTTTTAGAACAACATGTGTTTATAGTTTCATCATGATTCTTGTGCTTAAAGAAAAAAAGACTGATGTGGCTCAAGTGACAGGGCCTACCTACAAGCTGCCTATGAGTTCTAACACTAGTATTTAAAACTGAAAACTTAAATGTGTATTGTTGTTGCTTTCTGTGTTAACAGACTATTACTTTTTTTTTTACAAGTACTAGAACTATTAAAATCATGTACAAATTTATTAATCCTTGAAACTATGTTGAGAGAAAGGAAGTTGACAGGTTTCAAACCACCCAGGTAGGGAATAGGAAGTAGATAGATTTCAAGTGAGGAACTAGGAAGTAAACTTCAAACTTGGAAAGAAACAAAAGTGAAACTATTTTCACTTTGAAACTTGATGGCTTAGGTAATGGATATTGTATATCCAAACTTCTAGCTTGTTTTCTGCTCTCCCTGTTTTTCTCTTCTAAAAAGATAGTGTGTGTGCAGGTGTGCTCATAAATTTTAAGTTACTAAGCTACATTACAGTGGTTAAAATAGTTTCAAGGTTATTATTTTTTTTAATCTAAACCCTACACAAACCGTACCTAGGTCTTTTATTCACTGACAAAGAGGCTTGAGACATTGTATATAAAGAGATAAGAGGTTGTCTTTGCCTTCTTTGGTTGATTGTTCAAATTTGGTCAGGTCAGGGGAGAAAACTCCAGAGACTGCTTTTCTGAGTTTGAGATGTTACAGGTGAAGTTAAAAACAGTATGAGGTATCATTAAACCTGTGGTAATTTGGATCTTGGACATGTATCTTCAGCTTTTGTGCTTTATGATTATTTAAGTGGAGAATCCTTAGATCCTTAGAAATTTGATATTCAAGCTCACTGTGAAGATTTTTTAGGGCAACATAAGTTCTTTCCTCCCAGGATCTAGTTTAACTTATAGATGAAGATGAAAGCATCCTTTTGAGTTGAATAAAACAGGAAGTTCCTTAGACTGTTCTTTGTATATAGTAGGACTCAGCCAGTATTTTTTTTTTTCATGTAGTAATAGGTGGTTTCCTCATAGGAATGCATGTCAATTACTTGCCTTATTTCCCCCACTAAATTTCAAGATGTAAATATGAAGGAATAGTGAAAACTTGAAACTGCATTCATGCTAGGAAAATAGGCAGTGTGAGAGAAAAGACAAGATTGGGGTAGGCTTAAAACACCTTTCTATGACCTTGTACCACTGATCAAATGCCTCTGAATCTTCTAAAGTTTTAAAATTAGAACAGACAAAAGTGACTTCTTTAGTTCTCAGTGTTTGCTGGAGTTACAAGCAAGTATTCTATACATGGAAGATAAAGCAATTGCAGAGAATGTAGACAGGAATCTCATGGGTCTACCTGTCAGCTTTCATTTAATTGCGTGGGTGGTTAGTTAGATGGAAAGTATGCCACAAGATTAAACAAATACAGTTATCCCATTGTAACATGAGACATACAAGACACTGTTAAAAACAAACTTTACAACTTGGGGGGGGATAGTAGGGGAAAAAGGAGGAGGGGATAACAATGCTGGATAGGAAATGTACTCATTACCTTACTCATGTAACTGTAACTCCCCTGTACAGTATCTGCACAATAACAAAAAAGAAAAACAAATACAGAGTTAAAACAAAACCAGAAGAACAACACAAACTGGGAAGTTTCTTAGCTAACACGGAGATTTTCAAGTTTAGATATAATCTAATGTTATAAAATCATATAACATTTAATAGCTATATTAATTAAAGGTTACATGAAAGGGACATTCTATTCTCTGAAAGGGTTGCAATGTTAGCATAAGACCTGATTTGAGCACAGAGATAGTGTTCTAGCTGCTTATGCCTTACTTGTTCCTTAGCCATAACTAATTTTGATTTGTATTCTAACATTATATCTAGCCTTCTTAATTCTGTTCTAATAAACATTTAAAAATTTCTTCAGTATACCATTCTAACTCTTGTCATTGTACCTCTTTCATTTTCCATTTTAACTAAGTTCTAGAACACTATTAACATTAATTTTTAGTTGTGTATTGTTTCATCATTATAAATTATATTACAGAGTTTCCTGATTTTATTTTTATTTTTGGTGGTACTGGGGTTTGAACTCAAGTTTCTGCTTTTGTTAGGTGGGTGCTCCACCATTTGAAGAATAATTCCAGGCCTTTTTGTTTTAATTTCAGATCAGGTCTAGAAAAAAAGGTGTGTGTGTGTGTGTGTGTGTGTGAGAGTGTGTGTGTGTGTGAGAGAGAGTGAAAAAAAAGATGTGTGTGTGGTGTGTTAAACCATTATTGTTCTTGAGTAGCTGAAAAGACAGTTGCATGCCACTATGCCAAAACCTCAGTCTTCATTTCCTGAGTTTTGTAAATGTTTTTAAATCTGATTTGAATTTTGTCCCTCCCCCCCTTTTTTTTTTTGCCAGTGCTGTGACGTGAATTTAGGGGCCTATTGATTACTTGGCTTCCTTGTCTAAGGCTGTTGCTCTGTCACTTTAACCATACTTCCAGTTGTGGGTTGTTTTTGCTTGTTAATTGGAAATAGAGTCTCTTGAGGTAGTATTAGCTGTGATTCTCTAGGCCTCAACCTCCTGAAGAGCTAGGATTATAGGCATGAGCTACTTACTGGTGCCATGCTCTAGATTTTCTCACTTAAATGTCCCTCATCCACCAGAAGGCATAGTGTATTTTGTGTCCATAAAATAACCAAAATGATAGCAGATTAACGTACTTTTTACATATGACTGATCAAGTGTGGTCAAGAAAAACCAGACTGAATGTACTTAATGGAAGTGTTGAACATTTCAGATTTGTTATGAGGTGACATATCTTTGAAGTTGTGCAGTACTATAGGAAAAAAATGAATCAAACATTTGCTGTTCTGCACTGAACTACATGAATCTTTAGAATCTGCAGTCTGTACCCTCCCCTCCCTTCCCCTCCCCTCCCTTTTTTCCCTCCTCTCCCCTGCCCTTCCCCTCCCCCTCCTATCTACCTACCTTCCTTCCTTCTAGTACCAGGGTTTGAACTCAGTCAGTGCATTGAACTTTTTCATTAGGTTGCTTGTATTGCCTCCAGTTCATTCCTCTCTTTTTGGTTTACTTTATGGGTAGGATTTGTGATGTAGCCTTCCTTTCATTTACTGATTTTTATTTTTGGTACATTGTTTAGGAAATATGATTTGTAATAGTTCTACGAATTTGTCAGCATTTTCTTTTTCTTGAGACAGTGTCTGGCTATATAGCCAGTTTCCCAATCTTAAGGTTCTAGGTATGTCCTCACGCTCAGCTGAATAACATTTTCTCATGGTCAAGTTCATAAGGTTTTAACAAACATTAAGTGTGGGCTTTGGGGGAATGCTTACCCAAACCATAGCACTACATTTGCTTTCCCATTTATGTTTTATAAGTTTATATCTTTCTTTACTTTCTGGATGTCTGTTTGCTCTATGGTATACTTTTATGAACAGAAGTGATTGTTTGTTGTTTGGGGGCTGGCTTTGAACCCTGGGGCACAAAATCCTCTTCCTTTAAGTGTCCCAGGTATCTGAGACTACAGCAGGCTGCCCCTGCATCCTGTTTAATGCATACTTAGATTTAATTTATTCTTATATGTAAGTAGTTTTCTTTATTATTTGAACTTTCTTGCCCACTTTGTATTTCCTTATTGCTCTGGAATTAATCATCCCTCCCCTCCCTTCCTCTCCTCTCCGTCCCTCCCCCACCTCTTTCTCTCTCTTTCTTTGTCTTTCCTTCCTTCCTTCCTTCCTTCCTTTCTTTCTCTCTCTCTCTCTCTCTTTATTTCTTTCTTTCTTTCTTTCTGCATTTGTTTCATTCTGCTTGAATTTTGTTTTAGTAGGTGGATAAATTCATCCCGATTTCAATTCAAGAACCAACAACTTTATTGAATAGAACCTTCCTCAACATTGAATCTATGGCAGAAATTTTTATGCTTATTTCTGTTTTTCTAAGTAAAGGGATAGCAGTGACTGTCTACTTTGAAATGTTTGATTGCAATTTTGCTAAAAGTTGCTTCACAATAAACAGATAATTTAGATATAACCAAAGTTACTAAATAGGAACATTGAGAATAACAAGGTTAACTTTGACAGATGGTCAACTTTATTTGACTTCAAATAAAGGGATTACTGCATACGTTCAGGATATTCTTGTAATATGTTTTGGAGTAAATTTTATTGCTGTTGTCCTCTGTACTACATCTGTTACCCTGGTAGTTAGTTGATAGCCATTATCAAGTTCCCTAAGATGAGTCCCCAGGTTTGGATTACAGCTTAACCCCTTTCCCTTTCTTCCCTCCACCCTTCCTCTCTTCATCCTTTCCTCATTCCCTTCCTTCCCTCAGTCTTCCTCCCTGTCTCTCTCCCCATTTCTTCTTTCTTCTTCCTTCTTCCACTGCTCTCTATTTTTTTCCTCCCCTAGCTCAGAAAATGTAGTTTTAGCAGTGTACTCAAGCTGAATATTATACCAAATAGGTTGTGTAGTTTAGTATAGAGCGGAGTACATATGGTGTAAATAAGAGGTAGCGGTCATTGTTTACTTTGGTCAATGCCAAAATTTATGGAACTTTGCCTTGTGAACATATCTGAGTGTCTGGATAGTCCAGAGAGGAAGATGCGGCTGTGCATTGTGAAAACTGCTCTTGCAGATACCACATCATAGCATTTTCTAGAGTAATAATAGGGCTGCCCACACTTTTTAAATGTTTGTAAGCTTATTATATGAGGAGAAAGATGAGACTTATCAGTAGAAAACAGTGGCAAGTAGGTTGTACTGTTGGGCAGAATTCTGTGAGCTTTTTAGTCTTAAGAACATATATTTAAACTACAACTTTAATCTTGTGTAGTTAAATTGTGAACATATACATGGAAATCCAGGGCAATAGAATTTTGCCATTAAGTATACTATATTTTTCTGTGTCTTTTAACTGATAATTTCCTAATGTAGCAGTTACTAAAATGCTGCTTTTGTTCAGGAACACTAACTCCTCACTTAGACCCATCAATTAACTAAAAGTAGGGTAAGAGCCAAGCATTCCAACCTCCACTTTATATCTATGTGTTTTGTCTTGAGCCATTCTCTTCTACAGTTAGTTTGTAGCCATCTTAGAATCCAGGAAGGAATGGTCCACCTGCTAAGTGTCAGAGATTTATCCTGACCCCTCTGCTCCCCTCAGGTAATCAAGGTATATCAGCTTCTCCAGAACTCATAGTACAAGGACTGAGAAAATAACCAGCAGATCACATCAAAAACTGGGGATGTCTAATAACTATGCACTTCTCTCCCCTTAGTTCTTTGTCTGTTTAAACTGTAGCACGTGTCTGTGCTCCAAGGATGGTTGAAATAAAGTGCTGTCTTTCCATGATTGCCTATGCTAAATAATAAATAATAAATGTTCTTTCTTTGCCCTTCACCATGTCTCTTTAGCCGTACCTAACATCTGGATATCTAAAACTCTGGATTTACTAAGAATTAGTGTTTAAGTTTCTGCTATTTTTTGTAAACTCCATCTTTGAGAGACGGTGTCTTTTCCCATTCATGTATATCAACTACTACCAAATTTGTATATTCAAAATAAATGTAATCTTGCCTCCTCATATTAACTGTGGATTCAGGTTTTCATTTTCCCTATTCTACTAAAATATGCAATCACTAGTTAGTATCATGTCTCATTTTTTTCTCTGTTTTAAGCACATTGAAAAGTAAATAATACGCCAGACCTTTTGGTTACATGTAGTGTGAGTCAGAGATACATATGTGATATTAGAAATTGATAAGGGAAAGGTAGGATCTAGGAAGGTCAGGGAAAGTGTCACAGAGCAGATAATGTTTGCAATAAACTGCTGAAGATATATAGGCAGAGTGATATTATTATGGTAGGCTAAGAAAAGTTATAAACAATGGACGACACTGAAACAGCAACTACAAGTAGCTTTATGTGGCTGACTGTGGGATAATAAATTGATTTTTGAGGTAGATACCAGTGACTCATGTCTGCAATTCTAGCTATTCAAGAGGCTGAGATCTGGAGGATCTGGTTTGAAATCTGACTAGGCAGAAAAATTTGAGTGACGCTTATCTCCAGAATAATCAGCAAGATGCCTCACTGGAATATGAGTGCTTGTATTACATAAATGCTTAATATTGCTTTAGTATTCTATTACATTACATAAATGCTTAGTGTTGCTTTGGTATTCTATAAAAAGATAGGAAGAAAGTTACCAAAATTGGAATTTTTGCATTTATAAGACTCCATGGAAATGATATAGCATAATAAGATACAGTGGTATATGTCATTCATTTAAATGTTGAAGTTCTTTTAAGTATACTTAACTGGAAGTATGAAATACAACATACCTGAAACCACTCTTGGGTTACTACATTGGATGTGTTAAATTCATTTTGAGTGAAAGTCAGGCCTTAATGAATCTCTGAGGAGACAAAACCATTCGACTTCATAAATGACCTAAACTTTGCTTGATATGTAAGCATAAGCAAAACTCTAGTGATTTATTGTAAATGCCAATATTAAAGAGACATACAAATTAAGCTCCATCAGAAGTCACCAACAAACCTGAATAACACCTGAAGGTTTTTCACCAGAATAGACTAAGAAAAGCAAAATTGTCTTTGCTTTACTTCTGTTTTCATCCCATGAAAGCCTTTTCTTGTGTTTCCTAGGTGGAGCTTCTGGTTCATTTATTGAGTAGTTATTTCACTGAAATAAATGCTTTAAAATTTTTGTTGTGGCTCAGTTTCCTTTTGAACATTTGATATGTTCATGAACATGTGCATGAACCTTTCAGTAGGATTGACAACATCAGGATTAGAAAATAATGCTTGTGAAGTTCAAATATAGTGTAGGAAAGTGTAGAAAGTGTAAAACATTTGCTTAATAACTAGATTTGGATTTTTGATTTCCTCATTACTAGTGTTTTTTGTTCTGTGGATGAGCTTAAGTCTTGTTCTATGGCTTATTGAATTCATCTTTACACACTCTGCTGTATTCATTCTGTTCATAATGAATGAGCTCCTCATGTGCTAGCATTATAGTTGGTACCAGAAGTACACTAATGAGAGAAATAGTTCTGATCTGATGATAAGCCATACTGCATTATATATATCTATGGTGAGCTTGAAGAGAACTTTTCTAACCTTAAAAGAGAACAAACGAATGTGTGAATGTGCAGAGTTTTGTCTTAGGAAAGAGAAAGATACTTTGTGGACCCTGAATGAGCATTAGAGGGAAAAGAAACAAACCTGAAGATCAAGGAGGGCTTCAGATAGAGATTCTGGCATGCAGAGGGCCTTTTCATATTAAAAGACAGCTCTGTAAACCAGGCATGGTTGCACATACCTGTAATTCCAGCTATTTGGAAGGCAACTAAAGGATATAGGTCCAAGGCCAACCCAGAGAAAGGTTAGTGAGGCTCTCACACAATGAATTTGTGTGCCTTATCTCCTGTTTAAAGTGTCTGTCAGTTGACTGCCAGAGTATTATCAGAAGGGAAATTTCCCTTCACAAAGGATTATTATATAAATGAAATGATCTGTCAGTGAGTTTTGGAGATTTTTTGTTATGGTGAGAACATGAAATGAAACAGCTAAGTGATAGCCAGTACATATATAATTATTTGCAAAAATAAATATACTGATAGCTGATGACCTTAAAGACAGTAGAATGAACTAAGACTTGCATAGGTGGGTACTGTGGAAATGCCTGCCCAGTACTGCCTCCCAGTGTTTTCTTGCACACTGTTTTGAAGTTTAAGAATGACATGTCATTTTCTGCCAAGTTTTTTTTTTCTGTATTCTTAGAAAATTTGAAGGCTCCCTACCCCCTCTTTTCTTCTCTTTCTCTCTATTTTCTAGAGATCATTTTGAAAAGCTAGCCTTTTCCCTTAGGTGTAAAAACCTTTGGCTTCCTTTTGTTTGGACTTAACTGAATTTCATTTATTTTTGGAAATTTATTTCAAGAAGCCAATGACTGACTTATGAGTCATTCAACTCTTAGCACAGTTTTTATTCTGCCATAAATTCAACAGTGCTTCAGTTTTCTTTGACTGTTATCTGAATATTTTATGTCAGTGATGATTTTTTTATGAGTTTTTATTTTTCATGAAATCAGTCAGTAATCAAGAAAATATGGAGAGTATATGAGCTAGAGTTTCAAAGACCTAGTTTCATTCCTGTCTTTGAATGCACTCTAAAATCTGTTGAAGAGATTCTGATACTTCAGTAGCTACTTCCTAAAAAGTGGGTGTGAGGTTTTCTACTAGAAACATTACGATAGTCTTGTATAGCAAGAGCATAATAAATGCTAGTCTTCTTAATGTAAGCCAGTGCATCCTTAGAAAATTGTATTGTTGCTAAACATGCTTTCTTTTGTCACAAATGAGCTTGCTGCATCTTTTTGCTTTACCTAGATAAAAATTGTGAGAAGAGAAGCTCTTGAGGATTGGTAATCCTGGGCCTTTGAGTCCAAGTCCCCTAAGGCTAGATTGAAAGATAAAGAGATTTACATCTCTAAGCCTTGAGAGTTAAGGGCCTGGTATTCCAGGCTTTAGAAGCTATAGATTTAGGGCTCTCAAGACACAGGTTGGAGACTTACTAGACATTTCATCTTGCCCTTCTTGGTCCAGCACTAGGAACAGGTTGAGCCCATCCCCATTTACTTTTATGGGTAAGGAATCAATAGAAGGAGGACCTTGGAACTCAATAAAAAGAACCAACGGTATTGGGTCCATATTGGATCTGTAATTGCTGCTATAGGAAGAGAGATCCTTACATGTTTCTAGTTAATGATCAGGATATATCACAGAGCAGAACTTTGGTAAAGTAGACAGTCAAACTTTAAAAGACAGTAGGTTCTTGCAGCCACTACAAACAAAACAGAAAGAAAGAAACCTCAAAGCAGATTTTTTAGGAGATGAAGAACCAGATTTTCAAAGACAAGAAGATGCTTTACTATATAAGTGAAATGGCTCCCTCTGCCTTAACAGAATTTTTTTTTTTTTGATTGTACATCTCTGGAGCAAAATCTTTTCCTTTCCCCCATCCCCCCAGTTCAGCTAAGAACATTCTTTCTACCTTTAATCCACCTAAGCATCTTCCCCCTATCTTTTGTTATCATTCATTCTGAGTCACAACTTATGAAAACTTAAACCATGAATATATATATGTATATATATATACATATATATGTATATATATATATATATATATATATATGTATCTGCTATTTTTCTAGGCAGTATGACTAGTAAAAAGTAAAACCCTAAAGAACTATAACAAGATTCCCAGGTCTTGCTTTTCTCTAAAATACAATAGCATTCTGCACTCTTTCCAGTGAACTATTGGTTATAACGAACCATCCTAAAATTCACTTGCATACTGAATATTATCATCATGCTCACAGATGGTTGCTGGTTGGCCAAGTGCTTCATTCTTCCAGCGTAAGTGGACTACCCAAGTCATCTTCTTAAGAGAGTTGTACATGTTTGAGGAAGCAACTCATGCAAGTATTGTCCTTTGTGTTAAGACAGTGATGTCAGATAAAAATAAGGATTTGGCATGTTCTGTATAATCATTTCTGGCTCTATGTTCAGCTTGGCACTTACTATGTGGGCATTAAGGTGGTTTTATACTGGTTGGTATTCTACCCTGTTAGCTTAATAAGATTTGAAAGATGTACAAGATGTTATGTTGAAAAACAAACTTTACAACTTTGGTGGGGGGGTAGGGGGTCTCGGGTCAGGGATGGTAAGAGAAAACAAAGGAGGAGGCAACAATGCTTGATAAGAAATGTACTCATTACCTTGCTCATGTAATTGTAACCCCTCTGTACAGTATTTTCACAATGAAGTTATTAATGAAAATATTTGAAAGAGGTGACATTAACCATGGTACATTGCATTTATAAACTCGCATGTTAAATGGAAACTTCTTTTACAACTACTAAATGATAATAAAAATTATTTTGTAAATGATGAATATATATATACACACACACACATCATTGTTTAATTCAAACTGCTTCTTGGTTCATTTACATCAAAATTATTTGATATAATTGCTCCCTAGAATTACACTATTGTCTTGGGGCCTGACTTTATAATTAGACATAGATCAGCCTCTGTATATTAAGAAACTAATATTAAAAAACTCTCTGTAAGTTGAGAACTGTTTCTTTAGTAGAAGGACATTTACATGGTTTCCATTTTTTTCCAGCATTTAAAAAATAATATCCGTCAACATTTATATAAATGACTTGTTCCTTCAGATTTCCAATTATCTGTCTTAGATTCATAGTTGAAAAATTTGCCTTTAAGGAAAATAATAGGGTTTTGTTGCTCGTTGCAGTGAGATTACAGACAGGCTTCTAAAGTTGTTTTTTTTTTTTAAATGACTTAAGACATCAAATTAGCTGAAGAGAATCTCCATAGTATTTTTATACGTCCTCAATTCATCATAAAGTGCTGCCTAACTCAGTCATGAGTCCATTGTTAGTTCCTAATACCTTTCTAAATGGAAATTGATAGGAAAGTCGATAGGTTTAAGGACAATTTTTCCTTAAACCCTGTAAATTTGGCAATTTGATTGTTTCATTGAGTTGTTATACTTTCTTAGATTTTAACATAACTTTGCCTAAGTATTTATTTATTGTACTTATTTATTATTTACTTTATTATTATTATTTATCTTATTTATTGGTTAATCTCAATTCAGCTCCTTAATAAGATTTTTATGGAAAAGATTTTCTTTTTCAAGAGTTACATGGATAGGGAAGTCTTTGACATTTTATTTTTTTCCCCCCTTCTACTTTACTTAGGACCTGAATTTGTATGTTATGCATACTTAGGCTAATTAAGCATGTTTTAAAATGTATATTTTGCAATTCTGACTCCAATACATTTCAATGCAGAATATTTTAGAACTTTATTTTGAAATCATTTAAAAGTTTGCACGAGTAATACAAAGAAATTCCATGAATAAATGGTCTTATGTATTTTCAGAGTTCATGGTGTAATAATTCACTTTTTACTTTCTTCTAGCACCAACAGACATTTTTGAATCAGTTGAGAGAAATTACTGGCATTAATGACACCCAGATACTGCAGCAAGCTTTGAAGGTATGGCCTATCTGAGACATGGACTTTGTATTACATCTTCACCTCCACTCTGTATTGAAGTTGGAAGTTGAGTTATTTATTTTGACTATGGTAGTTTTGGAGATAGAGGAATGACCTTTTAAAAGAGCCTTACTCAGTGCACTGCAATTTTGACCATATTAACTTTCAGCAATCTGATGTTTCAGATTGGAATGATGGATACCTTCTCTCTACATGAAAGCTTCTTTTGGCAAAACAGTAGGATGTGAATCCTATCACTAATGTTATTACCACAGACCTAGTCTTAGAATTTAAATTGGGGACTCAGGGTTAGGTGTTACAGAAAGTTGCATAAATGGAGTATAAAGTAGAAAATAGAGTTAAAGCTTGCATTTACTTTTCTCAAGAGGAAGAAATACAATTTTATTTTTGCATTCAACTGTATAAAAATATTCGGCTTCAAGTTTCAGTTGTAATAGGCAGCAAAATAAAGTACATTGGTTATGTCTGTGAAATATCTTCATTACCACATAGAAGTTCAAGTATAAGTCATGTGGATAATTCACAGTGAATGTATGACGCTCTTGAACTAGAACTATAATTTAAGCTCATTATTTGTTGCTATTAAAGGTTAAAAGTAATGTAGTGTTTTTGTTACTATGGTCATGTATACAATTACAGTCTTTAGCGCTTACTCTATGAGACAAAGTTAATTAAATGATTACTAATTTTGAGCCAAAAGGTCTTTGTTTCCAGAAACAATTTAAATCATGAGATAATTAAAATAGTAATCACCATACTGATAATAGTAACTAAACAGTTGATAGAGCTAGGTACTATCTGATTTTATTTGTGCTAACTCATCCTCATAATGATTCTTAAATAGTGTTGCTTCCACCATCCTGAGTCTTTCCCCCCCACCCCCTTTTTGAAGATAATGGGAAAACAGTTTAACTCCCTGAGATCTCACAGCCAGAAAGTGGAAGAAGCTGGCAGAGAAGCCACAGCAGCTTGATCTCTGGATGCGACATTAAATTTTTTGTTTCTTTTATTGGAAGCTTTGCTTCATCTTGTTTTCCCTATAAAGAAAGTGATGCAACAGTACTGTTAGGGCATTAGTACAGGAGTTATGAAGCCACTGTAAGTTGTTGGAGAGAAGAAGTATTGTACCTCATCTTTTATGAGTATGACATTGAGATGTTGCCAATCCTTCCTTTACTCTGATAAATACCATGACTGCATCATTCCAAGTCAGTTTTCAGAAAATGCCTTTCTCAATATATCATAGAATATAAAGCTCCTGGCCCATCACTTTCCCAGTTTCAATTTGCAGATTTTTACTTTTTTAACTTGAAGAATGTAGACCAAATTAAGTCTTATCTACATTCCTTTGATTTAATTTGCATGAATAGGAGACCTTGTTTTCCCAAGCTTCAGTTTCATTTTAATCACAGGGTGCGGGGGGGGGGGAGGGTGGGAGAACGTATTTAGACCTTCCTTGTTGCCTGTTGTAAATTTTTGAGATGTTTAATAATGAGTCAGTGCTCTTGAGAATCACCAATGTGGAATCTACTTTGGGAAACACTTTGTTTCTGATAAATTTCAATACTTTTAAATCAAAGTATGACATTTTTTATGTACTAATTTTTTTTGGTGTGTAATTTCAGTTTTGAGGCTTGAACTCAGGGCCTGAGACAGCTTTTTTACTCAAGGCACACGCTCTATAACATTTGAGCCCCAGAACATTACTGCCTGGGTTTTGGTGGTTAATTAGAGATAAGAATGT
Organism: Dipodomys ordii; assembly: GCF_000151885.1. Lineage (NCBI taxonomy): Eukaryota > Metazoa > Chordata > Mammalia > Rodentia > Heteromyidae > Dipodomys > Dipodomys ordii. The sequence continues at coordinate 629,691 of NW_012267352.1, forward strand.
CACAGACTTTCCTGCCTGGTTTGTCTTTGAACTGTGATCCTCAGATCTGAGCCTCCTGAGTGGTTAGGATTATAGGCATAAGCTACCAGTTGCAGGCTATGTACTTAATTTTTTCATTATTATGTGTGATGACATATGACATGCTCAGCACATTTCTTGGCACAGAACTAGTGTTTAATAAAATTGGCCATGACTATGATTAATTTATAGCCATTACAATGTGATAGCCATTACCATTTTTGATTAAGTTACTAATCTGATAGTATTGTCTACTCATATTTTTGATGAGTCATTTATAATGTCACAGTGTTGAATGTAATACAGAATAAATCAGAGGTGTTTTTGCAAATTGTCCTCTTTTCAAATTTTCTTCTCCCCGTTGACTGCTAGAATTAGAGTTGAGCTGGGTTTTGGGAACTTCATTTGTTTCAGTCGTTTAGGAATGCATCAAATACCGGATCTTGATCCATCAAATACATCTTGATCTTTCTATCATTTCCCGTATTTAAGGTGATTTGCTTTTGTCCTTTAATCTTATTATTATTTTTTTTCCTCAGTAGTCCTGGGGCTTGAGCTCAGAGTCATGGTGTTATCCCTCAGCTAAATTTTGCTCAAGGCTAGCACTTAAGCACTTGAACCTACTGGTCCACATCTGACTTTTTGAAAGCTAATTGGATATTAGACTCTCACTGAGTTTCGAGCCTGTGCTGGTTTTAAACCATTATCCTGAAATCTCAGCCTTCTGAGCAGTTAGGATTATAGGCATGAGCCATTGGCACCTGACCACATGTTCTGTTCTTAATATATAGCCAGTGTAAACCTTTTACAATGAAAATTCATGAGGTCTTAACATGTAATTCTTGTGCAAAATCCTCCACTGCCTTCCTTTTACACTGTTGTATATAGTGAAGTTCTCAGGGCTGTCCATGTTCTAACATCTGCCACTGTAATGACCATTATTCATGTAATCAGCTTCTCATATTGTTTCAGTTAGCTGTGTTTAGTGTGATACTATTTTATTAACCATGTAGAGAATATAAAGATAAAATTGGCCAAGGCTCTTAGCACTTTGCTGCTTTAAATTTTTATTCTAACATTATTACTTTTAAGCGAACTTAAGACTTTTTACCTTAGGTATGTATTTTAGAAAGAACTTAAGTAAAATTCATGCGTAAACTCGAATGGAATTGTCATCTTGATTAATTTGAGGATTTCTGTCCAGGAGTTACACATACCTTTCCATACTGTTGAATTTCAATATGTTTTGCTATTTTCGTTCTGAGTCCCTGACATTTTGCTTGTGTGTCACCCCAAGCTACACATCTAATACGTAAATTAAATATATTATCTTTCATTGTACTTTTATAGTACTTTTTATTTCCTTTTTATATGGCAAGTCCTAGAAAAAGATTGAGTTTATTTAAGTGTTTATAAGTATGCTTTTGTATGGAGGATTTTTATGATACAGAAAATTATATAAAGTTTGTGAGATACTGTGTAGAATTATTCCTAAACATTCTATGTTCCTGTCTTAACCTTTGAAGGATAGTAATGGAAACTTGGAATTAGCAGTAGCTTTTCTTACTGCAAAGAATGCAAAGACCCCTCAGCAGGAGGAGACCACTTACTATCAAACAGCACTTCCTGGCAACGATAGATACATCAGTGTGGGAAGCCAAGCAGATACAAGTAAGTTGTCTTTTCCTTTTAAATAATGGAATGAAATGTATGAGAAATATCTCATGGTAATATACTGATGTTTCTTGAACAGGGGTGAAGAACAGCACAGCAAAGGAACTAAATTAGCCTTGGTTTCTTTTAATGTAGTTGAAAAGAACAAGTATTATTAGCCACATTCTACTTTTTTTCCCCTTGAATTAGAGGTAACAGATTATATTTAGTTATCTATATATTTAGCTACCTAGTTATGGCTTTGAAATATAGAATTGTCTCAACTATATTTATTAGAAATAGCTAGAATTTTAAAAAGATCATGATCACTGGTGGACTGTAACTAGTGTGCTTTGTACTACTTTGGAGGTAAAGTACTAGTTCTAATCACTAGAAAGTTTATTTTTCAACAAAATTTCTTTTCCCTTCTCCCAACTTCCAGTAAAAATTTGGGGAAAAGACCTATCACTCTGCATCAAAATCTCCTTTAATCCAAAACAAAAAACCCCTTAAAAACCTGGGAGAGGTATTTTGAGACCTCACAGATGCGTATGTACATATTAATGCATACATGGCAGATTCACATGTGATTTTAGGGCTTTTTTTTTTCTCATAGTATAGAGCTTTTCAGGATACACTCAAGTTACCTCTATATCACACCATGAGTTAATAACTGTACTCTGACTGAGAGTGCATATGGTAGAGTATGTACTTAGCTTGTGTGAGACACTGAGTTCGTTCTCTACACCTAAAACAAGAAAAAAAACTACACTACCCATGTGTAAGCATTTATTTGGGAAGTTTCGATATTGATTTATCGATTTATTTATTTATTTATTTATTGTGAAAATACCGTACAGAGGGGTTACAATGACATGAGCAAGGTAATGAGTACATTTCTTATCAAGCATTGTTGCCTCCTCCTTTGTTTCCCCTTCCCATCCACTCCCATCTCCCCCCATCCTCCTCCTACGTAGGGAAGTCTGGGTTTAACAAGTGTGATTGCTAATGTGTTTAAAGAGACTTTGCTAATAGATTTGTTGAAGTTGGGAAAAATACAGAAAAAGCCCATTTACTCTTTCCTCTCATAGTTAATAGATAATGAGAGAAGTTTTGTATATATGATACAGATGCAGGTGCTTATGTCTATTAGGACCAACTGTGACTTGCTCTAGATATATCTCCAGCCTCATTTCTATCTGGTTTTCTATGTCAGTTTACACTGTCATGGCAGTAGAGAATGGTTAGATGTTCCCCACACAACTCAGTATCATTTCATTTTATACTTGTTTTTTCTTCTGTCAGGAATCCTCTCTAGTCTAATTTATCTGGTCTTAAAAGGGTTATTGCAGGAATTGGTTGCTAGAAAACATTTTTCTTGGTCTCTTGGAAGGTAGGACCAAGTGTTTTTCAGTATATAGACCATATTTCTAACAAGTTCTGTTATTTTGAAATTATTTGCTGGTATTGGAAAAAATATTTGTCGAATTATTTTTGGCAATACCTACAGCCTATCTGTTTGAAGACTTATGAAAGGAAATGAGATTGAGAAGTTTGTTTCTAGATTTACTGCAGAAAGAAGAAAAGTGGTATAAATATAGGAAGAATTAGTTTGAGAAGTAGTTTGAGAATGAGATCTCATTTCTTCCAAGGTTCTGACCTATAGAGGTGGGGCAGAAATTTAGTTAGGTAATAAAACAAGTGATTTTAATTGAAGAGTTATGGTTAAAGACTTCTGGTTAAAGTGGAATTAAGTCAAGGAAATGAATACTGGTTGATGTTCTAATTATAAAAAGACTTATATACTTGAGAGCACTTAATGGAGATGATATACTTTGACATGAATAGCATATAAATGTATTATAGAGAAAATTAAAATTATGAGACTGTCAGAAAGAAGAGAAAATAGCTTATTTGCTGTGTAAAACTGGAACATTGTCTTAAATCAAGTGTTAATACTACTTCCAGACTTGATTAAGAATAGTGAAAACTGTCATGGAGGGTAAGAAAAAAATTGAATAGCTATGTTAGGGGAGGCTACCTAATTGGTGGAAATCATGTGTTTCACTTGCTAACAATTTTATTCTGTGTCCTGAACAAAATATTATGTAATTTTATTTTTTCACTTAAAAGATAAATGATGTTTCTCTTTGTATTTCAACTTATCAACTGGCATTTTGAATAAATTGTTTACTATCACGGTGTTCTTTTGATCTATAAAATGTGTCATCTTTCTTACAGGAATGATTACTGGGACGAAATACGCATTAAGTTGGTTTGAGATATTGAGAAGCAAACTTGTAGCAAGTTGATATGGTGGTTGTATAATTGTAGTATTAGTGTCAAACTGGGCCAAAATAACTGATGGAATAACAATAACCTTTCCATTTAATATATTAATACCATGTTTTGTAAAATTTTAAGAAGCATAGTTATCCTTAGGAAATAATTTTTATTCAGTAAACTGTGTTATAGTAGGGTTAGATTGTTTAAAATAGAAAACAGCACATCAATGGATGCTGAAAAATACTCTTTTTACTATGCAGTTATTGTTGAGAAGTGAAAGGTTTTTTCTGGTATATTTTTAGTTCTTGAAAGGAGTAGTAAACTTTGCATGTGGGATGGAAAGATAGGAAATATTATGAAAGGATACTTGTTTAAGTGCAGGCCTCTGCTGGAAAAACTGTTTGTGTGCTGAAGGAATGTGGAGTGACAATGCTAGAATTATGGGAATTTCTCAAGGGATCATTACAGATTCTGAGAATATTTTCTATTTTCTTATTTGAACTATATTGCTAGTTGAAAATTTATCCTACTCTTACCTAATTTTTTCAAACATGGCCATATTTTACTTTGGCATTTAAAAAATTTTCTGCAACTGAAGAGTAAAGAGTAAATAGTCATGCCAACTATAAATAGGTTATTTGTTGGTTTCAGTAGTGATGAAAACATCTGTTTTTCGAAATTGAAAATATAGAGCATCCTTGTTGATAATAAGTTGAAATATAACAATTTATAACTCAGTGGATCTTTTAGAAGGGATAAAACACATTTCTTAGGGTAATTAGAAAAATAATAGTTTGTGAATAAATTAATAGTTTGTGAAAAAATGGAGTTTGCAAGTAAATATTTCTAGCTGATTGGGAAATTTTTTCTCATGTATATTCTGATGTATTGGAGAGAATGAGTTATGACACCTGAGTTAAAGAGCACTTGTATTTGTGAGTCTTTATTTAATATTAAAGAAGTAATTACCTTTTCAATAATAGAACAACCATGTGCTTTTTTCAGTCTTTTTTTAAAGCCACTTGATTCTGAGAGAAAAAGGAAGTGTGTCAAGGGAAGTTTGTAGTTTGAATAATAAGGAATTTAGAAGTAGAGTACCTGGTGTCTTTATTTCGGTAACATTTTGAACTGTAGTAGTATGCCGGATTCTCAGAGAAAGGTTCAAATCATTAGCCAAAATTCGAGGCAACTTTAATTACTTGAATATTGGATTTTTCAGATGAATGACTCCTGGCCCTAGCTTAAATTGGGGTTTAAATTATATTAGAATTTTACAGCCAAAATTACCAATGAGCTGGGCACCAGCTCAGGCCTGTAATCCTAGCTACTTAGAAGGCTGAGATCTGAGGATTGTGTGCAGTTCAGAGCTACTACAGGCAAGAACATTAGTGAGTCTCTTATACTCTAATTAACCAGCAGAAAATGGAAAGTGGTGCTGTGGCTCAAAGTGGTAGAGCTCTAGCCTTGAGCTGAAGTGCTCTGGATAGTGTGCAGACCCAGAGTTCAAGCCCCACAACCAACAACAACAAAAATACAAATGAAAATGTGGTAGGATACAAGGCAAGATATTGAGTATCATAACTACTTAATGGAGGAGAGATTCTGTGAGGTTTTTGTTTCCTGGAACATAAAATCACAGCCATGAGGCCATAATTGGATAAGACTTTTTGCCCACTGTGAAGTCTAGTGGCAATATTTTTTGTATCATGACTGTTAAATCATTTTATTGTAAAAAAACAGTGTACAGAGGGGTTACAGTTACATAAACAAGGTAATGGGTACATTTCCTGTCAAGCATTGTTGCCTCCTCCATTTTTTTTTCCCTACCATCCCTTCCCTCCCACCTCCACAACTACACTCCCCCTACCTCCCTCTTCCCTACCCCCCATGGGGGAAGGACCATACAAAGCAACAAAAAAAATCACAAGCTACATTATAAATATGTTAGAAACAATAGCAAGAAAGAAAAAAACCACTTGTGTCCCTATCTTGTGTTCATTTCCCTTAACATCATTTTATCTGGTCATATGTGCATAGCTTTTGACCTTTTCTGCTTGTCCCAGACATACACTATTTATTGCAAATAAGGGAAACCATGGGACCTATGTTTCTTTGGGCCTGGCTAACATCACTTAGTATAATTTTTTCCAAGTCTTTCCATTTCCTAACAAATGGGGTGATGCCATTCTTTCTAATTCCATTGTGTGTGTGTGTGTGTGTGTGTGTGTGTGTGTGTGTGTGTGTGTGTACATACACCACATTTTCTTGATCCATTCATCTACCGAGGTACAGCTGGTTGGTTCCATATTTTAGCTATGGTAAATAATGCTGCAGTAAACATAGTTGTGCTGGTAGTTTTAGTATGGTCTTGTTTGTGATCATTTGGATAAATGCCCAAAAGTGGGATTGCTGGGTTATAGGGGAGTTCTATGTGGAGTCTTTTGAGGAACCTCCATAATGCTTTCCAAAGTGGTTGAACAAGTTTACATTCCCACCAACAATGCAGTAAGGTTCTCTTCTGGCCACATCCCCTCCAGCATCTGTTGTTATTAAAGTTCTTGATGATAGCCATTCTAACTGGGGTGAGGTGGAATCTCAACGTTGTTTTGATTTGCATTTCTTTTATGGCTAGAGAGGTTGAGCATTTCTTCATGTGTCTATTGGCCATCTTTCCTTCCTCTTCAGAGAAGTTTCTCTTTAAGTATTTAGGCTATTTATTTATAAGGCAGTTGTTTCTTTGAGAATTTGTTGTTGGGGGATTTAATTCTTTGAATTTCAAGTATATTTTAGATATGAGACCCTTGTTCTCCCAGTCCATGGGCTTTCTATTGATCTTGCTAGCTGTGTCCTTTGCCATGCAGAAGCTTTGCAGCTTCATGAGATCCCATTTGTCTAACCTTTCTTTGATTTGTTGTGTTTCTGGGTCTCTATTAAGAAAATTTTGGCTTGTGCCAAGGAGACCTAGGGATTCTCCTATTCTGTCCTGTAATGTTTTCAGGGTGTTTACATTGAATCCAAGGTCTTTGATCCATTTGGAGTTGATTCTGGTGCAGGATGATTTATAAGGATCTAGCTTTAGTTTTCTACAGGTGTTTAACCAATTTTGCCAGCACCATTTACTAAAGAGACTGTCTTTCTTCCATTCTAGTTGTTCAGCTCCCTTAGTGAAGTTGAGGTGGCTATAGGTCTGTGGGTTCATTTCTGGGTTTTCAATTCTATTCCATTGGTCCTGAGGTCTGTTCTTGTGCCAGTACCAAGCTGTTTTGTTTACTATAGCTTTGTAGTAGAGTTTGCAATTTGGTATTGATATTCCTCCAGTAATGTTCTTTCTGCTAAGCATTGTTTTTAGACTTAAGGTCTTTTATTGTTTCATATGAATTTTTGGATTGCTTCTTCTGTTTCATTGAAGAATCAGGTTGGAATATCGGTAAGTATTGCATTGAATTTGTAGATAGCCTTGGGAAGTGTTGCCATTTTCATGATGTTGTACCTTCTAATCCAGGAGCATAGGAGGTTTTTCCACTTCCTAAGTTCTGCTTTGATTTCCTTTTTCAGGTTTTTAAAATTTTCATCTTAGAGGTCCTTCACTTCTTTAGCTATGTTAATTCTTAGGTATTTTATTTTTTGTGGGGCTATTAAGGAGTTGCTTTCCTGATTTCAGCTGCACTCTTCTCATAGTTGGCATATGTTGATTTTTGAGGGTTAATTTTATACCCTGCTACTTTGCCAAAGTTTTTCATCAGCTCAAGTAATTTGGGAGTGGAGTCCATGGGATTCTTTAAATACAAGATCATGTCATCTGCAAAGAGGGAGAGTTTTACTTCATCTTTCCCTGTTTGGATCCCCTTTATGTTTTAGTTAGGTATTCTAATACTAAATTGAAGAGAAGTGGAGAGAGTGGACATCCTTGTCTTGTTCCTGAGTTTAGAGGAAATGGCTTTAGTTTTTCACCATTAATTATAATGCTGGCTGTAAGTTTTTCATATACAGCCTTTATTGTATTGAGGAATGTTCCATGAATTCCTAGTTTTTCCAAAGCCTTCTTCATAAAGGTGTTGGATCTTGTCAAATGCTTTTTCTGCATCTATTGAGATAACCATGTGGTTCTTATCCTTGCTCTTGTTGATGTGATTAATTATATTAATTGATTTGTGTATATTGAACCAGCTTTGCATCCCTGAAATGAATCCTGTTTGATCGTGGTGTGTGATTTTTTTGACGAATTGTTGAAGTCAATTAGCCAAAATTTTGTTGAGAAGTTTTACATTGATGTTCATCAAAGACATGGGTCTATAGTTCTCTTTCTTTGATGATTCCCTGCCTGGTTTTGGGATGAGGGTTATGATGGCTTCCTAGAAAGAGTTTGGTAGTAAACTTTCTGTTTCAGTTTCATTGAAGAGTTGAAGGAGTATTGGTGTTCTGCTTTGAAGGGCTTGTAGAATTCTGCTGTAAATCCATCTGGTCATGGGCTTTTGTTGGGTGGGAGGTCTCTTATTACTGTTTATTTCAATGCTTGATATGGGTCTGTTAATTTGGTCCAATTCATCTTGGTTTAGTTTTGGCATGTTGATATTTGCTAGGAAATAGTCCATTTCTTCCAGATTCTCAAATTTATTAGCATAAAAGTTTGAGAAGTATTCCCTTATAATGTTCTGAATCTTGGTTGTTTCTGTGGTGATGTTTCCATTCTCATCTCTGAGTTTCTTTATTTGGGTGTGTTCTCTTCTTTTTCTGATAAGATTTGCTAAGAGTCTGTCAATTTTGTTAATTTTGTCCAAGAACCAACTCTTCGTTTTGTTGATTCTATGTTTTTTTTTTATTCTAATTCATTTAATTCTGATTTAATTTTAATTATTTCTTTCCATCTACTGGATTGGGGTTTAGCTGGCTGCTCTTTTTCAGGGAGGTTCAGATGTGTCATTAAATTGTTGGTTTCAGATCTCTCCAATTTGTTGATGTAGGAACTCAAACTATAAACCTTGCCTTTGCTGTGTCCCAGAGGAACTAGTAATATGTGTGTTCATGAATATCATGAACATTTGAATTTTCTAATCAGTTCCATGACCCACTGGTGATACAACAGTGTGTTGTTCAGCCTCTATGTGTTATAGGACTTTCTTTGGTGGCTTTTAGTGTTGAGTTCTAATTTTATTCCCTTGTGGTTTGAGAGAATGCAGGGCATAACTTCAATGTTTCTGAATTTGGACGTTCGCTTTGTGACCTAAAATGTGTTCTATTTTGGAAAATGTTCTGTGTGCTGCTGAGAAGAATGTGTATTCTGATGCTGCTGGGTGAAACATTCGGTATATGTCTTAAATCTAGTTGATGTATGCAATTGTTTAGATCTGCAGTTTCTCTGTTGAGTTTTTGCTGAGTTGATCTATCTAATGGGGCTAGTGGTGTGTTAAAGTCCCCAACAATTTATGTCTTTGGATCTATGTGAGATATGAGGGAAATTAGTGTTTCTTGGATAAATTTGGGTGCTCTGCTTTTTGGTGAGTAGATATTTAGAATTGTAATAATGCTTTTGAAAGAGATCCCTTAATTAGTATGTAGTGATCTTCTTGATCTCTTGTCACTAATTTTAATTTGAAGTCTATTTTATCTGATATTAGGATTGCAACTCCTGCCTCTTTATGGGGCAATTTGCTTGGTAGATTTTATTCCTGTCTTTCACTTTCAGAATGTTTGTTTTTAATGGGCAAGGTGTGACTCTTGAAGGCGGATAGAAGAATTTTGCTTTTTAATCCAACTAGACAGTCTGTGTTGCTTAATTGGATAGAAGAATTTTGCTTTTTAATCCAACTAGACAGTCTGTGTTGCTTAATTGGCGAGTTAAGTTCATTGATATTGGGAGTTAGGACTGAGAGATGTTTGGTAGTTCCTGCCATGTTACCCACCTTTTTGGGGGCTGTGACATTTGGATTCTTCCTGTGGTTCTTGGATTCTCAGTTTTGGTGCAGTTTCTTGACCTTTATTTTGGTCTTGTTGGCTTTTCTATTTGTACAGCTTTAAGTTCCTTCCTTCCTTCCTTATTTTCCTTCCTTCTTTCTTTCTTTCTTTTTTTTTTTTGCCAATCGTGAGACATGAACTCTGGGCCTGGGCACTGTTCCTCAGCTTTTCAGCTCAAAGCTAGCACTTGAACCACTTGAACCGCAGCACCAATTCCGTCTTTTTCTATTTATGTGGTGTTGAGGAATCTTACTCAGGCCTTCATGCATTCAAGGAAAGCACTCTACCACTGAGCCTCCTTCCCAGCCCCTTTTAAGTATCTTTTGTAGGACTGGTTTGGTGAAGATACTTTGTTTCAGTTTTTCTTTGCTATGGAAGATTTTTATTTGACATTCCGTTATGAAGGAGAGTTTAGCTGGGTACAGTATTCTTGGTTGACAGTTGTATGTCTTTAGGGCATGGCATACATCATTCCAGGCTCTTCTTGCTTTAATTGGCTCTGCTGAGAAATCTTAGGTTATTCTAATTGGTTTCCCTTTATAGCTAGTGATTGATCTTTTCTCCTTGACAGCTTTAAGGATCCTCTCCTTGGTCTGAATTGATCCTGTGTGGATTATAATGTGATGGTGGGATGTCATGTTCTGCTCTGGTCTATTTGGGATTCTAAAACCTTCTTGTATCTGAATTGGCCTATCTTTTTGCATGTTTGGGAAGTTCTCTGCTTCGTAGCAGAGAACTGTTAAATAAATTTCCTAGGCCATTAACTTCTGTCTCTAGGTGCTCCTCTACACACATTATCCTTATATTAGGTTGAATAGTTCTATCATATTTCTTGGATTTGTCTTGGATAGTTGTATGTTTTTTCTCTATAATATCTAAGCTGTCTTCATTCCCCGAGATTCAGTCTTCTGCTTGGTCTAACCTACTGTCAAGACTTTCTACTTTATTTCCTTTCCTTCTAATTGGTCAGCTTTGATGGGTTTAGATTCTTTGTTGGAGCTTTGTTTTAGATCTTGTATGGACTTGTTTACTTCCTTAATTTGGTGTTCAATGTTTATTCTCAAATCACGTAGTTGATTGGTTATGGTTTCATTGGACTCCCTTTCCTTCTTACAGGCTCCATTTACAGCATTCCCTTTGTGGTCTTCCTGGATTCCTTTAACTGTCTGTTCATGGATTCCCTGAATGCCTTCATTAATCTTTGTCTATTCTCATCCAGTTCACACAATTCATGCATTACTCTTTGATTAGCTTCCTCATGCTGATGCAATTCCTGTATTTTTCTTTGACTGGTCTCAGCCTGCTCACACAATTTCTGTATTAATCTTTGATTAGTTTCCTCATGCTCACGAGATTCCTGTATTAATTTTTGGTTAGCCTCATGCTCACGAAGTTCCTGTATTAATCTTTTTGGTTAGCCTAGTGTTGCTCCCTATCACACTCACACTGAGTCTTTGCAGGTTTTCAATCTTTTCATTCACCATTTTTTACTAGTAATGTTTGTAGAGCTTTTTGGGAACTCTCCTCTGGATTCATGAACTGTTCTGTTACCTGAATATCATGAGTGGGAGTTGAGATACCCGGACTTGCCATTTTTCTTGTGTTTCTCTGGCTTGTTCTGCTCATTTGGTATGAAAGTAACACCAATTTCATGCTGGAATACTCTTTTTAAGGCAAGCATCAACCAGGGTCCTGTAGTTGTACAGTTAAAATGGCTACAGATACAATCTAGTTCAACAGATACAATCTATTAAATATCAAACAACTATGGATTAATGGGCTAAGAACATTGTTAAATAATTTTGAACTTCTTTAAAACAGGACAAAAGCAGTATGTGGCCACCAGATGTACTACAATTGAGCAGCCAAAATAAGAGGGATCAAATCAAGATAAGAGGGATTTGACTAGTTAATTTTAACAGAGGAAATAATACCATGTTATTTATTTAAATTATAGAGAAATTGGTATAACAAATGGTAATTGAGAACTGATAGTTCCAAAATTTGAAAGCATTGAATTTTTTTCCCCATACAGCTTGAATTATTTGAAAAGATTTATTCACACTGAGACAAACCTTGAAATTCTGATTATGGGTACAGTTCTTGGCCAGACTAAGAGTGATTTAAAAATGAATACAATGCTAATGTTATCCTACTGAGGATAAATCACTTAAGTCAAACTGGTATGGGTTTTTATTAATTCAATCTGATATTTTTCTTATTCTCAATGTTTTTAAGCAAGTAACTTCAGGTAGAAAATAAAATGTACTGCAAATGGAAGTCAAGGTAAAGATCAATCTTGCTATATTGCCCAGGTTGACCTCAAAAATGTAGACTGAAGTAATTTTCCATCCTTGCTTCTCGATTTTTTTTAAGATTGTGGCAGGATGATAAACCATGAGCCTTTGTACTTACAGGTTGTAGTAGAGTGTTGCATTCTTTTTTTTTCCCCTCAGTAATCCAAGTTGAAAATGCACTCTCATTAGGTAATGAAAAGATTCTCTTGTCATAACTCCCTTGGTATTCATTATACTTGTTTCCTTACTTTCGCAGCAATTAAAAGCAGAACTATATTTTGAACAGTGCAATTGCCACTAGTCAAATGTGGCCATTAAAGTTAAATATTATTGAAATTTGGTGCTTAGGCTATCCAAAATGTATTTTAAGTGTTCAATACTAGTAGCTGTAATATTGGAGAGTGCAGGTAACACTAGATAGTTCTTTCAGACAATATTCTTTTGAAAACCCTGAATTCTATAATGTCAGGAATGAACAAATGTAAATATCTTAAAGAATCCCATTAGTTAGTCAGGATAAGGAAGAATTGGAGGATAGGGTGAGAAACACAATTTACATTGTTTATATCTTCTTGTTTTTGAAGTTTTTACTTTTAATATAGTACCTTATTTGTATATTCACCTATTAGAAAATGAGGACATGTACTCAAGTCTGCTAACTAGTATCACTGTTCAGATAACCCACTAATTTCTATTTCTATTCCGTAGGTATGTTGATTGACTAAAATGTATTAGAGACTTTCATAGATCATAAAGAAATACAGAGTTTGTTTTCACAGACAAAATACAGTATTGAATAAGGTCAGGAAATCAGAAATTTGTGAAGAACATTAGAGCTAGGCAGACACAGTTCCTGTGTTTAGGAACTATCTCTTGAAGGAGGCTATTCTTGTATAGATAATTGAGTAAAGGGAAGAAAAGAGCAAAGTTGGCACTGTGAGAGAAGTATGTCTTAGGCTAGACTTGAGGCAGAAATAAGATTGGCCTATGAGATAAACAGTGAGTATGTAATCTGATGTGGAAGGGAGTAAGGCTGGGTGTTAGTACTCTTACTTCTGATGTGTTGATCATCTGATCTCAAACATCTGTCCCATTCTTCTGTATACTTCTGATGTCCTAGGAGTTTTCTTTTTTTAACAACAATTCTTCTTGAACAAGTGTTCAATTTGCAGTTCTGTAAATTTTGTATTCAGAACTTTTCTTTAAATTGTTTGTTACCCTGGTACATACTCTTAGAATACTTCTTAAACTCTTGGTCAGTGCTTTATTTTAGCTCTCTAAACATATTGAATCCTTTCTGCCCATTCATTCTCATGCCTAGAATCATAACAGTAGTAAGTATAGTCTTGGTTACTTAAAATTCCCTAGGCTTAGCTTCCCTGTACATAAGAAAACCAATGGAAGAACATTTTTTTTCCTTTACAAAATCAAAATCTTTTTATTGTACAAATTTCATTTCACTTACTTAATACAATAGTTTCATGAGAAAGTAAATTATGAATTATGGACTTCATACATTTAAAGTTTAATTTATTGGTAAGTTGATGACCACTCCCTATTTTGGAGTTAGCAGAGAAACATTGGTACTATGACTTAAACGGTCAATTTTTATAATTACTTTTGTGTGCAGAGATCTCTATAGAATTTCCATACATGTGCCTTTTAAGTAGTCATAATAATACTAGAGGAAGGTTGCTTTGAAAAAATGGTTTTACCAAGGTCTTGCCTTGGCACACAGGCAAGAATATTTATTATGTTCTGAAATAAGCCTGTAATTGTAAGAAAGTACTAACTTCCATCGTAAAAGTTGTTATTGGTCATGTATTTTCTGCAATCACTAGTTCATTAATTCCAGAAGAAGAAATTCAGTTTTAAGCACTGTATTAAAATATCATTTGACTTGTTGATTGTTAATTACAAGGATCCTGAAATAATATGAAATTAGCTTGTAAATTGGTTTTAATTTTACATGATTATCATTGGCCTAAGAAAGCTTTATGAACAAATGGAAATAACACGGAGGAAATTATTAATAAACCTTTCTACTGCTTAAAAGAAAAATTCTCAATTCTGAGTTAATGGGTGATAGTTTCTGATCTCAATCATCAGTGTTTTCTGCTATTAATAACTTCTGTTCCCCTGTATCAGGGGTTGCAGGCTCAGATTACCAACATGTGCCTGAATATTTAACCCCCTAAACATTGGAGAAAGCTGGGGCAGTATGGGTTAGCTGGAGCCAGAAAGTATGAATTCTAACTACAGGCAGCTTTATTCCTTCATGCCAGTGAAAAGTACAGTGATGCATGAACAAAGCAAGTAATGTGAATGTGTGTGGCTAGACAGGGGACAGGGGATATGTCAGAATGGGGAGGTGATCGTTCTGTCTAAAGAGAGCCTCAGCTACCACCCTATCTTGTTATGGTGGTTGTATTGCCATACAGAAATCCTGAGACCAGGTTATCTAATTTTGCCCTCAGAAAAGAAGGGAAGAAATATTTATTCACCTATAATCTACTAGTCTTTTAAGTTTTATAAACTTTTTATTCTTTCTTAAAAATAAACTTTTATTTTTTTATTGTGAAAATAATGTACAGAGTTGAGTACATTTCTTATCAAGCATTGTAGCCTCCTCCTTTGTTTCCCCTTCCCATCTCTTCCCATCCTCTTCCTGCCCCTCCACCCAATCCTCCACCCCCAAATTAAACTTTATATCCTAAAACTGTGTGTGTGTGAGAGAGAGAGAGACAGAGAGAGAGAGAGAGTGTGTGTGTGTGTGTGTGTATGTATGCCAGTCCTGGAGTATGAACTCGGAACTGTCCCTGACCTCCTTTGCTCAAGGTTAGTACTCTACCCCTTGAACCACAGATCTGCTTCTGGCTTTTGTGGTGCATAATTGGAGATATGAGTCTCACAGGCTGACTTCTAACCTTAATCTTTAGAGCTCAGACTCCTGAGTAACTAGGATTTCAGGTGTTAGCCATCAGTGCCTGGCTTCAAAAGTTTCTATCAGAGGAAATTTTCAATTGTGACTTGTGCTTGTGAAAAACCTTTTTTAGGAATTTTACATAGGC
This sequence comes from Dipodomys ordii, assembly GCF_000151885.1. Classification (NCBI taxonomy): domain Eukaryota; kingdom Metazoa; phylum Chordata; class Mammalia; order Rodentia; family Heteromyidae; genus Dipodomys; species Dipodomys ordii. The sequence continues at coordinate 644,968 of NW_012267352.1, forward strand.
ATTTGGGAAAGATTTCCTTTAGAATGTGTAAAATGTCTACTGCATTAAAATGAAATTTGTTCATCACTTCTTTCACTGGAAAGCTTTATGATATTTAGAAGATAATCAAGATCGTAGTGTGAACAAAGTTTGTCAAAGTTCTGATTTTGCTTGAAAATTCCATGTTTTCCAATAATTTTCAATAAGTATTCCTTAGTGGCAAGTATGTGTGTTGTTCCTGAATAGTCATAGTTTGTAACTGGTTACAAGTTTGTTTGTTTAAATTGTACTTTAGCTTTATAACTCAAACATTGCACCACTATTTTTCTATAGCAAGAACATACTTTACATATATAGCCAGAGATACTTTATGTAGTCTATTTTGTCACAGTTACACATGGGATTTTGTAAAATTTGCTATTGCATTTTTGTGAATTTTTTAGACAGTTACCGTTTTCTACCTTCATTATAATTCTTCAGAAAAACTTGTAGAAATATTTAAAAAGAAATCGTTCTACACATCTTGGTGCTCTCTTGATTTGTGCCAAGGCATACTAGTTTTTTTTATTATTATCATTCGCTGTGACAAATATAATCACAGTAGAAAAAGACAAAAAACATTTAGTATTATTATGATTTTTTTTTTTGGCCTGAGGATCTCCTTACCCCTTCCATAAAATGTTTTGGTAAACTTTGAAGACTACTGAATTTAAGAGTTAAATTTGAAGCCTGTGTAGCATTTTTTATTTGTAAGACATTGTGCTTCATTTGTCAGAACTCCAGTTGTCTTATGTCGAGGGAGGGGGTTCATGAGTACAAGTCCAGCCTGGGCTACGTAGTAAGACCTTTTGTTTTGTTTTTAAAAAAGCAAACAAAAAATCTTGATTTGTGTTTTACTTTTTGTCTTGCTTAAATTATATGGTATGTATAGATTTTTGCTCTTTCTCAATGAGCCTCTACTCTAGGCATTTTATCAGTCATAAAACATATACATATTTTAAGATATTCTCAAGGCATTTAATATAGAGGATTTGAGTCTCCAAACACCCCTGGAAGAACTGGATATAGAGAACCCCAACTCTGCTTTCTGAAATGAGTTACATATCACTGTATGACTGACATTTCAGGATAGCTTTTCCCTCTGCCCCAAGCCCTCAAGGACTAATCTGTTCAAGAGCGTACTTCTTTCTGTAGCTATGGCCTACTCAATGGAATGTCAAGATCAGGTAACTGCAACTGAATGCTTCCTGGACATTGGAATACCAAGTCATATTGCCATTTCTCCTTTATCACCTGACATCCTTGAAGTAGAAATTAGATGCCGGAAGGCAACTGTAGAACAATTTATATTTATTAAACTCTGCTGGGAGAAAACAGCCAGAAGCAGCAGGATAATGGCTTCGTCCTATTTTTGCCTTTCTGATCTTGTTAGTATGTCTAGGTGACAGTAAACTAACTTAAAAAAATTATTTTATTGTAAAGATGCTGTATCTGTACATAAGGTAATGAGTACATTTCTTATTGAGCTGCAAGTAAATTCAGAAGATGGATCGTGTTTTTGTTTTCTAATCTTTGCAGTTTCTACAGTTGACAAATGCATATGAGAAAGATGAGAGAATGACTTCTCTTGATTAACTTACCCAAGTTCTAAATACCATGATCCCCCTCACTGTTTATGATTCATTTTTGTTTATCTATAGTTCAGGTTCATTATTTATTCTGAGCTGGGTGGCCTAACTCATCTTCAGCTATAGTCTGGTGCTATATAGATCTTGTAGCCAAATTTATGAAACGTTTGCCCTGTTGGCATATGTAAGGAATTCTATCATTTCAGTTCGTGTGTGGTGTAGCTGTTCTGCATATTTGTTGATTGAGTCTTTTGGACTTGGCCTAATGTTCAAGGGCATTCAAAAGACTCAATATTTCTTATGGACAGCTATTCTAAATATTTTTTGGGGGGAGGGAGATGTCTGGTACTAAGGTTTGAATTCCTGGCCTCACACATGCTGGGTTGGGACTCTGTCACTTGAGACATGCTTGTAGTCTGGGTTTTGCTAATTGAAGATGGAGTCTAGTGAAGTTTTCTGCCTCTGAGGGCTTTAAACTGCGACCTTTTGGACCTCAGGTTTCCAAGTAGCTAGGATTGTAAGTGTGAGTCACTGTTGTCCAGCTTTAAATATTCTTGTGAGCTACCATGCTTAGAAAAAAAGTGCAGGCAACAATAGAATTAGAGTTTGTATTTTTTTCTCACGTTTTAGATTATATTTTTCTACTTATTTTTCTTTTTGTAGAGGTCTTAAGGTTTGAACTCAGAGGTCCTGGGTGCTGTTCTTCAACTTCTTTTACACAAGGCCATAGCTCTACTTCTAGCCTTTTTTCTTCTTTTCTTTTCTTTTGTTGGTCATGGGGCTTGAACTCTGGGCCTGGGCACTGTCTCTGAGTTCTTCAGCTCAAGGAGAGTACTGTACCAGTTGAGCCACAGAGCCACTTTTGTTTTTCTGGTGGTTTGTTGGAGATAAGAGTCTCACTGACTTTCTGGCGCCGGCTGGCTTTGAACCATGATCCTCAGATCTCAGCCTCCTTTGTAGTTAGGATTACAGGCATGAGCCACCAGCACGCAGATTTTTCTTTTCTTTTGTAGTTTATTGGAGTAAAGAGTCTCATAGATTCCAGAACCACTATCCTCAGAACCTAGCTGCCTGACTAGCTAGGATTAGAGGTGTGAACCACTGGCATGGCTTTTAGTATGTATTTTTATAATTTTGTAATTATACGGTAAAATGAAGATAACCCCTACCATTTACTTTTTTTTGTTTCTCATAAAATTCTTTATGAGTAAAAAGTAAAATTGAAATACCAATAAGCGAAATAAAAAAATACAAATAAAAATAATCCCAGCTACATCAAGATATCAGCAGTACTTCCTTCTCTTTTTCATCTTACTGATTCCTGTCATTTCAGTCATAATAGGAGTATTTTTCATTGCCAGTTCTGTGTTAAAATGAAAACCAGTACACATTGAAAAATTAAACAATGCCATGCTTATACTGAAAGTGGCTTGTACTGAAAGTAGTTTTTAGAAAAAGAAGTAATTCTTACGGTACTAAGGGCTTTCTTTGTTAGTAGATCACTTATTTGTATGTTTGTTGTTTTCGTGAAATGAGAATCTTGTTTAAAAGAAATGCATGATTACCAAATAATACATATGGTACAAAGTATGCAGAAAAGAAAGTCAAAGCCCTGTAGTTTCTCCTTTCATGATTTATTTAATTAGAGCTAAACATTTTTTGACAGTTTGTCATATTATTCTTCCAGACATGAAAACACCATGCATCTACTGTCAGTATATTTATGAAATGTAAACTTTTGAAGACACAGTTGTTTATTATAATTTTATAAACAATGTCTACATGGTAGAATGGAGAGAATTTGTGATCCGGTTAAATTCAGAAAGTATAAATGCAAAACATGTTTGATTCTATTTGTTTCAGTTTTTATTAGCAAAGAAATCATTCTTAGCATTCTTACTACTTCTTAACATTTTTTAGAGACTTCATTGTAAATATAGGGATTATTCAGTGAAAATCACTTATGCTCTTACTCTTTTCATATATTTTCTAGGAGAAAATCTTAGGTTGCCAGAAATAATTCATTAAAAGTGTGCATTCTTTTATATAAGCTCGATCCTATAAAGAAATTTGGGGGCTGGGAATGTGACTTAGTGATAGAGCGCTTTCCTAGCATACATGAAACCCTGGGTTTGATTTCTCAGTACCACAAACACAGAAAAAGGCAGAGTACTGCTGTGGCTCAAGTGGTAGAGTGTTAGCTTTGAGCAAAAGAAGCTCAGGGACAGTGCCCAGGTCCTGAGCTCAGGACTGGCAAAAAAAACAAAAGAAGTTGGGCATTAAAAATGGTGCTGACTTTGTTTGTTAAGGGTTTATTGGGTATAAAATCTCAACGATAAGCATTATTTTTCGTTTTGTTTGACTGAATTCTGACAAAGATAGTTTTGCTTTGCAGATGTGATTGATCTTACTGGAGATGATAAAGATGATCTTCAGAGAGCAATTGCCTTAAGTTTGGCAGAATCAAACAGGGCATTCAGGGAGACTGGAATAACTGATGAGGAACAAGCCATTAGCAGGTAAAAACACAATTTGTATAAAGCAGATATAGATGCTATTCATTTACTTACTTTTTAAAAATAATTTTTTCTCTTTTTGTTTCTTTTATTTTTTGTTTATGTGATACTGAGGAACTGAATACAGGGCTTTATGCATGCTAGGCAAGCATTCTCCCATTAGGTCGCATTCCCAGTCCCTAGATGCTGTTTATAAGAAATAGTAATTGGCTTTAACTTTAAGAGGCAATAAGATGTACTTTGTTCTACGTAAATCAATGGCAACTTCTATATATTGTTTTTATGTCTTATGTAATCAAATTTTTCATATTTCAGGTCTGTTGGTAGTTGAAGCTTAGATTTTTAGGTTGTTGGAATAGCATTATGGAGTACTAAATTTGATTCATGTATTTAATTATCTCTTTTTCTTTCTACAATCCCCTTGAACATGCTGTTATCAATGAACTTAATAATTTATAGCACAGTAAACTTAATTAACTTGATGGATTTACAGTATAGTTCAGGACATTTTGCTGTGAATAGCCATTATTAAATACTTTTGACTTAGTTGATCATATGGTTTCTGCCACAGCCACTCAACTCTTATATTGTAGCAGTCATAGCTTTTATAATTGGCATGACTGTATTCCAGAAATCTTTATTTGCATAGATAAGCAGCTTGCTGGATATGTCCTATGGGCTCTAGATTGCCAACCTCATATCTAGTAATATAGTAGTATGTTTACATATATAGGTCTTCATGATGTTTGGAAGTATGGTTTTCAACTTAACAACTAAAACTTTTTAGTTTAAGTTAGTTTAATCCAAATAAGAATAAATAATAAATTTTGCTAGGCAATGCTTTTTAAAAAGAACTTTTAATTTTAAGTAGTAGCTATTCTTTTTTAAACAGCTATTTGGAGGGAGTAGCAAACTTAAAAGAGAAGAAATGAAATTAGCTTTCAAAAGATTAAAGATTTTTGCAAAGGTACATAGTAGCAGAATGTACTACCTTTTTCTTTTTTTAAAGACCATTGTCCCTTGGCTTAAAATCAATGTATTCCTTTCTGAATAGTTTGAGATTTCTGTGTGGTGGGAGATGTTTAATAAAAGCACATTTTTTTTTCCAAGTGATACTTTTAGTGTCTTTAAATCCATTGTCCCTGAATAGTTCATTGAAATAAATAATTATTTGGAATAAGAATTGATAGTACTTAAACTGTGATGAGGAATGCAGTTTTTCCTTATCTGTTCTAAGATGACTTAGGTGAATATGATGTAACAAATTAAAATGTAAGTGTGGTATAAGTATTTTTATAACTGTATTTTATTCACATGAAAATAATATTAGCATATGAATATGAACAAGTCTGATAGATCAGATTAATACCAATGATTTTGTTTTTAGAAACTGCTTGTTCTTTTTTCTTTTTCTTCTTTTTTTTTTTTTTGTGGGTCCGGTCATGGGGCCTGAACTCTGGGCCTGGGCGCTGTCCCTCAGCTCTTCAGCTCAAGGCTAGCGCTCTACCACTTGAG
>NW_012267352.1:654415-725293 GCF_000151885.1 Dipodomys ordii
ACTGTCCCTCAGCTCTTCAGCTCAAGGCTAGTGCTTTACCACTTGAGCCACAGTGCCACTTCCGGCTTTTTTCTTTTTGCTTATGTGGTGCTGAGGAAACAAACCCAGGGCCTCATGCATGCAAGGCAAGCACTCTACCACAGAGCCACCTTCCCAGCCCCAATAAAGAGCTTTTAATAATATATAGTAAGGCTTTTAAAAGTTGCCCTTGTATACATTTGTGCTTTGCAGTAGAAGTATGGGTAAGTATTGTTACTGAACAAAAGTAATGCATAAAAATACAAGAAATTTAAAATAGGTTTTCTTCTGTTAGTTGGAAGAGTTTTGTATATTAATAGTATATTTATTTTTCAGAAATATGTCTCTAAGAACAATGATTTTCCAAATTTTGTCAGCACAATTTTCTCTTAGATATCTTAAATAATTCTTTTTCAGTCACTATTCAATCTTTTGGAATTTAGAAGATTAGTTCTGAATTACAAGCCTCCATCAAATGCTCAAGATTTACCTCGAAATCAAAAGGTAAAATTATAAAGGATTTACAGAGTAATACTGAAATGCTGTTTATATCCTGTCATCTTATATCCATTCATCTTGATGAATTACTGATTCATCAAATGAGATTAAGAATGTTTTAACTTGCTATAGTAACTTCAGACCCTTTGTCAGTATATTGTAAATAATAATAGTATTCCAAATTTCCACTCAGGACCCCTCTATTGGGATTGCTAAAATTTCAATAACATTTATAGGCTACAATGTACAATTCATTTTTTCTCAATTTACTCTTGAAAAATGATAGGGAAATCAAAATTTCTTTTCAGTTGCTTGTTCAGAAGAATCCTTAAAAAAAAAAACAGATTTAGCTATAGTATCTTTACAGTCAAATTTTAACCTTCTGTTTTGTGTAAACTTTCTGTTTGTGTAAAGTGAGAGCAGACAAACTCCTAGGCCTGATTGACTGGTTTAGTCCCTTAATTTTTCATTGTTAGGTTCCTTGGTCTGTAAAATACAGAAAATAATAGCAGTTATTGCATGGGTGCTTGAGGGGATTTAATGAGACAATATAAAGAGTTTAAAAGTACCTATTATATTTAAATATTAGGTGGCAGCCATTGCCAGTTATTATATAATACTTTTATTTTAAAAACTTTGAAATGTAGGTCTCATTTGTGCCCAGATGTTGATACTTAACGGGAAAAACACTGACTGTGGAGATGAGATGCTGAGGTACAGGGCTTGACTGGTGTTTGTCATAAACTTCCTGAGCCCTAAAGTAACAAGAAGGTGGTACAGGTTTAGGTTACAGTAAAGTACTGAACTTCTTGTGACCTATTATTGTAGTGTTAAATTATTAAATGATGTTTTTCTTTTAGGGTTTAATTTTTAAGACAACTTTTTTTTTCTGCAAACATGTGAAACATTCATAAAGCACTCTGGAAGGGATATTACTTGATGTAAAACCAACTTTTCAGGCTGTAATCTCAGGTTGTGAAATGTCAGGCTTGAAAGCAATTATGTTTAAAAGAGAACTGACTCTAACAACATCTCACACTCCTGAAAAATTAGGCAAAAGCTCTTCAGTCTTAGTAGTTTATACTTGGCATTTTCTGGACTATTCTTTCCTTTGATCACAACTTGTTATTATCAGTAATTCTTTTTTAAAAAAATTATTGTCAAGGTGATGTATAGAGGGGTTGCCGTTACATAACTAAGGTAGTAGTTACATTTTTTGTCTAACTTGTTACTCCTTCCCTCATTTTTCTCCCTCTTTCCCTCCTTCCCCAACCCCCTCTTCCCGCCCCTAGGTTGTGCAGATCATTCCCAACATAATGTCTTGTATCGCTGTTTCATAAGTTCCCCCTTTGTCTTTTGTCTCAATGTTTAGTTGTTCCCCTTCCAGTACCCAGGGTACCAATCTCAAGTATAATTATTTGACATTATGTAGTTATTTATGCTTACATACCTGTATTTTCATGACAGACGTACATATCTCTACATATCTCTGTATATGGTCTTACTCTTTAATTTTTCACACTTAAGTAATTTGAGAGCTTTATTTTTTATAGTTGAATAAAAAGTTTCTTTAATCTTTAAGAAGTATTTATTACATCTTTGTTTCCATAACCAGGGTTAGTGAGGCCATGAACATGCTAGAGAAATGTATAATCAACCCTCCTCCTCCCCTCCCTCCCTCCCTCCCTCCCCTCCCTCCTTTCCTCCTTCTCTCCCTCCCTCCCTCCCTTCCTTCCTTCCTTCCTTCCTTCCTTCCTTCCTTCCTTCCTTCCTTTTTCTTTCTTGTTTGTACTGGAGTTTTCTAGGCAGGTTCTCTACCACTTGAGTTGTAGACCACCCCATTTCTGCTTTTCCTATTTTTTGAATAGGTTCTTTGTATTTTTGCCTGCGTGGATCTGTTTGGATCTACGTAGAGTTTCCATGTAGTTGAATTGCAAAAGTGCACTGCAATACCAAGGTTGTTAGTTGAGATTGTGCCCATTTTTTCCCATGCTGACCTGTAACTATGATCTTCCTACTCCTCTTTTTTGAGGTGGGAGGATTACAAGCATCTGCCACTGTGTATGGGTCTAGAGATAGTTATTTCTTGCAATGAAAGGATTAGTAGCATATCTGGGTATTTTTTATTTTTTATTTTTCTCAGTCATGGGGCTTGAACTCAGGGACTGGGCATTATCCCTTTTCTTCTTTGCTCAAGGTTAGAGCTCTACCACTTTGAGCCATAGCTCAAAAGTGATTAATTAGAGATCAGAGTCCCATTAGACTCTCCTGCCTGGGCTGGCTTCAAACCACAATCCTCAGATCTCAGCCTTCTTAGCAGCTAGAATTATAGATATGAACCACCAGTACCTGGCCCAGATATTCTTCTGATTTAGGGAGTTAAAACAATTTCTCTCATTATTTAAAACATACATTTAGGAGACTACTGTATCATTTTATATAGGATTGTCTGCAGTTATTTTCCAGTTTTACATGGTGCCAAATTGATGCCATTGAAGCAAATGTGATGATATAGGTCCTTGTCAGGCAGTGATTTGTGTTATGCTCACTTGAGGTCATAAAAGACCCATTTTTAAATAAGGTATCAGTGTAACTTCTGCTACTTATTATTTAATGTCAAATTTACATCCAACTTATGAATTGTGTACTGCCATATTGAGCTTAAAAATGAATGCATTTGGGATCAGTTTAGTCAAATCCCAGGGATGCCATTTGCAGCTAACCACCAAAAGTTGCCACAGATATTTATATATAGAGTGAGAAGAACAGATTGAGTTTGATCTGGTTCGAACATTGATAGATCGGGCTTCTACTTCTTGAAATTGAAACTATTCTTTTCACTTATGTTTGTTTAAATTGTTTGTAAGTTTATGTTGAGAATGGTGAGATTACTAGAAAAACTTAATCATTTCCTTGTCCTCAAAGGAAATCTGGATTAAAAAGTTACAAATGGAGACTAAAACACAATAACTGTTGAGAATACAAAGAATAAAATGTCATATATAATAGAAATCAATACATAAACATCTGGTAATGACTGCAAAGCTGCTTCTTGAGAAAATTAGTTCAATTGTTCTAAAGACTATGGATCAAGGAAAAAAATACAGAAACTAGGACTATAAAGGCTGAGAAAAGGGAAGAACACTTAATCAAAGGCTTAGATTAGTTGAAATCTTAATTTAGGACAAAAATTTCCACATGAGCATTTTTGTCTCCTTTCCCCTGTATGGGAATGACAATCATAATACAAGGGACTGTGTATAGTTGAGGAATGCACTGTATTTAGAAGCTAATACCTGAAAGACTTTTGAATTATTCCCACCCACCCGCCCCCCCCCAAAAAAAAGAAAAAGAATTCTGGATGTATAAGTTTCAATAAGTGTTTAAAGGATTCAGCATGTTGCAATATATTTTCTGAATACAAGGAACTTGTTAGATGTCAACCATAGAAAGGTATCTAGAACATTTCGGTAATTAGGAACTAACATGTCTCTAAATATGCTAAGGAACCTACAAAAATTAGAAATTTTAGAATGTTCTGAACAGAATGAAAATTGTAACATGACCTGCCAGAATTAGATTCAGTTAAAGCAATGATTAGTGGAAAATCACCTAGTAGACACAGAAGAGTTCATATTAATGAACAACTGCTTGCATAGTCAGAAATTAGAAACAAGCATGAATCTCAAAGTTGAAGAAAGGAGAAAATGATAAAATAAAAATAGGAATCACTGAAGTAGACATCAGAAAAAAAACATAATAGAAAATTAGTGACTGCAAAGCTGCTTCTTGAGAAAATTAGTACAATTGTTCTAAAGACTATGGATCAAGGAAGAAAATACAGAAACTAGGACTATAAAGGCTGAGAAAAGGGAAGAACGCTTTACATTTTGTGTATGAGAGATCTCATAATCAGAAGACAAGTATGTGGAAGGCCACAGCTGATGAAATCCGCTGATGTAGAAGTACATCACCTGAAGTGACCTACAGTCTCAGTAAGCCAAAATTCCACCAAAATATTCAACAGCCATGTTTTTACAGAAAATTGACAGGGAGGATTTTGAAGTCAGAGCAAGTCCTTGTCTACAAAAGTGTACTTTTAGTTATTTTTCAGATGGGCTCTTAGTTTTGTCCTGCAACATCTTCTCCTGCCTCTGCCTCACACTGTGGGATTACAGATCTGCACAGTGATACTTGGAGAACAACTATTTCTATCTGAACTATAGATTTCTAGGCAGATATTATGTAAAGTTACTTAAATACATGTCTGTAGTGATTTTGTTAATGATAATTTTTGTAAACTTGGAGTTTCTCTCATATTTATATTAGAATTGGTACTGTAAGAGCTAAATATAAGAACTGTTTATCCAGTTTGTTGTCTAGAAGCATTCCACCTGATTATGTAAATATGGTTATGAAATATTTCCTTTTATCTCTTTTAAAACAAGTAGGAAATAATTGATAACGGTTTTTTTTAATTTATGGTTTGGTTGAATACTTTGTGTAGCAAAATGTTGCTTAAGGGATTCTGAACACTTTATCTTTGAGAAGGTTACGGTTTTATTGAGGGGAACATTAAAATTTTAGAGTACTAAGAGAAATATGTTTTAGTGTCATAGTGGGATCTGGTTTAATACTAGATTCATATACTTAGTAAAAACCAAAATTAAGCATAGCAATTGTAATTAGATTGCATTTAATATGTTATAAACTAATGACAGTGTTTCTATAAATAATAAAAAATCATAAGTAGCAAAAATGAAAAATAAATGTAAATACTATTTGCTATTTATTAAATTGCTAAGAAGTATTTAGATAAAGTTATAGTATTGGTCTAAAAATTGGGAACATCCCATCAGCAATAGCAGGTGGAGATTCATAGAACTTGAAGACATTCTTACGTTGGAGTTGTCTAGAAAGGCTTACATGGGTTTATTGGGGGAATGACTTAGAACAGGGCCTGGCCTGTAGTGAGCGCTTATTGAATGTTGGCTCTTATTATTGCTTTTGTCAGCAGCAGCTGGGTCTTGCTGAATGGGAAGGATTATAATAAACACACTCAAATGCAGTGGATATTCTTGGCTGAGTAATGACATGATATGCTGTGAATATATAGCATTTGTGCTGAAATTGTGAACCTAGCCTAGATCTTCTCTCTTCTTGTTTAACTTTTAAGTCTTATAGATAATGCCACTGTTATTATCGTTAAGAACAACACAAAGTGCTGTATTTTTCCATAATATGTGTCAGTTATTTTAATTTTGGGTTATGGTTATGTGACTTTCGCTGGTCTAGTGAAGATTTTAATCTTCACTTAGATTTTTGTTTTCTTTGTAGGAACATCGAAATTTGCCTTTTATGCGTGAACTGAGGTACCTATTTGCACTTCTTGTTGGTACTAAAAGGAAATATGTTGATCCATCAAGAGCAGTAGAAATTCTTAAGGATGCCTTCAAATCAAATGACTCACAGCAGGTATTTGATCATTAAACATTTTTGTCTATTGAATCTTATAGATCCCTGAACAACTTTTCCAATAATGTGGAAGTAATGTGAAAAGTAACATACATGCTGGCTTTTAACAGAAGATCAGTTTTGAGCTTCATAAGATTGTGGACTTAACTTACATTGTATAAGTTGTTAGTTTTGAGATTTTTCAAGACTGATCTAGTTGGAAACCAGCCTTTGTTTGAAAGATGAGCACATGGAATTTTGTGTGTAGTGTTACCCACTTTCAGTCCTTTCAACAGAGAAAGTGCTTTGTACATTATTCTATGAAAAGCCTGAAGCTTGCTTTCTATTGAGCAGTGAGAAATTATTTAACTCATGTCATCCTCCCATACTTAACCAGCTTGATAGCTTTGCGTATACAATGTAAAGTACACACATAGAAATTTGTGACTGTTTTTGTTACATACCCATGTGATTGAATATATCAGACAGAATATATTTTAATGATTTCACTGCCCTGGAATTAATTACCTGCAATATTAAAAAGAGATTGTGGACTTAATTATTAAGGTATTGGTAACTAGCTTTAGCTAATCTGCCAAATCTAACAAGAGTCTTGGTAATGGTGGTACAGCTTAAAAATTATTGAATCAAGAAACTGAATTGTCAAAAAAAAAAGCACTAATTTTCTAAAAGAGAGGCAGTGATGATCAATTAGGAAGTTTATTTCTGTGGATGGTACTAAATTTTTTTTACAAGCTTATTTGTAGAGAGAGAGAGCATGTATGCATGTATTACCCAGTAAATGGTTATAGCATATTTTAAAGTATTAATTATATACTGGTTAAAGTATAAAAATTGGTTTTATTTATGTGAAACATTTCACGTGATGTTTGTGAACAATTAGTAATTATATTTTTTAAAAGCTGACTCTAGGTTTTATGTGGTAACACCGTTTTTAGTATGCTCAATAAGACTACTTCTTTTTCCACAGCAAGATGTGAGTGAATTTACACACAAATTATTAGATTGGTTAGAAGATGCCTTCCAAATGAAAGCTGAAGAGGAGACGTAAGTTACCATGAAGTTTAATGATAAGAACAGGAATTCAATAAATAGCATTACATTTTTACTCCTATGTGCTCCATGTCAAAAAAGAAATAGGAACCAAGACATACTTGTGAAAGTGCCAGTATTACTTGTATTACTAGCAAGCTCTTTGGGATTTGTGGGCACACATTCTCATAGCTTTTAGTTTCCACCTAGACATCAGTGTAGTTCAGAATCTAGCCAGGATGATCTAAAATGTGATTGCTGAAAGGGTTCTTCTAAGTGCCCAGTCAAGTTCCTTCAATTCTACAATCATTAACAAGGAGTAACAGATTAATGGTGGCATCTCCATTAATATCTCCTGTGACCAGTGAGTTGTTAAATCTCCATTTGTTTAAAACTTTTCTATACTCTCTGTGGCTATTGAACTCTAATTTCATTATGGTTTGGTAAGGTTACAAGAAGTTATTTCAGTTTTCTTCTAAGCCAAGAGACTTGCTTTATAGTTTGGAATATGATGTATTTTGGATAATGTTTCATGGGCTGCTGAGAAGGATGTATATTGTGCAGCTTCTGGATGAAACACTGCAGATATCTGTTAAATACATTTGATATATGAATCATTTGTTCTGAGATTTCTTTGTTGACTTTTTGTCCTATCTATTGGTAAGAGGCATTAAAGTCTCCCACTATTAATTGTTCTTAGGTCTGTCAGTGCTTGTATTTCTAGAACTGTTTATTTAGTAGACTTACCCAGGTCCATCTGCGATCTGGTGTGTGTCTGTTAACAACTGCAATTTCCTTTGAAAGTTCATTCCTTTTTCAATATAAAGCGACTTTTGTCTCTTCCAACTGATTTTAGTTTGAACTCTGATTAGATGTATGGCTATGTACACACACACCTGTATGGGGATCAAGGCTGTGGAAGTTGAATGTAATAGATCCAAGTAGAAGGGTTCGGTCTCCATCAACAGTCACCACAAGAGCCAGGGACAGGGTAGTGAAAACTTTAGAATCCTTAGGCTCAAAAGTTTCTTGCCAGCCTGGCCTTGGGCAATGGAATTGTCCTCTACCCGGGAAGCTTTTAGCCATAGACAGCAGCCACAACCATGACTCCTTATACGTCTCAGTTACCTCAATAGCACCTCTGCTGTGTGACTGGATAGTGGTTCATGAGGCTCCTCTCTGTCGTGTTTTGGGCAGCTGCCTTTACCTTTTTAGCTATAATGGTGGGCTGTTCCAAGTGTTATGAGTCTCTTTTCTAGTCCTTTATGGACAAATACAAAGGGTGCCATGCTGTCTGGCACATCACAGAACCAGAATTTTCTGTTACCTGGTAATGCCACTGCCTCTGGTGTCTAACGTGATGTTGTATTTTGAAACAGTTTATGTTTATCTGAGGGACCCTGTCAAACACACTTCCCTCTCCTCAACCAACTCTTACAACTCAAAAATCAATATCAGAGTGTTCTGTGAGTCATTGAACTCTGATTGCTCCATCTATGGAGGCTCTGAGAGGAACTTAGTCCCAAGATGGGCACTTCCTCAGGATGGGGCTTACTGCTGAATGCTGAGACAGGGGAGCCACAGAATGTAGGGAGTATTATACATATAAAAGAATAGCAAACAGTCTGCAAGAGATATTTAAACATGCATGATCACAACAGCAGTATTCATAAGTGCCAAATAATAGAAGCAAACCAAATCCATCAAAAGATGATTGAGTGAGCAAGATGTAGTGTGTTGAAACAATGAAATATTATTCAGGAACTTTGACATATAGTATGACATGATGAACCCAGAAGACATTATCCTGAAATTACGCTAGTCACCAAAAAAAGACAAATAACCCTAGAGATCTATGCAAGAATGATGGTTGCCACAGGCTGTGGAGAGAATGGAAATGGATTGGTTAGTATATAAGATTTCAGTTTTAAAAGAGAATAAGAGTTCTAGAATTTGGGCTGGGATTTAGTTCAGTGATAGAGCACTTGGCTAAAAAAGTTCCATGCCCTGGGTTCGATTGTCAGTGCCAAAGAAGAAACGACGAAATACAAAAAGTTCTGGAGTTGCTTGTATGATGGGAAAACAAAAGTGGCTAGTGTGGTATACTTTGTGTTATACTTTGATAGTATGATATACTTTGTGTCATTTTATCACAATTAAAAAACAATTGACAGGGGCTGGGAAGGTGGCTCAGTGGTAGAGCGCTTACCTTGCATGCATGAAGTCCTGGGTTCCAGTCCTCAGCACCACATAAGCAAAAAGAAAAAAGCCGGAAATGGTGCTGTGGCTCAAGTGGTAGAGCACTAGCCTTGAGCTGAAGAGCTGAGCGACAGCGCCCAGACCCAGAGTTCAGGCCCCACAACAGGACCCAGAAAAAAACAAAAAACAAAAGAACAACTGACATTGGTGGCGGCTCATGCCTATGATCCTAACTACACAGGAGTCTGAAATAGGAGGGTCATGGTTCAAAGCCAGCCTGGGCAGGAAAGTCCAGAGACTCTTCTCTCCAGTTATCTACCAGAAAAGCTGAAAGTGGAGCTATGGCCCAATTAGAAGAGTACTAGCCTTGAGCACAAAAGCTCAGAAACAGTGGCCAGACTGTAAGTTCAAGACCTACCTCCAGCACACACATACAGACACAGACACACACACACACACACACACGCGCGCGAAAGAAACAAAAATTAAAGAGTGAGTTAGAGTGTGGCTTACCATGTACTTGCAAGCAAAAGGACGGAATTTTTTTTTGAATAGTATTAAAGAGGAACATACAGCCTGTTGTATTATTGAAAGAATTAAGTGATATACCACTCTTTTTCTAAGGATTGAACGGTGTCCTTTGTGACACAATCATCAAAACCATGTGTTTCTAGCTGGGAAAGTGGTTCAGTGGTAGAGTGCTTACCTCACATGCATGAGGCCCTGTGTTGGATTCCTCAGCACCACATAAACAGAAAGAGCTGGAAGTGGCACTGTGGCTCAAGTGGTAGAGAACTGACCTTGAGCTGAAGAGCTGAGGGACAGCGCCCAGACCCATAGTTCAAGCCCATGACCAACAAAAAAAAGTGTCTTTTTAATTTTTTTGTCAGTTTTGAGGCTTGAATTTAGGGCCTAGGCCCTGTCCCTGAACTTCTTTTGCTTAAGGCTAGCATTCTACCACTTTGATCAATAGCTCCACTTCTGGTTTATTGGTGGTTAGATGGAGGTAAGAGTCTCATAGACTGTCCAGCCTAAGCTGGGTTTAAACTGTGATCTTCAGATCTCAGTCTACTGAGTAGCTAGGATTATTGACATAAGCCATCAGAGCCGGCCTGTCTTTTTTAAACAGTATTTACAAATCAATTTGATTCAAATACAAAATGTAGCAAAATGTTATATATGATGTTTGAGTACAGCACATTTTAATACAACAAAACCAAGATAAGTTGTGTTTGGGGGACCACATAAATACTTTATTTAGGTCCTTTTTTTTTGCTTTTTGACATGGGATCTTTACTCTATAGCCCATACTACTACTCCTCCTCCCTTGACTTCCTAAATGCTGGCATTAGGCACCTAGTCCAAAATTGTTTTTGTGTTTGTTTACTTCAAAAAGTATTAAATTATTTGGATAATTATACAAAAATGTATTTTAAAATTATTTGGCTAATTCACAGATAGCTAATTCTACTAGCAGTGTGAAACTTACAATAAAGGATAGCGTAGGTTCTTAGTGCCTCTGCTTGGAGCTGGTGATTTTTGGATTATATTTACCGTTCCATGTAGGAAATAATAAAAATAGGGAGAATCTTATTTTTATTGGACATTGTTTTACCTCATTTTCCGTCAAGCCAAATAAACCAAATTGTGCATTTTTAAGTATATGGTTGAAATATATCATGATAATAGGAAAAAGCAGACACTTTGTGAGCACCAACTATGATGTATCTTTTCTAAGATTGGTCTATGTAATAACTCATTTTAACTCTTGTCACAGTTTTCTGTGAGTTCAATTACATCACTACCTTTAGTTGCCAGGTGAACAAAGTAAAGAGTAAACTTACTTGTCTAGGTGACACAGGAAATAACAGAACTGTGTGCATGACAGCCAATAAACGTTCCCATCTTGTTGTATATTTTTTTTTTTTTGGGTCCGGTCGTGGGGCCTGAACTCTGGGCCTGGGCGCTGTCCCTCAGCTCTTCAACTCAAGGCTAGCGTTCTACCACTTGAGCCACAGCGCCACTTCTGGCTTTTTTCTTTTTGCTTATGTGGTGCTGAGGAATCGAACCCAGGGCCTCAGGCATGCAAGGCAAGCACTCTACCACTGAGCCACCTTCCCAGCCCTTGTTGTATATTTTTATTAATGCTTTCCCTGCTATTTATAGATCTAAAATTATAGACTTGTGTGTTTATTTTTAATATCCTCAGGGATGAAGAGAAGCCAAAGAACCCCATGGTAGAGTTGTTCTATGGAAGATTCCTCGCTGTAGGAATACTAGAAGGTATGGTTACACATTTTCTCTTTATTGCAAGTGAAAATGACACTACCCTCTATTGACTCTTTTATATATATTTTTTTCTTTTCTCTCTTCCTTTCTTCTTCCCCCACCTACTGGAATATGAACTCTAGGCCTTGTTCTTGCTAGGTAGGTGCTTGCTCCACTACTTGAGCCATACCCCAGCACACTTTCTTTCTTTCTTTGTCAGATAAGAGTATAGCATGTTTGCTTCTCGAGGGCCTCATACTATAATCCCTCTAATGTCACCTCCCAAGTAGCTGGAAATATAAACATGTGCTACCATTCCCAGCTGTCAATGGCTCTTATTTTCTGGTTTATTGGTGCTGGAGTTTAAACTCCGATCCTAATGCTCACCAGGTAACACTCTAATACTGAGCCATGTCTCCAGATCTTTTTGCTTATTTATTTATTTTTTTTTTGTGATAGGGTCTCACTATCTGCCATGGTACACTAGGAATACAGTCCACCTGTTTTATTTAGGCTTCTCAACATAGCTGGGATGTCAGATGCACTCCACGTTGTCATCTTCCCTTTATAGAAATGGGCCTTTCGTAGGCTTTTCTGCCTGGCCTGGCCTAGAACCATAGTCCTCCCAATCTCAGACTCCTGCATAGTTTAGGGTAATAGGCACATGCCATTGTGTGGAATGAGAAAAGGGTCTTTCAAACCTTGCTGCCTGGGATGACAATGAACCATATTCCTTCCCCTTTTGAGTCTCCTAAATAGCTAGGTATGAGCCACTATCCTGGTGCCTGGCTTCAGTGTCATTTTGATGTATTATTACTCATCATGTTATCTCCAGGCTGGTCATTTAAGTCCAGTCCTGTGCCCTTTCCATACATGTATACGTGTGTGCATGTTTGTGTGTTTGATTTCATCTACATTTGTAAATTTCTGTTAGCAACTCAGCCCATGCTATTTTATTTCTAGATGGCTTCTGCAATAGTTACCTAACATTCTCACCCATTGTACACAGTCATAAAAGCATTTCAGAGACATGTCCAATTCCATTATTCTTAGAGGTAACTGAGCAACTTTTCATATTCAGAATGTAGTATAAAAGATTTCTATGAGGTTTCAGAGCCTTATAGTCTCTATGAAACCCTGCTATACGTCATTGTCTTCTCCTTGTTTCTCCATGTTACACTGTCCTTCCTTACATGAAACATGCATCAACATACTTGTTATGCCATTCCTTGGCCAACAGTCTTACATAGTCTGCAACAGTCTGACCTGGCAAACTTCTACTCACCCTTCAAATCTCAGCCTGAATATCACTTTACCTTGATAGTCTTCCCTATGGTATCCACTGCCCCCGCAAGACTGGATTTGGTCTCCTTCTGTACCCCCTCATAGCACACTGTGTGTGTGTGTGTGTGTGTGTGTGTGTGTGTGTGTGTATCTTTTGTAATTACTAGCATAAAAAATTACTAATTTATAAGTATGTGTGAAATAATTGTGTATAATGTGTTGCAAACAGAAGTGAAGTTATTTTTTAGTTCAGGATCACCTCTCTATGCTAACTGCTGTAGGTGTGTCCATGGTTAACATGATATCTTGCTCTTAAAAATACTTCTTGCAGCTGGGCTCTGGTGGCTCACACCTATAATCCTAGCTACTCAGGAGGCTGAGATCTGAGGATTGTGGTTCAAAGCCATCCCAGGTAGAAAAGTCAATGAGACTCTTATCTCTAATAAATTACTCTGAAAAAGACAGAAGTGGTAGCATGGATCAAGTGGTAGAGCACTAGCCTTGAGCACAAGAGAGATCAGAGACAGCGCCCAGGCCCTGAGTTTAAGCCCCAGGACTGGCAAAAACAAACTTGCAAGAGTTATTGTATTTCTGCTTCTCTCTCCCTCCTCTCTCTCTCTCTCTCTCTCTCTCTCTCTCTCTCTCTCTCTCTCTCTATGTATGTGTTTGTGGGGGGGGTAACTAATGTCTGTGGTTGAATATGAGCACACAGGTGTATGAATCAATATATCAATAAACTAATGGGGAAGTTGTACTATTTGACACAGAACCTGAGTGTTAAAATTTTGAGGTTTAGGAAAGAATCTGTAAGTATTCTTTTGTGGAAAAACTTCTTTGAGGGATATTAATCTGGTCAACTTTTCCCCTTCTTATAGGTAAAAAATTTGAAAACACTGAGATGTTTGGTCAGTATCCACTTCAAGTCAATGGATTCAAAGATCTGCATGAGTGCCTAGAAGCTGCAATGATTGAAGGAGAAATTGAATCTTTACATTCAGAAAATTCAGGAAAATCAGGCCAAGAGGTGAGGTTAGCATTGCTATTACCCTCTTGTTTGCTCAGGTCTTTCCTACACAGACATAAAGCACAATTCAGTATTTTAATTATATGGTTCTTAATCATTGAAAAATAATTCAGAAACATAATTTTGGAGTTACTTACGTTAGTTTAGATAGACTTGGAAATATGAACAGTTAATATGATCTATAGTATATGTGAAATTCTCATTTAAACAATTTATTAAAACATTTTTTTGTATCAGTCTGACTTTGGGATATTGCTTAATGTTACTGTATCTTTGAATCATGGTATTAGTAGCATATCAGACTTGGAAGTTAAGAAACGTGCACTGATACTAGGGCAGATGTTTATACTGGTACTTGTTGCTTACATCGGGTATTGGGATTTGCATCACAGTATTCCTCTTCATACATACTTTCTGGTTGATTACATAAGGTCAGATGGAAGAACTTGCTTTTTCAACAAAGAAGTGTAACTTTCTATTAAATATGTGTAATCTCACAAAAACAAGGTTTTTGAAGTACATTTTGAGAGAAAAACCTGTTTTTTAAAAAATGTTTTAAGAGTACTGTATTTCCTCTAGAAATTGTCTTACAGAAATTATGACAAATTTAAGAGCACTTTGGCTGTTAATGGTGATTATGTAAATCTTTTCTAACTGCAGAAATTTGTTCTTAATATTAGACCATTATACAGTATGGCAATGATGCTGTGCTTAGAGATAACATTAAAGTTACCTTTAATGACCTGTGTGTTACTAGCATGGGATATTAGATTATAGAAAAGTAAATTAATTTTTTTGCCAAATGAAAAATTGTTTTTTTTAATTCTAGTTAGTATTATATGAATATATACTGCTACACTTTTAATGTGATTAATTGCAGAGCTCAGAATATTATTAATGGCTTGTAAAATGAATTTTGGTAATGTCTGGTCATATCATTATGTTGCATGAGCAATAGAATGAGGCAGTAAAATCCTTCCACTTCTCATGGTAGGAAACACCTGCCATTACTCACAGAGGAAGTGCATTCATAGCACAGACACAAAACATTATATGAACATCTTTTGCAAGGTAAGGAAGCAATTTGTGTTTCCTGGACATTTTACAGTCTGTGCAAGAGCATACCCAATCTAGCTACTGTCAACTTCTAATGAATTACAGCATGTAGCTTTAATTTTAATGCTGATGTTTAAAGTATCACAGTAAAATATACAGGTAACAGTGCTTGAAATGTGCTTACTTGTTTGTATAGCACTAAAATGGAATATGGGATATTATCTTAAATAATCACAATTTCATGAGATATGTAGGCTAATGTTTTGGGTTTTTTTTCTTCTTGAGTCAGTACAGCCCAGGTTGGCCTTGAAAACTCATGTGGCTGAGACTTGCCTGGACACTCAGGACAGAGTGCCAAGATTACACCTAGGCAATACCATGCCTAGCTATTTTGATTTTTAGCAGCAATGTGGGTGTAAATTAGAATTCACTAAAATTCCTATCAGTGCCCTGTGAAATAAAAATAAGTAAGCATATTTTTCTTAGCAAAATAAAATTTGAGATGTTTATAATATTGGGGTAAAAAATTACCCATATCCAGCTGAGGAAATAGCAGTTTGCAAGATCATTAGCATTTGGGGAGGGAGAAGTAGTGTTAAATAACCACTTATTTAATTAATGCTTTCTCTAGATAAAAGTAGCATCTTTCAAGATCCTAGTTTAATTCAGTTTACCAGGTGAGCTTCCTTTCTGCTTTTGTTAGATGCCTTAATTTAAATTAGTATCCTTTTAATGTTTTGACAGAGAATGTGGCATTTTATGTCAATGGAAATGATTACACACAGTAAAATCTATACAGCAGTTTCTTTTTTATAGAAGTAACTTATAAAGCTTATTAAATACATCAAATAATAGTACAATTTTTTATACTTTATATTGATTGACAAGTTAAAAACTTTTCCTTCTCTTGAAGTAATTGTTTATGTAAAACAAAACTTACATAAAAATAATCTTCTTTTGAGGATTGGTTGAATTTCATATTTCATTGAACAGCTACCAAATTCTGTCTGGGCTTTTGAGTGGAGGTAGGAAATTATAACCACATTCATTATTTTTTTGGGGGTCCAGTCGTGGGGTCTGAACTCTGGGCCTGGGCTCTGTCCCTCAGCTCTTCAGCTCAAGGTTAGTGCTCTACCACTTGAGCCACAGTGCCACTTCTGGCTTTTTTTTTTCTTTTTGCTTATGTGGTGCTGGGGAATTGAACCCAGGGCCTCATGCATGCAAAGCAAGCATTCTACCACTGAGCCACCTTCCCAGCCCCACATTCATTATTATTTGGCTCATAATAACAAATACTTGTTAGTTCTTGCTATATATATTTAATATAATCATTTTAAGTTCCAATCTCATGCTTGTTAGTGATTTATATTTTTCATAAATTAGTTAAATATATGAAAATGTTATGTTTTGTTTTTAAGATAAAAATAGTTATCATTTGTGATATAAAAGTACCTTTTTTCTTTTCAGTATTATACCTTACAAATTATTTTTTTCACAAGATTTTGCCAGTGCAATTCAACATGATTTTGAAAAAGAAAACCTGAGCTATGAAGCCTTGATTTTAACCAGTGTCTTTTCTTTTGATTAGAATGTCTAATGTAAGCAGTGATCTTAGAAGGAAATTGTTAGCAGATTTTTATCTTTTCTGATTATGTGTAGTACTCACTGTTGGAGTTGTCAAAAGGTATGGGAAACTTTCAGGAAGAAGTTGCATTTTAACTAAATCGTGTGTGTTCCCAAGCCCTATGTTCTTAGACATATTAACATGATGGAATGTAAAATTGATGTGTAAGATTTCCGTGGTAAAAATGGAAATGTTAAAAGTTTGTTTTTTTTTTTGTTTGTTTTCTTTCAGCATTGGTTTACTGAACTGCCACCTGTGTTAACTTTTGAATTGTCAAGATTTGAATTTAATCAGGCATTAGGACGACCAGAAAAAATACACAACAAATTAGAATTTCCTCAAGTATTATATTTGGACAGGTATGATCTGCTATAAAACATACTTAGCTTTCTAGCAATCGAGAAGCAAATGAATTAATAAAATCTATGTTTTTCATGATACACTCATACTATATACCAATGAAAATGGAGTTACATTATATTACAAAAGTATAGATAATGGAAATATTATTACAGAGAAATTAAAAATGAGATTTTTTTGTGTGATCTCAAACTACTGTTAGCATTTTTAAAAATACAATTTTGTGTTATTTAGAATTTTAAATAAATTTATCACTTACGGTGATAGTTATACCTAGCCTTGTATCTATTTCTAAGATATTTGGAAATACTAATAGTGGTTTTTTTCTTAATAGATATATGCACAGAAACAGAGAAATAACGAGAATTAAGCGGGAAGAGATCAAGAGACTGAAAGATTACCTCACAGTATTACAGCAAAGATTAGAAAGGTATGACATTTTGGAATTATAACTATAGGAAATCATGTTAATTAGTGACTAGGTTTTTTCTTTTAAATTTGCTTGATGTGATTCATAGTATAAGAGTAACTAGTAATCTTTCTGTATTGACAATTTGCTTCAATAATTTTGAGCTTTGTTAGAAACGTGAAATAATTTATAGGTGAATTTAGAGGATTATTTTAATATGTAAAATTAAATATCAACAAGTAATTATCATGGTGTTAATAGTAGGAATAAAGAGTAAATTACTATTGTGCCTAAGATTCAATATTACTCCTGAACTATCTATTAAAATGAATAGTGTCTTATGTTTTTCTCCTTAATATACAAGATACAAACTTGAGTAAATAACAGTACCTGACTACAGCTTTGTAAAAAGAGGGAACCAGGTCCCAAACAGGGGTTAAGGGGTACCTCAGTACCATGTCTTGCATGGCCAGAATTCATGCTTACTATTTCTGAGGGTAAGTGAAGAGATTTGTGCATATGGTATCTCTGTTGTCTTAGAGCTTTGCATTATTTCTAAAACAAGCCAAGATCAAGACCAAAATATTCTGCAAGAAGACAGTCTACAGAGTGAAATGGGGCTTGATAGATCCAAGTTTACAGCCTCTAACTTAAATCTCTGTAACTTCCTTCTTATTTGCAAATTAATAGCCTAAAATTTCTGAACAAAAATAACATTTCTTATTTCAATAATTTTTTTCCCACCAAAATGTACCAATACTATTAAACAGTATTGACAAATGAAAGTAGGAGGGTATAAATCACCATCTTGGTCATGAGCCCACATACGAAATTTAGAAAAAAGAAAAGAATCTCTAGAGTGTGTACTGTCAGTGTCTTCTTCCTGTTTAAATACTATTATCATAATGATTTGAACATTTTAACAGCTTTATCAGCTTTAGTTTTCTTTCTTTGGAGAACCTATATTATATTTCTTGAGTGTGATTCAGTTTACATTTTTCATTTTAAAGAAGTGAATTTTACTGTTGTGGCAGAGTTACTGAACCACTGTACCATGTTTTATGAGAGTCATTAAAAAAATAAACGTATTGTACATGCAAATAAAAGCATTTGTGTGTTGTTGTTTTTAAACAGATATTTAAGCTATGGTTCAGGTCCCAAACGATTCCCTTTGGTAGATGTTTTACAGTATGCATTGGAATTTGCCTCAAGTAAACCTGTTTGCACATCTCCTATTGAAGATATTGACTCTAGTTCTCCACCTAGTGGTTCTGTAACATCACAACCATTATCAAGGTAAAGTTTGCTGTAGGCTCCTGTTATATTACATACAATGGATGCCTTCAAGTTTTATAAAATGAGAATTGTGGAGTTTTTCATAAATATTTGAAAGAGTAAATTCATTTAGTCTTTGGAAACAGGCTTATTTCCTTATTTCGGTGGCTTTTTATAGTTGTGGGTTGAAATTTTCATCTTTTTATATGTATGCAGTTATATGTTTCAACCTTCTACAACTTGTGAAAATCATACTTTTAAATAAGTGTTTTTGTTTTTATAATAGGAACTTGTAAATATCAGCAATGGAAGATCTTTATGGTTACAAATATGTTAACTTTACCATATATTACCTTTTCTGGTTTCTAAAAATAAATGAAATTACACCACTTTTTTGTTTATTTTAACACCACAACTGTATCCTTATAGTAATGTAATTCCCATATATTAAGAATCTTAGCATATTAGGTCAATTCATATAAAGAACTTTTGGGTTTGAAATTGTAAGTTATGTGTTTGCCATCGTCTGTACTCAGCACTTTTGTTTGATGTCTTCCTAATTAAAATATCCTGTGCTTGGAAAACACAGCGCAACAGAACAACAGGGAACTCCTTCTTCAGAGCTGCCCAGCACGTCGCCTGCATTAGTTGCTGCCATTCCCTCGAGGTCAGTGATACACAAGCCATTCACTCAGTCTCGGATACCCCCAGATTTACCCATGCATCCAGCACCAAGGCACATCACAGAAGAAGAACTTTCTGTTCTGGAAAGCTGTTTACATCGCTGGAGGACAGAAATAGAAAATGACACAAGAGGTAAGAAGCTTCTTATCATGTAGCTACTGTCGTTTGACCTGGCTGTGTATACTCACATTGAGAGAAGGAAAATCAATTCTAGATTTCATATTTAAATATCCTGCTCACCATTTTCTAGAAAAGGTTTTATTTATACTAAAGTTGTCTGACTCTCCATTTTCTTGGATCTAATATTAGAATTACAGGGACCAAAACTTTCCTAGATTATGTGTCTGATTAATGACATAGCAGATGGTCTGATTTTCTACTTTAGTGTTCTAAATTTATATCAAACTGGTATTCAGTTACTCCATTGGTGAAATGCCATATTATACCAGTTTATACATACCAATTTTGTTTTTGACGTAGTATTTGCATACTAAAGAATTTTGAGTGATAAAAAAATCTTTTCCTTTAGCTTCAGAATTAGAAATAGGAATTTTTATTTTGAATCTACTCTGATTTCTAGACATGGTCTGTGCTACACAGGCCTAGTATCTAAGTTTTAACTGACATGCAGCAAAATAAGACTACATGCACATGCATGTGTTACTCATTGTCATCTGTCCAATGTTTTAAGGAAACTGTCCTTTGTTCTGAACTTAAATTGTTCCAAACTTTCCTTTGTTGTGAACTTAAATTTTTTTCTGATTTTAAAAAACCGCTTTTCATTTTTAGTGCAATGATGCTGTCAATATTTCATGAGAGTTTGTTTATATTTTCCATATTGTTAAACTATATCATGCTATCATTATCCCCAAGTGTTACACCAATTTTATTGTTCTCTAGAAAAAAAATATTAGAACTATTTTACATTGAAAGAATGAAGTTATATTGCATAGCATTATAGGATTTTCAGTGAAAAACTTGATTCCTTGTAAATGACATGCTGATAAAGATTAATCCTAATTTAATAGAGACCAAAAAATAGTAACCATTACCTTCCCTAGGTATAATGATTTTCCTTAATGTGTTTTAAATATAAGATATGTTACAAACATAAAGCACACATTGTTTACCTGACAGTATTTTGTTAAATGCTGGTAAATGTTGAGTGTTTTTCCACTGGGCATGATTTTAAGAGTTTATTCAGAGAGGTGGGAGCTAAGAAATCATTGAAACAAAGATGGTGACATTGAGTGAGAAAAGAAATAAATGTACGTTAATTTTTAAAATTTGCATATATCTATATCTACATATCTACATGTAGATATAGATAGACATGTAGATATGTAGATATAGATAGACATATATGGGGAACAATGACACATGTGGACCATTGACTACAGGTAAGTGATAGGAATAACTAAATAGAATATAGTTTAGATAAAGGCAAACTAGTGAGCAAGTTAGTGAAAATATGAATTCACAATATGATCATTTTAGATGAGAAGAGCTTCAGAAACATATCATGATTATTAGACAGCATTGTTGATCAGAAAGAAACTTCATGCAGATGTTCATTTCCTCTCTCTATTGATATTAAATTACATAATTTTAGAAGCTATCTTACTCCAACATCTTAGTTTGATTAATTACTCAAACTAATACTTCAAAACGGTATTTTGATATAATATCCATATTGGTATTCACTGTAAATAGTGCTAACTTTTTATGTAGCTATATATTTATGTACTGCTCCATATATTTAAAAATTTGATTTCTGTCTCCTCAAAACATTGAATCCCACTAGGTGTTTAGCAGAGAACTGACTCCCAGAATAGCCCTCAGAGATCCTGGGTACTTTTTACATCTGCAGTAGTCTGTTACTTGTTAAATGATACATCGTTTCTTACTTATGAGTGCAGATGTAATTGACTACGTCTTAAAAAATTCTTTCTGTTCTTTGTCTATTTTTGTATTTATAGACAACTTATTTAATATAGAAATGTACTCATTACCAAGTAATTGTAACCCCTCTGCACGGTATTTTCACAATAAAAAAACAAACAAAAAAAACAGACCAAACGATAAAAGTATAAAACATTATTTAATCTCTCCAGCAATTTATGAAGGAGTAGTCTGGTTTTTTTTTTGTTGTTGTTGTTGTTGTTGTTTTGTGGCCAGTCCTGGGCCTTGGACTCTGGACCTGGGTGCTGTCTTTAGGCTACTTTTACTCAAGGCTAGTACTCTACCATCTGAACAATAGCACCCCTTCCAGCTTTTTCGGTGATTAATTGGAGGTAAGAGTCTCATAGACTTTTATGCTCAGGCTGGCTTTGAACCACAATCCTGAGATTCCAGCCTCCTGAGTAGCAAGGATTACAAAGTGTGAGCCAGTAGTGTCTTAACTGCTTTTTTTTTTTTATATGGAGCCTCTTGCCTGTTTCTTATTGCTTAAGTGAAATTTAATATCTTATAGATATTAAAATTTGCCTTGGTTTATATGCTACAGATTTTATTTTTTATTTATCATTTGACTTTTATGTTGTTGGGTTTTGTTTTGTTTTCATACTGTAGTGTTGGTTTAAGTTTTTTGTCTGGGAGGCAGTGCTAATCGATGATTCCTAAGGTGTTTTTCCACTATAAAGTTACTATTTTTTTGTAGTATTTCTTGGCTTTCTCCTACTTCTTTGCAATTATAGATTAACAGTATACTATAGTGTTATACTGTAATTTATCCATTTCCCTATTGGCACATATTTATATTATATAATTCTTAAAACTACAAAAATATTTCTGGGAATGTTCTTATTTCTGAATAATTTTATAGGTTATTTTCTCCTAGATGTGGAAAATCATAGCCTATAGTTTTATTGTCATTAGTAATTATAGTGGATTTTTATTCAGTTTTGCATATATATATATATATATACACACACACACACACAGTGTTGTGATGTTATGTCATTTACTTTGTTTCAGTATATAGTGTTGTTTTTCACTTCCATTGAAATCTTCCTTTAGAGATTTTTTTGAACAAAGTTCAGTTTTGATAGCTGTGCATATTTTATAGATGACACAAATTTGCTTTAACTATGCATTTGAACTGTATCATGTATTAGAAGAAACACTGACTTCAATTTGTGATATTTTTAAGCACAGTTGTAACAACTCTTCTTTATTCCTCTAACATGATTGTAAGAAAATTCCATTACACTTGTAAGTTTAAATATAAATCCACTTGATGTTAATCATGAGGTGACATCTTACATCTTTAGATTTGCAGGAAAGCATATCCAGAATCCACCGAACAATTGAACTAATGTACTCTGACAAATCCATGATCCAAGTAAGTAACAATTTGAGTGAATATTTATTCTGTGTTATTTACTCATACTTCAATTAACTTTTTTATTATTTATCTTAACTGAATTCTTTATTACATGTTTCCTCATAAGATTTGCATAAATTTTATCACAAAAGAACAAAAGATCAGCAATAAGCAATAGTCACAACATTAAATTTCTCATAAACATTTTCTTTATTCACTTGTATTCGCTTTCCTACTTAGTTTTCACTTTTTCTAATTTTATAATTAACATCAGAATTTTTTAAAAGTTTCAGTTAAAAAAAATGGATCTAGGCACTGGTAGTTCACACCAGTAATCCTAGCTACTCAAGAGGATCACAGTTTGAAGCCAGCCTAGGCAGAAAAGTCTGTGAGATTCTTATCTCCAATAAACTACTCAGTAAAAGCCAGAAGTGACTCTATGGCTCAAGTGGTAGAGCACTGTCTTTGACCACAAAGCTCAGGGACAGCACCCAGACCCTGAATTCAAGACCCTGAATGGGCAAAAAAGAAAAAAAAAAGTCCAGTGTGAAGAACTATATAATTGTTTTAAAGGTGCAAGATTTAGGAGAAAGTGTAAGATTACTTTTAACTCTTGGTATATATTATGTCATCCATTTTTTAGGCATCAATTATAGTTGTGAAGATTTTGACAAATTTTATGTATATTTTATGTATAAAATTTCACCTAATGGAAGGCAACAAATTGGACTTAATAGTGGGTCAACATGTATATGCACAACAAATATATCTTCATTTTTTAAAAATCATCAAATAAAAGAACTGTTTTATACATCTATTGCTTATTTAGCTTTTTTTTTTAATTTTGTGGTCTAGTTGCCTCTTTCCAAGTTTAAATTCCAGCCATTTTTATCTCATTTTAAACAATGTGCATCTATTCTTTCCCTCAAAAAGGTAGTTGTGAATTTCACGGGGATATAATATAGTCGACTATTGAATTGAAATTTAACGTTTTTTTTTAAATTCTGTGTTTAGGTTCCTTACCGCTTACATGCTGTTTTAGTTCATGAAGGCCAAGCTAATGCAGGGCACTACTGGGCCTATATATTTGACCATCGTGAAAGCAGGTGGATGAAGTACAATGATATTGCTGTGACAAAATCATCATGGGAAGAACTCATGAGGGATTCCTTCGGTGGTTATAGAAACGCCAGTGCATATTGCTTAATGTACATAAATGATAAGGCACAATTCTTAATACAAGGTAAGAAGATGGTGGCATATATTTAAAAAGAAGTACTTTTTCGTGGCTATATGCAGTGTGATGAGTTAAGTGTAGCTCAGAGGTTGGTAGCTCTGACCAGGAAGTATGTTATCACTAGTACGAAAGCTGGAATTGAAATGGGGACGAAACCTGAGTATTGGTATACATTTTATGTTCAAAGTTAACTGTTAAATATGAATCTGTTTTTCCCTTTTTCATTTTTAGCAAAGGAGGTTTTGCTAAAATCTCTTTAACCTCTTTAAAACCTCTTTTAATGCTGAGCACTGGTGGCTCACACCTATAAGCCTAGCTACTAAGGAGGCTAAGATCTAAGAATCAAGGTTTGAAGCCAGCACCAGCAGGAAATTCTATGAGATTCTGATCCCCAATTAAGAAACAAAAAGCCAGAAGTAGAGCTATGACTTAAGTGGTAGAGCACTAGCCTTGAATGAAAAGTTCAAGGACAGCTTCCAGACTCTAGTTCAAACCCTAGGACCAGCACAAAAAACAAACAAAACCTTCTAATAACTACTATAACTATAATCAATACTGTAGTATTAATTCCTATGTGAACTCCTTAGCCTAGCACAGAGGCCTCTAACACTCCTGCCAGCTTCATTTATCACTGTTACCTTGAAATTTACACTTACTTTGCTGATACATAACACTACTTCACAGAATTACATCTCTAGGCTTTTAATTTAGTATTATTTTTTTCAGTTCCCAGTCCCCTCTCTCTTCCTTACTTCATTCTCTGTCTAATTCTAGCTCATCTGTCAGGATTCTGTTTGGGTGCCATCCTCAGATTTGCTCTCCTTGTGCTCTCCTAGCATACTTTTTGGCACTTATAGTGTGTTTTAATTGTGTGTTGACTTGTTTTGCACATTTACCTTTGTGCCCTTTATTTCCCTTTAAAACCAAAGTTCATGACATTCTGTGTCATAATTTATTTTTGATAGGCAGGTATGGGTTTTGATTTAGGAAACAGTAAAATTATATTAAAATGATAAAGTGTGTGTGTGTGTCCTGATATTTTGAACTTTCTTTTTGCTCAAACTACCAACTTTGTTCTACCAAGTTGAGACACATCTTCATTTCTTTTTTATTTTTTAAGTTAATTGGAGATAAGAATTTCACAGACTTTCTTGTTTGTTAAACCATTATCCTTAGATTGCAGCCTGCTGAGTAGTTAGGATTAGAAGTGTGAGCCACTGATGCCTAGCTGAAAATGGTAAACTTTAATATTTAACCATTGAATTCAACAAAGCAGCCCTTTATAATTGAAAAGGTATATATAGGGTGTGTGTGATTGTAAAATTGATTCACAATTTAAATAGTATGTAACTATAAAACATTTTCATATGTTGATTATCTTCATAATTACATATTTTTATGACTTTGGTTCACTGATTTATGGCTATACTTCACCAATTTTAGTTAGTTTAATAAATCTATTGAAAAAGTAAACCTTCCACTTCCTGAAATTTTATTTCATAATCGTAATTGTTCAAACATTTGGTCCTTTATTATAGCAAAAGTGGTATTTAATAGTGTTAGAGAACAAAAAAAATTGTAGCATTTTATATCTTGTCTCATTTTTATTGCTTAGTTAAAAATAATTGAATAAATTTCTGCTTCTGAGCCTTTGTTTTAAGAAGATCAAATAAAATTGATTTGTTGTATACCTATAGCACATCCATTTGTAATGCAGTCTGTTTTGAGCATTGTATTTTTCTTAACTATAAATTTTATACTAGTTTTTAAAATGATTTGCAGAGGAATTTAATAAAGAAACTGGGCAGGCCCTTGTTGGAATAGAAACATTACCACCAGATTTAAGAGATTTTGTTGAGGAAGACAACCAACGATTTGAAAAAGAACTAGAAGAATGGGATGCACAACTAACCCAGAAAGCTTTGCAGGAAAAGCTTTTAGCAGCTCAGAAGATGAGAGAATCAGAATCTTCTGTGACAACAGGTTTGTTAATTTCTATTCAATTGTATTTTACTTTTGATACATTATATCATTAATAATAAACTAAGGATTACTAATTGAAAATACAGATGCATAAAATCTCAACTATGTTCAACCACAGAGAAGCTGGTGGAAACCAATTATAATTCTAGCACTCAGAAATAACCACAGGTTATAATTTTTGTTACTTTACCACATACCACTGAATATCAGTAGAACTTTCTCAAGGTAGTTGTGATTCTTCATACCTGTCTGCTTTAAGTCTTGGATATTCTTGGAAAGAAACAGGAAAAACTGTGAAATTATCAAGTAACTCAACCAATTTCACTGAATCTGTCAAAAGAATAAGTTCTGTTTACTTCTGGTTTTATAAGAGAAATACTATTGGTATATTAATCCGTATTTTGTACAATACTGAAATAACACCATTGAATAGGATATTTTATTTTTGAAAATCTTCAGATTAAAAACCAACACTAAAGTAGTCCAAGAAAAATACAGTAGACCTATTGAAGATAAAAGTGCATAAAAATATAAATATTAAAAAGGCCATTCTCAAAACTGATAAAACTAAGTGGTCAAAGTAAATACTTAAAATGAAAATATATTTGAGGAAATTGAGAGTAACTTGTTTTCTAATTCTTGTTTTAAAGATTAATCATCACAGAGTTGTAAATATATTTTAGGGAAATATATTCTTTTGCTGTAAAGAAAATACTGTTTTTCTGTAAAAGTTGGGGAAATTATAACTAAACCTGGATTAATATTTTCAATGTCTCTTCTATCTGGGTAGTTTTTTTGGTAATAACCTTTTATTTTCTGATCTGTGGTATTTTTAAAGGAATTTCATTTTTGTTTAATTTCATCTTTCATAGAGAAATGTCTGTGCAGCATTTTGTGAGTAGGCTTGAGCATTACCATTTTGAACACTGGCAGAATGTTTCCTTTTGTAGGAAGTTTCAAATACTGTCAGATGTTATTGTTGACTGATGGAGGTAGGACTGTATAGGTCAGTCCATTCTGACTTGTAAATTTCTTTTGATGCAATCAAATAGTTGATTCCTTGATTTATTTTATCTGAAGAGACTAATAATTCACAATTATTAAAGACCACTTTTGTTGAATATCAAACAAAATTCAAGTGTTATGATACAATATCCCACTACACTGTAATGGCTGGTGAGCTCTACCATTTTGCAGGACTGTGCTTTCTTCCCACATCCATCCACATTTACCATGTGGAAGAGGTGAGACTGTGGGTCTGCAGCACTGTACTGTTGGCAGATGTCAGGAGGTTCCTGACTCCAATATATTCCTTTCATTTTTAAGCCAGATCCATTTCTTTGTGACTTTATTGCATCCTTCATCATCTTCTCTACATATCCTTCCCAATCACTCTCTTGAACTTGCCCAGGATGAAGCTACTTTATTATTCTTCCCTTAAAGTGCACATGTAAATTTTCTTTTTATTTATAGAAGCATAGGGCCACATAATTAACATAAGTTGTGGAAGTAGTACCTGAGCACGTAGGCACTGTGAACTTTTAATCATTGGTGGAGCTACAACCTTACTCTTGGTGTACCTACATTTCATCATTCTAAAATAGAAAATTTTGTGAGTCTACTCTTCTTTATCTTGCCTGTTCTTTATTTTTAGCATAAATTAATCCATTGTGATATTTAATTACATGCATATACTGCTTTTCTGCTTTATAGTACTTTATAGTACTCTTCCTTAACCTTCTCTTTCTTCCCCTTTTAAAGAGTTTTTAGTGAGTTTCGTTTAGCTCAAAGTATATGTATGTGTGTGTATGCATGTGAGTACAATATATAAGAAGTAATATACAATACTTCTATAATATTCTGTCAATCTGTCTTTTCTTCTCCCTAGTTTCTCTCCCCAAATAGTCCCCCTTTTACAGTTAAGTCATATATACATACTATTATCATTATTCTAGGTCTAGTATCTGTATACAACGAAAATATACAGCATTTATTTTTCACAGCTTGGTTTAACATGATCTATGTTTCTATTCATTTTCCTGTAATTGACATCATTTTTTCTCTCTCTCTCTCTCTCTCTCTCTCTCTTTTTTTTTTTTTTGCCAGTCCTGGGACTTGAACTCAGGGCTTAGGCACTGTCCCTGAAGCTCAAGGCTAACCACAGCATCACTTCTAGGTTTTTCTGTTTATGAACTTCAGGCAGGCTAGGCAAGCATTCTACCACTAAGCCATATTCCCCATCGCATATCATTTCTTCTTTATGATCTAATAATTCTCCATTATGTATACACCACATTTTCTCTATCTAAAATTGGTGGTGGGCACCTAGGCTGGTTCAGTTTTTTTGGCTGTTATAAATAGTGCTGCTAGAAATCTCTGTGTGCTAGTATCTCTCAAATTTTGACTTACATTCCTTTTGGTATATAGCCAAGAGGTTGTAACAGAATCTATATTTAGTTTCTTGAGGAATCGCTATACTTATTTCTGTCATTGCTAAACTAGTTTTACTTTCCCATCAACAGCATTTATTATTTGTCTTCTTGATTACAACTACCATTCTGATTCAGTGTCTTTTGATTTGCCTTTCCTTTATGGCTAAGGATGTTGAATATTTCTTCATGTCTTATTAACCATTTATATTTTGAGAACTATTTGTTCATTTACCCAATCCCAATAGCGCTATTTGTTCTTTGGCTCTTTTATTTTTTTTAGCTCTGTATATGCTGAATAATTCTTTATCCATTGATGAAGTAGCAAAAATTTTCTCCCTATTTTCTGGATAGACCCTTGATCTTGGTAATTATTTATTTTGATACACAGAACACTTTAATTTTATGCTGTCTTACCTGCCTGTTTTTTGCCACTACTTGCTGAGCTCTTGGAGTCCTATTTAGAAAGTAGTAATTTCATTGATGAAGGTCTTACATTGAGATATTTGTCTTTGAAATGATTTTAGAACAGAGTGAGAGGCTGGTATCTAATTTTAGTTTTTTGTATCTAGATATCCAGTTTTCCAACATTTGTTGAAGATACTTAGGCTTGTCCATCAAAACTCAGATGGCCAAAATTATGTGGGTTTATTTCCGAATTTTCTATTATACACCATTTATCTATATTTTTGTGCAATTGACATTTTTTGTGCCATTGACATAATGTTTTTGTTAAAGGTAAAATATTGTGATATATCACCTTGAGATTTTGGTGATCATTATAGTGAATCTGTAGATTGCTTTCCATAGTACAGGTTTTTTTTCACAATACCGCTTCTGTCAGTTCATTTTCTTATGTCTTTTTTATTTTTCCTTTAAGGTTTCATAGTTTTTATTGTAGAGGTATTTCATGTTCCTACATTGTAAATGGAATAATATTCCTGACTTTTTTTTCTGTTCATTTGTTGTTTATAGAGGAAAGCTACCGAGTTTTGTATGTTTATTTTGTATTCTGCTACATTGCAGAAGTGTTGATCAGATCTAAGAGTTTTGTTTTGTGTTCATTTGTCTTTAGGGATTAAGTATAGCATTATATCATCATCAACAAGATAATTTGACTTCTATTGAATGCTTTTTATTTCTTTCTGTTGCCTTACTGCTCTGGCTAAGAATTCCTGCACTATATTGAGTAAGAGTGGAGACAGTGTGCAAGCTTTTATTTTTCAGTTGAACAAATAGTTTCAGTATTCCCCCATTCAGGATAATGTTGGCTATAGGTTGAACATGATATAACTTGTGTTATATTAAGTGTGTTCCTTATTTTCTTAATGGCTTTTATTATGAAGGGATGTTGAACTCTGTCAAAGGCTTTTTATGCATCTGGTGAGGTGATTATGTGGTTATTGTCCCTGATTCTGTTTAAGCCCTGTATTGTATTGTTGATTTGTATATATTGAACAATCCTTTCATCTTTGGAATGAAACAGTCATGGTTTATGATCTCTTTTATTGGTTTTTCAATTCAGCCTCCAAGTATTAAGGGCTTTTGTTTTTGTTTTTGTTTTCTTTTTCATTAAGGAAATTGGCCTGCATTTTTTTTAACTTGTTCTGGTAATTCTGGCTTCAGAGAATGAGTGTCACAGAATTTCTTCTTTGTTTCATAAAATCATCTTGCTTGCTTCTCGTTTAGCTCCCCAAATTTAGGGTTAATACATTTTATTTTACTATCAAATTAGCATACCTGTTTGATAAGAACTACATTCTTAATTTTATTGGCTATTTTTTTTATAATCAGTGTCTCCCATTACACATTTCCAAACTGTTCTGTAGTTTTTATTTTTTTATTTTTTATTTTATTTTATTTTATTTTTTGGTCCGGTTGGGGAGTCTGAACTCTGCCTGGGCGCTGTCCCTTAGCTCTTCAGCTCAAGGCTAGCATTCTACCACTTGAGCCACAGTGCCACTTCCGGCTTTTTTCTTTTTTTCTTTTTGCTGAGGAATTGAACCCAGGGCCTCATGCATGCAAGGCAAGCGCTCTACCACTGAGCCACCTTCCCAGCCCCTGTTCTGTAGTTTTTAGAATTCAGTACTACTTGTTGGCCCCTCGTTTTATTTATTTAATGTTTAATTTTAATTCATTTTGCTGTAACTAAGGTTTTGAACGTAGCCATGCTGTGCTAGGCAGATACTGATCTTTGCCTTCAGCTTCTCCTTCTGATGATTAATTATGAGATGGTTTATCACTTTCTTCCCAGGCACATACCTGGACAATAGTCTGCCTGCTTTAGGCTTCCAGTTGCAGCTAAGATAACATGCACATGTCCCTGTGTTCAGTATGAAAAGGAGTCTCTTGAATATATTTTTTAAGCCTCTGCCGGTCTCAAACTTCAGTCTTCCCAGTCTCAGCTTCCAAGAAGCTTGGGTAATAGGCATGAGTCACTGATATCTGGTTCATGTCTTTTTTTTTTCTTTTTTTTTTTTGTCAGTCATAGGGCCTGAACTCTGGGCCTGGGCACTGTCCCTCAACTATTCAGCTCAAGCACTTGAGCCATAGCTCCACTTCTAGCCTTTCTGCTTATGTGGTGCTGAGAAATCCAACTCAGGGTCTCATGCATGCAAGGCAAGCACTCTACCACCTTCCCAGCCCTCATGTCTTTTTTTATGTGGAAAATAAACTTAAAGGCAACTGTGAACATGAGCAGAGGCAGAATGACTTGAACATAAAGAATAGAAATACCCAATTCCAGATTTAGTTGTTTTTTTTTGTTGTTGTTGTTGTTTTTTGGTTGGCCGTGGGGCTTGAACTCTGGGCTTGGGCGCTGTCCCTCAGCTCTTCAGCTCAGGACTAGCGCTCTACCACTTGAGCCATAGTACCACTTCCAGCTTTTTCTGCTTATGTGGTGCTGAGGAATGGAACCCAGGGCCTCATACATGCAAGGCAAGCACTCTATCACTGAGCCACCTTCCCAGCCCCAGATTGAGTTTTGAAAAAGCAGTGGCAATGTTATAATGGGGAAGGTGTATCTTCTATGGTAAATATATTTTTTGATTTAGTGGAAGTAGAATGTGCCAAGTCTGTAGATTTGTAGACTTTATTTCAAGATTCATTTCTATTACTAAGTTATGTTTGACTTTTGATTAGGGAAAATATTTTATCTTCAATTTCTATTAGTATATTTGATTTATTATGTCATGCCATATTAACGTACCTTTTGTTGTATGGAAGTTTCAGCTATCATAGTTGAAACAGAGCAAAGGTAGCTCACTATTTGGAGGCTTGATCTGAGAATTGCAATTCAGAGCCAGCTTGGGCAGGCAAATCTTTGAGGCTCTTCTCTTAAGCCAGCAGTGAAGATGTCACAAGTGACAGAGCATCAGCCTTGAGTGAAAAAAAATGAATCAAGAGCACCAGGTCATGAGTTCAAGCTGTAGTATTGAGTTCAAGCTATAGTATTGGCGCTCTCTCTCTCTCTCTCTCTCTCTCTCTCTCTCTCTTGTTCTTGTTGTCTTCCTGTTTTACTTAGATTTTCAAAATTTAAGTGTAATACTTTGAGGAACTCAGAGAACCTATATTTAAGTCTCACAGGTATGCCCTAAGATTATGAGTTAGCTGGTACAAATAATAGAAGAAACCTTGTTTATAGAATTCAGCAGCAATTTTCCTTCCCTCCTCGGAAGTCTCAATAAAGATGTAATGGAGGAACTAGTTTAAGTCCTAGTTATACTGACTTTGGTTCCACAAAAGAATATTAATATATCAAATTAGTATGTCTTTGTTTTATATATACGATTAATACCACTGTCAGCCTCACCTCTCCAGCATTATTCATTACCTAACTGAAGGTATAATGAGTAATAAGTAGTAAGAAAGGATTAGGTTCATCTCATGTTTCCTCTTTAAACCTACTTACTCCAAAGTGAAACTTACAGTACTTCTGCGTAGGTTTCTAGCCCATGTTCTTCACTATAATTTTACATATCAGAATTGTACATCAGTTGGCTTCTCCTCTGCATATAAGCAGCACATCTCTGCATATAATCAGACTTCATGGAATCCAAATTACAGGAAGATGGATCCAGACAGTATTTGTTGAATAATCTTCAGAAAATTCAGAGATATAATTGTGCTTGATCAGCTTGGCTCTAAGTTGTATTTATACAATAGGAAATCTATATTAGAGAAGAGTATTATATTCTTCCTCCAAAAAATAGTTGAGGTCCTTACAGCTACACATAGTATACTCAGATTTCAAATGAAAGAAATAAAAAGAAAGGTGAAAATGTAATGTACCACTGGTTAATATTGACATGAGATGTGTTCCATAATATTTCATGCATTTTGTCTATGTGTAGGAGACAGATTGGGACTTAGCTGCAAATACTGTCTAGAAGTCAGAAATCAACTAATGTTCTAGGAAGGGTAGAATTATTTCCTAAGGTAAGACCTGATAGATACTTGCTATGCTCAGATTTTTAAAAAACTGGTACAGGATGTTACCTAATACGATGATGATAGATGGTATATGTCTCTTGGAATATTTTCTGTCATGAGTTCTTTGTCTGGGAATTTCAGTTTGGCTTTTCTAGGGTGAATTTAAGACTTTCAAGTATACTCACAGTGTAGTTTACAGTTGATAGGTTTAAGTGCATAGGAATCTATAGTACTCTATATTCTGCATCAATTTTGACTTGTATTAACTCACCTGTTTAGAGTAGGAATCTAAAGTGTTTTATGCAGCCAGTTCAATAGTTTCACAGTTCTATAGTTGTTTTTAAGGAACTAATTTTAAATGCATTTCTAGAAGAGTATAGGGACTATATATCTATTAAATATTTAATTCTCCTTCAGTGTGAGTAATCAGTATGACTCATTAATAAGTCAAGGTAATAAATACATGTGAAATACATCTCAAAGGTTACTTTTTGTTGTTGTTGTTGCTGTGGGGTTTGAACTCTGGGCATGGGCACTGTCCCTAAGCTCTTCAGCTCAAGGCAAGCACTTGAGCCACAGCACCACTTCCAGTTTCCTGGTGATTATTGGAGATGAGTGTCACGAACTTTCCTGCCTGGGTTGGCTTTGAACCAGGATCCTCAGATCTTAGCCTCCTGAGTAGCTAGGATTACAGGCATGGAGCCACCAGTGCCCAGCTCAAAGGTTACTTTTTATTGTTGTTTAAGAACAGATTCTTTTTTT
This sequence comes from Dipodomys ordii, assembly GCF_000151885.1. Classification (NCBI taxonomy): domain Eukaryota; kingdom Metazoa; phylum Chordata; class Mammalia; order Rodentia; family Heteromyidae; genus Dipodomys; species Dipodomys ordii. The sequence continues at coordinate 687,789 of NW_012267352.1, forward strand.
TTTTTTACTGTTAAGAACAGATTCTTATACTTTAATAGAATTGGTAGTTCAATTAACTTTCTTGTTAAAATATTGAATACTACAGCTAAGAAATACACATAAGTAAAACATTACTTCAGTTTATTACTTTAATATGAAGGCATATCCAATGAGCCAGTTTAGAATACCCTCAGAACACTGGGCCTGCTATAACAGTGAAATAGATGAATGAAATGACTAGTATATGTAGCAAATTATCTTTTGTGGATGTTACTTGTTTGAAAATCTCAGCAATCACCCTGAAAAGCACAGAAATGATTTGAGAGATATTTAAGGAACAGATATGACCAGTCTGTAGAGAACTGTCAATCATGGCAAAATGAGCGCATGTAGTAGCTTGTAGCTATAGATAGGGAATTGTATTGCCTTTCCTTCCCTTTGACGAAATACCAAAGATAAATAACTTAAAGAGAAATGGTTTAGTCTCATAGTGTCAGATCTTCCAGCCCATAGTTTACTGGCCCCTTGCCTTTAGCATTGTGGTGAGGTAGAACATCATGGTGGACAGAAGTGTGTTATGGAGTACAATTGCTCATCTCGCTGTCACCAGGAAGCAGAGAGAGGGATGGAGGAAGGGGCTAGGCTCTTCAACAGCATGCAGTCTGTGCTCTACTGCCTCGAACTAAAGTTTGTACCACCTTCTTATAACACCATCGGATGGTGACCAAGCCTATGACACATGTGCTTTGGGGGAAATTTAATATCTAAACCAGATTGGGAAACAAAAGATTCTCAGGGGGAGAAAAAATTCCAACAAAACTTTCACAAGTAATCCGCACTGTCTTAAGTGACAATATATTAAGCCAAAGCAATTCATATGTAGAGGCAGAAGATTCATAAGCAGCATGGTCTCCACTTATTAAAGTTTTAGCAATCATACAGGCCAGCAGTTATGACAGTTGTATAGGGTTACAGGGAAAAGCTAAATGTTTTGTCCTACTGCTCTCATTAACAATGATAGGGGAATTGCCTACATGTGATGGTGAGACTTAATTGTACAAAACTTCTTGGTTAAAAGAAATGATGTATATTGACATGAAAAAATGTTTTAAATTAAAACCAATGTATGTAACTTGTTTTAAAAATAGATCAGATAGGTAATATACAAAAATAAGTAATATAAAATAAAACATTAATAATCATTTTATCTGAGTAGTGGAAAGAGCTTTTGATTTTTCTCATATTGGTTTATAGATTTTTTTCTTAATGTATATTTTATTGTAAAGATACTGTATAGAGGGGTTACAGTTACTTGAGCAAGGTAATGAGTCCATTTCCTATTAAGCATTGTTACACCCTCCTTTATTTTTTTCCCTACCATCCCTTTCCTCCCACCTCCCCAACCCCTCCTTCCCTACCCTGCAAAGTTGTAAAGTTTGTTTTCAACATAGTGTCTTGTATATCCCATTGTTACAGTGGGTCAGCCTGTATCCTTGTTTCAGCATTTTGTTATTTCCTTTCCCCTCCCCAAATTAGAAAAATGTGTATACAAGATGCTGGACACCAGAATCAAATACAACAGGGCTTATACCATGGAGGAAGAACATAAAAGAAACAAAACAAAAATCACATAGTACATTATAAGTACCTTAAAAAGAACAACAAAGATAAAAACTCTTTTGTCCCTATCTTGGGGTTCATTTTCACTTAGCATCATGTTATATGGTCATATGTACATAGGTTTTGACCTCTTTTGCTTGTCCTAGACATATACTAGTTATTTCAGATAAGGGAAAACTATGGGGACGTATGTTTCTTTGCATCTGCTTGCTTTACTTATTATAATTTTAGTACACACATGTTTACTATTTTGGTTTGATAAAATTAAGGCAAAATCTCCTTTCTTGAGGATCTTGTTATTATCTGATTCTCTTGTTAATCTCCTATGATGAATTGTCTGTAATGCTTCATCTAAAGTAATTACCATTTTTCTTACATGTAGGAGCTTTCTTATAATCATGACCTGGCTAGTAGAGTATCTTTCATCTTGAAAAGTCACTATTCATAGATTTTTCTTAAAAGCAATCTCTTATCCAGAAGTTTTTGTGAATCCCTTTTACATCACCTACATCTGTTCAGACTACCCAATTTATCATATCCCTCTTTATATTTCACATATATTTTGGTTTGATTACCATCATAAAAACTCACTGATAACAGTAATTTCATGCGTATCTGTCCAACAGTGATTTCCCACATGCTATTCCTTCATAATATTCTCTGCAAATCCTTCAAGACTCATCTCCAGAAAATCTTTCTTTTCATACAACACCATATCAAGTGTGTGTATTCGGTCCATAGTTCTTCTGTAGAACCATATGTGTATCTTACTGCAATTAGCACATAGTATGATAATAGAGTTTATATGTGTCTGATTTTACTGGGAATTCTTTAATATGAACAAAATATTTAGATATATAAAAATATATAGCACAGTACTGAAATTGGTACAGGTTCACACACATACTGGAAATGTAACATGTTGCTTATTCCAGTTTCCCAAAATTCTGAGTCCTTGTAAGCTTGTATTCTATGCCTATATCACCAATCCAATAAGTTGTCTGGTAGCAATAATATTCTAAATATTCTAGAGAAAGTACCTTTCTGTGAGGTGGAGGCAAAACCAGTTGTTATCACCCATAATATTTTTTTGTACTTAAACTTCTACATGGAAGAAAACTTTTTGCCCTGATGTCCCATAGTAGGTTGACTGTGTTAATTAAATAAAATTACTCTTGTTCCTAAGGACTTATTTTACATATATTCCCAGTTAGGCCAATGTTTGGCTAGATTGATCTTTTGACCCTCAGTACATTAAGTTCATATCCTACTCTTGACTATATAGTGAAAAGAGTGGCAAACACAATAAAAAAAAACTTCAGCAAGAAGTTTCTTCTGATAAGCCCTAGAATTGCTGGCTTTAAGCACTTGCATAAAACCTTCAGAGAAAGTTGCAGTGCATAACTGGAAGTAGCCTAAGGTATCTTTCCATTATCATTTAAGACCATCCAAGGATAGATAGAAGCCAGTCTAAAGTCAGGAAATACATATGTATGACAGTTACATTTTAACTTCTTCCTCTTGTTAGGTACATGTTAAACATTTTTAACTTGAGTTTTCTTTACAATAATTTTTATCTCTGTCATCTTCATTATTCATGCCAAAACCTTTGTCTCAACTTCATGTATAGTCTCCAAATCTTTTTGGCTTTTGAGACAGTGTCTCAGATGTGTCCCAGACTGACCTGCAACTCACAACTTCCTGCCCCAGCTTCCCACATGCTGGCCTTACAGATAGATATACTCCACTATACCTGATTCTGGTCTCTAAACCTCTGTGTCCAAAGTAAATCTTGAATCTAGCCACTTCTTACAACCACTATTGGTGTCTGGTATCCAGAAGTACAGTTATTTCTTTTTGGATTGCTCTAACACACATTTAGTACCTTTTCTGACCTTAAATTATAATCTCGTTTCTAAATTTTCTTCACAATGTAACTAGGATTATATTTTTTTCTGTGCTAAGTATTAAATGCAAGGACTTGAACAGGTTAGGCAAGCATTCTACCACTGATCTTCCCCTAAAGGCTCCCAAGACATTTCTGTTTTTAATTTGCTATGTTGTCATTATTTAAAGTATCATTATTTTCCTATTTCCCTCAAAACTTTCACATAACTTATGAGTTACCTTATCATCTTTTAATATATCTAGCTATCTCTTTTACTGTTATGCAGGTACATTGTTACTTGGATTCGGCTCATGCAAAGTGCTTGGGCCCTTGTTTTTTTCTGTCTGGTGAATCAACACATTTAGATGAAAACAACTCATTTAGCTAGATTAGATTTCCCTTATCATACTAATTAAATTACCACAGCACACTACCTTCATTATCCTTATAGAATGTACTATTAGAATGTTGTCACAATTTATATCTGTGGTCGTTTGATTAATGACTTTGTCCATAGTTTACTTTAAGAGGAAAGAAACTAGACAACTGGAGTTGTAGTACCTGGCATATATTTAGATGCTTAATTAAAATGTGTTGGCTAAATGAATGACCACTCAGCCATGTATGTTGAAATTACTTTTTGAATATTTATTTTACCTTGGAGATTTTTAAATTTAATGGAATGTTAGAGAGGATGACAGTAGCCCTGCTGTGTCTCAGTAGGTAGGTGAGGAAAGACTTATTTAATCACTTTCAGGAACATGGTGGGATTTTACCTCTTTATTTTCATATCCATTCATTAACTGAGGCATTAACTCATTTGTTCCATTAAGTTATTATGTTCCTGTTTTGTGCATTGAAGACAGCAATGCAAGGGATAGCTCATGCAATCCTTACAGTCTTGTAGGGGCTTGAAACAGATGCAATAGTAATTAGGTTAACACTGTAGTAAATGATGTTTAAAAGGAAATTTTAGGGTATTCTCATTTATCAATGATTTAGTCTTTTAATGGATACTTGACCATGCTGAAGACACTGACTTTCATACCCTAGCAGGCAGAAACAGAATTACTGGCATCTAGGAAGCAGATGCTAGTTTCATAGCATAGCCCTGCCTAATACTGAACTATCTGAAATAATATCTTAGTGATGCCAATGCTAAAGGAACCCTACTGTAGTAGAAATATCAAGGACAAGGATGAGTGAAAATGTCTGAATAGAGCAGAAGAGTAGGTGAGTGTAGGGTGAGCAGAGGGAAGAATATGTAGGAAAATTGGAAGGTAAATGTCACTTTCATTGTACTTGAAGAAATGGAGAAAACTAAACTTGTGCCCTTTGAGGAAAGGGCAGAAGGTGACTTTGAAGGGAAAGGCACTGACACAAAGCTTTGTGAATATGTAAGTTATGCAAGGAGGTTATTTGTGACATACTCATATTGTTGGATTTATTGTTTTGAGCTCAAAACGTAGGTAAGAGAGATATGTTAGAATATCCTTACATAGATGGCATTAATATGCCATTAATATATACTGGTACTAGTTTCCCAACTTGAGATTGCTTTCTCTTGCTTTCTCTCAGACAATATTCTCCTACCAGGGCAAATTTAGAAAATATGAATGGTTAGCTTCATTCAGGATTAGGATTTTGTTAGGTAGGTGTGTGAAGAAGGGTATTCTGCTCTCATCCATATCAAATTCTGTTCTTGACAAAATGTTTATTTTCTAAAATGAGATTTGGTACTTTCCATTCTAGAAAAGTTTTAACGTAAGTTATCATAAATGATGATGAGTGCTTTCTTTGATAATTGTTTAAATGCTCTTGGTTCTTTTTCGTTGTTATTTTTTGTTTCTTTGTAAATTTCAAGTGGAAAGTGCTGTATTTTGAAGGATGTATTTTATTGTAAGCAGAATACTAAAATTGGTTATTGTATAACTGAAGATTAGAAATAAATAACAGATTCATCTTAGTACAGACTCTGTGATTTATATTAGATATACAATTGATTCTTTTCTCATGAAGCACAAGCAGGAGAACCAGAATATCTAGAACAGCCTTCAAGAAGTGATTTCTCAAAGCACTTGAAAGAAGAAACTATTCGAATAATTACCAAGGCATCACATGAGCATGAAGATAAAAGTCCTGAAACAGTTTTGCAGTCGGTAAGAACTTTTCTTTTGGCTCTCTGAACGTAGCCATGTTCATGACATTTCCTGCAATATGAAGGAGAGCAACCTGTCTGGGAGTTGAGAGACAGGGAGCAGTGTTGGCTCTGTTATAAATATGGTCAGTCATCGTGGCAACTCACATAAAGCCTGCACTGTATGTGAGAGAACTAGGAAGAATCCTAATTATAAACAAAATAATGCATTTGACTAGAAACTTAAAAAGAGAAGTTAATAAGTTTGTTACTGTCGTTTTCCCTGCCCATCACACCTCTTACCTAAAATACAATTTCATTGGAATAGTTGAGAATTGAAGACATAAATTTTATTTCATAAAATATTGGCCGTAAGCGTATCAGATACTCCTTGCTAGAGCATTGTTAGCAGGCTAAAGATAATGCTATCTTATTAGAGACAATGAGATTAACTGTGGCTTACATTACCAGAAGACAGTAATATAGGAAAGTATTTACACTATTTCCCTATCATATTCTTATTTTGTAGTTTTGTGTTTCTGTAACGCTAAATGAGGACAGTGGTATATCAGTGCATACGACTTTGAGAGATGCTATTTCAAGAATTTGGTATTGCAAAACCTCTCAGTTTTTGTTATTTATCATTTATTGTACTTCAGTAGTAAGAATCAGCAGTTCTAATGCAGATTTTATGGTAATGCCTTTTAGTGTTTGAAAATTCTCCTGTGAGAGAACTAAAGATAGAAGGATGTATCATAATTTTACAACACTTACTATTCTGCCTAGCAAGTGAACTCTCAGGAGTAACTTAAAATTGCAATGAGACTTTGATATTAAATCCATATTAACTAAAATGTCAAATAGAGTATTTTGTTAATTATATTTTGTTAATTGTATTTCCTTACCTTTATTTCCAGTTTGTAAACTGGAAAATGTATTAACATCATCTTACCGTTAAGTAAGATTTTTCTTATGATTCCAAAATTTGTAAATGCTTGGAGACTGTAAATGAATTTAAGATGAGCATGTGCTAACTCTGAAGTTTTTCTTGGAAAATTCTTTGGTCAGAATTCTGCCTCTAGGTGGGTGGGAAGAGGAAAATGTAGGAAATAAAAACAGAGTAGTAGTAATTTTGCCCCATCCGCAAATTAATTTGTAGGGACTTGGGTAACTAGAACTTTTGTTTGGTACATTCTAAATGATAGTTTATTAGTGTCAGCTTTTTCTCCTGGTATTTTAAAACCCAAAACAGCTAGTTTCATTTAGAGTCACATTCTTTTTTTTTTAAGTCTGGTTAATCATAAGTAATTCAAGTTCACAAAAATGAGCCCTTAAGTTTTGATGATTTTGTTTTACTAATAAAGTTATTATCTTGTAAACTAGTAACCTGCTGCTGCATCTCTACTTAGAAAAGTACAATGGCAGGCAGAGAATACGATAGGGAAATAGTGTAAGTACTTTCCTACATTACTGTCTTCTAGTAATATAATCCACAGTTAACCTCATTGTCTCTTATAATATGGCAATTTTAAATTTTCTATCTTTGGCTAGTAAAAATAACCCTGTGGTCCTTGATCTCATTATTAGTTAATAGCCTGGTCACAGTTTTATATGCTGTTTTATTTTCATTGAAGTTTAATGTATGATAGAAGCTAAATTAAGTCCTCAATATTTAGGATCAGGTATTGCTGGGATTTTTATGTTTACTAGTAATGCAGCCTTGTCTGATGACTAAATTTCCCTAAGTCTTAAAAATGGAGATAAATGGAGATAATTGTGGGACAAAGAAGTAATTTTTCTGTTACGTTAGTCCTAGATATTTTGCGAATATATAGTATTTATTTTCCAACGTTAAAATATAAGAATATTCTGTAAATCTTAGATTGATGGAAACCGTGAGCAGCATTGAAATGTTTATGCAGTTTTGTGTTTTATATTATTTGGAATGCTTTAGGTTATTAACAAAATCCAGAGAATTAGACTTGGAGAAAGAACCTTCAATGATCCTAGCACCCATTCCTGTCAATATGTTGGTTTGTTTTTTTTTCCCCATCTTTACTTGTAAATATAATTCTTGGATTTATTTTTGTAGTTGAGTTATTACTGCATATAAAATTTCATGTCTTGCCTTTTCTTCACTAATCTTATAATGTCTCCTGATGTAAACTGAACAAATTCTGCTGAGTACTGTTTCATTGAATAATTAAATTATTGTTTGCTTAAGCATTCTGTTGTATACTATTTATACATTAACATTTTTTAATTTTATTATAAATAAGCTGTTAAAATAAAAATCTGTATTTCAAGTGTTTTCCTTAGAATAGATTTTCATAGTTTAATTTTATTGAAAGAATGACATGTTAAGGTGGCCAAAGAGATTATAGTTCTGTGACTTTATAGCTACCTTCCTATGAGAACATTTTTTTTGGGGGGGGGCAGTTGTGGGGTTTGAACTCAGGGCCTGAGCACTGTCCCTGAGCTCTTTTGCTCAAGACTAGTACTCTAACAACCTACCACTTCACTTTCAGTTTTTGAGTGGTTAATTGGAGATAAAGAGTCTCACAGGGACTTTTCTGCCTGGGCTGGCTTTGAATTGGGATCTAGCATCCTAAGTAGCTAGGATTAAAGGTGTGAGCCACCAGCACCTGATTATGAGAACACTTAAAAAAATTATATAGTTAGTGGGATTTAGAAAATTAGTAAAATTCTTTATCATATTTTTTTTACCTTACTGAGGAACTTTTAAAAACTGTTCTCAAGCTTACCCTTTCTTAATGTGCTCATATAAAGACTGAAAATTATGGAAAAATAAGCATGTATTTTTCTTTAGTGAACCCTTGTTTATGTGAAAAATTGCATCTTAATGTATCTAAATTTGATAGTGAATTTATTACTCCTTACTATTCCAAATTTGGTAAACTATATATTAAGTTCCAATATTAGAGCAACAGAAAGTAGTCTCTTAAGTGTTTCAAAGCTTGATATAGATGAATTGTCTTCCTGTCCTCAACTTACATTCATAGAATTCCTCAACATTAATGTTGGAACTCTTCGACAGCAACTACTTAGGCTTATAACACATTTCTCAAATTGCTCTCCTCACCCCCAGGTCCTATGCATTTCCTAAGTATTCTCAGTCATCTATTTCCCAGTTTGCTTTAGTTTCCATTTTCTGTTCTTAGGATTGTAGTAGTTTAGATTTGTTTTCTAGTTCGAAATTTATCACCAAAAATCCTATAAGATTTCTTAATTTCTATTTTATCTTTGATTCTTGTGAATGGTGAACTAGCTAATAGTTCCTCTCATACATGCTAGAATTTACAATCTATAGTTATAAGCACATCTTTATAGAATCTGGTAGTAATATTAGTCAGCATTATATAAGTATAATTAATTTAGAGTAGTATAATGACATTTGTAAAGCCTATCATTTATCATTTATAAAGCAACTGTTATGTACTAGATACTGGATTAGATGAATATTACCTCTCATGATCACAAAACAGTGCTGATTAGTTATTTCCCCATGAAAAGTTAAAGGGTCACACAAATAAGAACACCATTTTTAAAAGCACTATGAAAATACCATTTTCTTTTAAAGAGACAATAGTTCTTTTAGAAGAGGCATTAATTACTGGCCTTGGCCATGAATTTATTTATTTAACATTTAACATTCCCTTCATTGTTATAAAATTTCTTTGTTTTATATCAGAATTAAGAATAACAATGTTGGAGCCCACTACAAATTAGAAAAACTTATGCAAGATGATTCCAAGCACCATGTAAACTTTTGACACTTGCCTTAGTACTTCTGAATTCACTGAATACTTAAGATGTAAATGCACTGTATTGAAATCTTGTAGGCTTTCAGAATGAATTAAACACAATAGAGAATGGATATTAACTGGATGGAAACACAACTGATTACTAGAAAGGATACTAGAAAGTAAGTCCTAGCCGGGTACCAGTGGCTCATGCCTGTAATCCTAGCTACTCAGGGGGCTGAGATCTGAGGATCACGGTTCAAAGCCAAACCGGGCAGAAAAGTCCATGAGACTCTTATCTCCACTAAACCACTAGAAAACCGGAAATGGCACTGTGGCTCAAGCAGTAGAGCAAGTCCTACTAAGAAAATTCTTCTTATTCTTGATGAGATTGTGGGAAGTATAGTCTTACTTGTATTAAAATATCAAGACAAACTTTTGAGTGTCACTGGAATTTGGTTTGAAATAAAACTCCAGCTGAATAAATAGAAGGAAATTCATCTTCAGTATTTATTTTTAACTTCAATAATTTTAAGTAGAGCCTCGGATGCTTTGAAGGAAAACTGAAATACTATTTCTAAGTGTGCTGGATGCAACGGAACAGCGTGTAGATTTTGTATTACTTTGGTTAAAAAATTGCTTCCAATGTTCGGTTTAAGTTTGTACTTAGCAAATGCAAATTCAGGCATTGTAAAAAAAAGAAAAAAGAAAAAAAGGTGTGAGAATCCAGGCACTTAAAGCTGGTGCTTTCATTGTTGTATTTTCTAATGTTCATACTAATGATTTTCTTCTACAGAAACCTGAAACTACCACAAGCCAACCACCTTCTAACCAGCAAGTTGTAGAGGTGGCGATTCCTCATGTAGGCAAATTTATGATTGAATCAAAGGAGGGGGGGTATGACGATGAGGTACTTTATTTTATCACTCTGCACCATTCTTAATGTTTGTTGTTTGATACAAGCACTTTAGGCATGCCTACACCCTCACACTTGATGTCTTGCTGCGTAACATACAGCTTTGCCACCCTTAGTGTAAAATTCTCTTACCAATTACTAACACGACTTTAAATATAAACTAAAACAAAGTAGAAAGCAATGGAGTATACTAAAAGAATTATTGTACACGAAAATAGGATCAGTTTACTCTCAGGTTGATAGACACACAACAGACTATTTTGCATTTAAAAATATTTTAAAATATTTTTCCTGTTTTATTTAAATAATTTATTTGTAAGTTGCCTACTATTATCTACCAGGTAGATCATCCTAAAGCATGATTAAAAGATAGACACATGATATTTTTGCTGCTACAGCCTCTGCTTGTGATCATGAATGGCATTTCTCCATGTGACTATACCTTGTGATGTTTCACACACTGTGGTGGCTCTGTCTTAATTCATCTCTATCTCTATTCTCATCTACGTAGTTTTTCATATATTCTGGAGGTATGTTAGTTCTCACAAGAGTTCTTCAAAATCCAGATGAAAGTGATCTATTGTTTGGTCCATTGGATTATTTTCCGCTCATTTTATACCTTTCTCTTGAGCCTTTTCAAATGGTTCCCTTTTGTGTGTTTGAGAGAAGGCCAGTAAAGCAATTTCTGCACAGTAACAGCGGAGAAGGCAATTCCTTTAGGACAATTGAATGACTTGATGATCTATGTCCTTTGTTATGGATGTGTGGATAAAAAATGGTGTGTGTGTGTGTATGTGTGTGTGTGTGTGTGACAGAGACAGAGAAAGTGTGAGTGTGAGTGAATGTATGAATTAAAATACATGCTTGTATAATTTTTAAAATAACTTCCTCCAACTTAATTATGTAAGACTATTACATAAAAGTGAATCATCAAAATCAAAAACATTACAAAATCATTAATATTACTGTGCAATGTAAGATAGCATGGCTATTTAAAAAGTAGATTTGTAAAATAGGAACTTATCAGAATGTTTTCTTACTTAGATTTTAGAAACATTTAGACAACTATCACTGTACATTCCAGACTAAAACTATGAATAATACGTTCATTGAGTCAGAAATAGTGGCTACAATCTTTTGATTGATATAAGGTACCTTCAGAGTGCTTTATTTAATTTTGCAGATATTTTAAAATATAAACAGCTCTGAACACTTAGTATAAAAACAAAAATTAAGTACTTAATATTTCTTTATTATTCCAACTCACTACTTTCTTGCAATGTTGGTTCTCAAAAATTATGGAAACCAGCAAGTTTTTAGTAATAAAAATTATTTGTTAGGCATTAATTGCTTGCATTAATAAGCCTCCTAGCATTTTAAATGGATCTGTTATTAATCACTTAACACACTGTTTTGTGCTAATTCTTTGGTTATTGGCTGAATTGTGTTTGTTGTCATTAATTTATTAGAATGATAGTTTACCAGTGCATGTGTGTTGAATGTTTTTAGAGTAAGTCATGGGTACAAGACAGGTGCTAATAGATGCACATTATAGTTGTACAGGGACTCCAAACCTGGGGGCTGAAATGAGGTTAAAGTTTAGCTTTTTCTGAGATACCGACCCTTGAGGCTTCTAAGTTCTCTCAGAGGGCAGAGATTGTTCTGATTTGTCTAGAAGGAAGTGCCTTTAAAAACTTTAGAATTGCCAGGCACCCATGACTCACACCTGTAATCCTAGCTACTCAGGAGGCTGAGATCTGAGTATTGCGGTTCAGAGCCAGCCCGGGCAGGAAAGTCTATGAGACTCTAATCTCCAATAAACCATCAGAAAAACCAGAAGTGGCACTGTGGCTCAAGTGGTAGAGTGCTAGCCTTGAGCTGAAGAGCTGAGGGACAGCATCCAGGCCCAGAGTTCAAGCCCCCACAACTGACCAAAACAAAAAAACAAAAAAAAATCTACAGTTTAAAGAAGATGCCTTTTTGCAGTTTGCACGAAGGCACTGTTTGAGTCACCTGTACCTTGTATGGATGATTCTGAAAGATGCTTACTTGCACATCAGTTAACATTTGCTGTTTAATAAAGGCTACATTTGATTTATAAGCAGCGGAAACCAAGTGGTGTTTTAACTTGCATGGAAAGACATTGTTTTGATTTTTAAATTTTTGTATGTTAACCATTTAAAACCTCTTACTTTAAATTCCTGTGGCAGATCATGATGACACCGAATATGCAAGGTATTATCATGGCCATAGGTAAATCCAGGAATGTGTATGACAGGTGTGGTCCTGAAGCAGGGTTCTTTAAGGTACTATTAATATTTTCATTTTATTTTCCTGATTTGAAATATGTCCTAATGTCTTTTTTGTTCATACAATGAAATTTGTTAAATGTTTATTACCTTTAAGTACTTGTGCAAAGGAGTTGCTGTTTAACAAAGCAGTTTATGAATACATCTTGAACAGTGTCTCTCCTCTCAACATTCTCACCCATCCCTCCGCTACCCACCACTTCCCTCACTCTTCCAAATTTTGAATTATTCACTCCATTTTCCCTCTGTTCTCCTATTTCCTGTGGTGTTTATGTTTTTGAACTTTGCCTTTGCCTTTCTAAGGAATAACATCTTAGATTCATTTCCTGTATAATTTCTCTTTTCCTCTATTAGCCATGACCAACTGAAATTCTGGGGCTGTTTCTTATATGCATGATCCAGAACTCTTTTCTTTGAATTTAGATAATTTAAGAAAATGAAAATATTTTACCTAAGTTACTATAATGTGCTTCTGGTTCATTACCACAAATTTGAATTGATATTTACATTTGAAGGAAATAACAGTATTGATGAACAATTATAGAAACAACTATTTATAGTCATAGCTATATGACTATAGCTTATGTTATTTGACAGCAAACCGATTTATTCATTTAAATATTTCTGAAACAAATTGCTCATTTATTATCTTGTTTTTCTTATTCAATCTTTTTGTTACCCATTTTCCTACAAAATGAATTTGTAATAGCCTTGTTGGTTCATGCATATAAGACAGCCTGCTTCACCATTCTGTGATCACACCTTTTCCCAATTTATATGAGCACTTTTCAATATTTTGATTATTTATTTATTTATTTGTTAGTGCTGGTACTGGGACTTGAACTCATGGCCTCACACTGTTGCTTAGCTTTTCTTCTCAAGACTTGTGATGTACCACTTGAGACACATTTCTAGTTCAAGCTTCTTGCTGGTTAATTGGATGAAAGAATATCTCAGATTTGTACCAATGCTATATGTGAATCTGATCTTCAAATCTCAGTGTTTTCAATAACTAGGCTTACAAATGTGAGCTACTGGCACCCAACCTAAGTTATTTTATTTACATATTTATAAGATGAAGTACCACATATGTTTTCTCATACATTATCATTTAGATTTGCCACACATCCTCACCTTTTCTATTACTTCTTCATGTTGTGTTTTAACTAAACAATTTTTTGATATTTAAAAAATCAAGAAAAAATAAATATGTATATTGTCAGTTGTGAGGCTTGACTTCTGGGCTTGGGCACTGTCCCTCTTTAGCACAAGGCAAATGCTCCACCACTTGAGCCACAGTGCCACTTCTGGTTTTCTGGTGGTTAATTGGAGATAAGAGTGTCATGGACTTTGCTTTCCCAGGCTGGCTTTGGACTTCAGTCCTGTAATCTCAGCCCCTGAGTAACTAGGATTACAGGTGAGAGCCACCGGCACCCGGCTTCGAAATATCTCTTGATTTCCTATACTTTTCAGTTATCTAGACTGGTCTTCTAAAAGTTCCTTATCCCCACCACTGTTACAAAACATAGTATATTAAATAAAAGTCTTGTGTACAATAGCTTATCTCAATGAACATTTTGTAATTTTCTAAGATTAGTGTAATCACTTTTTTATGGTTGATACAACTTTAATTGTCAAAATCGATAGAATAGATCATTTCAACTATCCCAGGGAGCTTGAAACTGTAAACCGCAGAGTGACATTTGACAGATTTTGCTTGCCATCACTGGCAATATATGTCAGTGTATTACTGTGAGAGTACATCATTATCTGTTCACCACTTCTTCCGTATCCAATGGTCTGACCTGCCTAGGACTGAGAGTTTTCTAGAATATGGACTTAAAGTGCTATACAAAACTATTTCTAGGTACACTAGTTCCAGGACAAAATCATCCTCTTATTAAGATCTTATATGAAATGCTAAAAATGTAGTTTAAAACATTGAAAAGAAAGACAGGAAAAGAAGGGAAGAGGGAAGGATTGGGGAAGGTTGCAGCATTATTACTGCATGTATTGCACAGCATTGAACCAAGCTACAAACATCACTCTTCCTTTCTTTCTTTGGCCTTCATCTTCTTGAAGTTAGTCATTTCCTAGTTTGGTTTGTATGGTTTTCTAAATCGTCTCTTATTTAACCTTTACCAATTTTATCTTGTTGGGGAAGCCTTTCCTAGAGCTTTATGGACATACTTCAATATGGATTTGTTTTCTTTTACTCCTGTAGCATAGCTACTAGCACCTAGGAACTCACTTATTCATTCTTATATCCTCTCTCTGTCTCTGTCTCTGTCTCACTTTGGCTTCTTTTTCTTGGCAGTTCATTCTAGTCATTATTCAGTTCTAATTCATAAGATACGTACACAACATCTGACATATGAAAGTTGCTTCTGTCTCCCTATTTTCTTCCTATTCTATTTGTTTTTGTTATTATTATAAGCTAATGGAAAATGATATCTCACATTTTGTTCTTGCCACTTCACAAAAAATCTTTAGACTTATTGCACATAACTCTTGGCCTTCGAGGGAAAGCTTTTCAATTCTGTGCTTGAAAGTGTTTCTTAATGCACAAGGAATTTCTTATGCATTAAGTAAGATAAGACTAGATTTTTTTTCCTCCAAATAGTGATACAAGTGGGTTTCCACCTTCCATAAATGTGTCCATTTATGTGTAATTGTATCCTGATCAGTCACATCTGGTGTCCTTTTGCTGCATTTACCTGTCCCTTTCCCACCAGTCTCATCAAGGTTACTAGTTTCATGTTTTGTAGGTACATTGAGTCTTAAGAGTATATTTGCCCCTCTTCTTTTAACTTTACCCCTCACATTCAAGATCTTTTTCAGCTTCTTGATAATCATTTTGTAAAACTGTATGTTAATTGTTCAAAAAAGGGTTATGACAAGAAATTTCACTGCTGTAAAAGCCATACCTTTGGCTTTTTGATCTCATATATCTAATATAATATTTATATAATTATATTAGATATATATTAGGTATATATTAGATATATATTATATTATTAATATATATCTACGATATAATATACATGAAAACCATGCACTCTTTACTAGCTTACTTTACCTAATATGATTTTTTTCTGGGTCCATCCATTTTCCTGCAAATTACTTTATTCTTTGTGGTGCATAAATATGTATGCAAACATACATACACACATATTCTTGGTCCATTTATTGAATATAGATTATCTTGGCCATTAGCATATATTTGACTGTAGTGAATAGTGCTTCCATGGAAATTCAGTGTGCAGGATTTGTATCCTTCAGATAAATGCCCCAAGTGTGGTATCATTGGATTCGAGAATAGTTTGGTTTACAAGTATTTGAGGAATATTGAAAATGACTTCCATACCAGTTTTCCAAAGCTTTGTATGTTTGCTGGTGTTAAAAGCATCCAGTGAAACTCTCAGCACTGTAATTGGTTTAAAAAAAAAAGTGTTAGAGAATAAAACATGTGTCTTGGTAAATGGACTTGCTTTAGGAAGAGTTATCAATCCATTATAAGAGCACTTTTACAGTTCTTCCCATGACAGTGTCTATCCTTATAAACAGTAAGAAAGAGTTTCCCATCCTACAATTGCTAGACAAAATATACAAGATACTGTCCTAAATCTAGTGGCTGTAGCTAGGATAATTTTGGGTGAGTTTTGGTCATAAGAATGTTTTCTAGTGGGGAGGCAAACATTAATTTGAACTATAATCAGAATGATGAAGAAGCAACTTGATAAGGAGTACACAAAATGAGAAAAGAGCTGGAATCTAGAAAGTTTAGGGAAAATGACATTTAAACTACACACACCAAAACATAGATTATAAATGGTTTCCTCGCATCTCTCACTTGTACAATTAGCTTCTAATATTGTTTCTTACATAGGAAGAAAGATAAACAAGTTTGACTTACATTTAAGCACTCATAATTTCAAGAAGTAGAATGATATTATTTGACTTGTTTGCTTCTTTTTCTTGGGTTCTTTTTTCACATACTATAATTTACATAATTATTTATACCAGACTTTATAGATTTTATTGCACTTCCATTATTTCCTATTGGGATTACCAAAATATATTTAAATATCTGCATAGAAGAGCATCCTACTTACCTTTTTCCCATGTTCTGCCAAGTATAAAATAATCATGATGTATGTCCGTCAGTGATGCACTTAAGAGCTCCCTCCTTCTAAACGGGCTGATGGGATCAGTATCTCAGCAAACCTGTTCATGCTCTAGGCAAGGAAGTTCCTTCTTAAGCCAGCTACAAACCAGGAAGAACACTGTGGTTGGGTACCCAGATTTCAGTCTTAGTTTTCTCACTAGATAATTGTGTGACTTATTAAGTTAGGTGATTTATTAAGTTATGAGAGCCAGTGTTTCTATTTCTAAAGGAGACATCTGAAAAATAAATGAGATAATCCATATGGAGCTCATTAGATTATGTTTTTACATAAAAATATTTGAAAATTGTTAAGCTTTTACTAAATTCATCATTGCCCTGTCCGTTACTGTGGATCTAGGTCACTTCCAATATTGTTGCAAGCATTCTTACATATATATTATTGGCCATTGTATGTATATATATAGAAGAATATAATTGACAACTCAAAGTGTTTATAAATTCTCCTATTGGTAAAACTACCAAATGACCTTCAAGTGGATTTGCTAGTTTTAACTCTTATTGGTGGTTGTCTAGCAAAACGGCATTAAAAGTGTAACCCATTTTTAAAATGTATGTTCTTTTTGGTGAGAGTCAGTACCTTCTCATAAATATTTTATGTGTGGATATTTAGGTTGATTGTTTATCTCCTTTGAGGGTTTTGTAAATATTAAATATGCTAAGTCAGTTGATTCATGGATAATTTGGCTCCATATTAGGACAACATTTTAAAGTTCCTAAGTTTCATCTTTGTTTTGCATTAGAGTCAAAGAATATTATTTCATTTGTTCTGAAACTTTAAGAAGGTTAAATTGTTTTCATTTCTTGGCATATAATGTCTTAAATGATAGGTCATTTTGAAACATACTCTTATAACTACAAATAAGAGAATGAAGATTTAGAATAGTATATGGTTTGTTTAACCTATTAGTAAATGGCATAACTTTTGAATCCAATATTCTATATGCTTATGTATTTGATGTTCCAATGTGTTTATAAGAAAAATTCAGAAAATGATATTATGACATACTTTAGAAATGTAGAACAAAATTCTATGCAGAAATTACTTGAAGAGGAGTTTCATAAAAGTGACATGACTACGCTAACCAGGTGGGTCATCCATGGATAGATGGGGAATAAATGAGAGGATATTTGTTGAGAACCTTGGGGCAGGGAGGGGAGGATGTGCATTTATGAGTACACAGATCACAGTGGAAAGATGTCTGAATAGTTGCATTTTGTACCTTCAGTTGAACACAGCTACATAAAGTCCTTAAGGAATACATACATTGGACAAAATTTTTCTTCTGGGTGTTGTGGTAGTGTACTTAATAAGAGGATTGTGGTTTGAAGACAAAAGTTAGTCAGGATCTATATCATAAAACAAGCAAGGCATAGTGAAGGCATACCTATTAATCTCAATTATACTCAGGAAGTGGAGGTATGAGGACTGTAGTCTGAGGCTGGACTGAGGAAAAGCATGAAAACCTAATCTGAAAGAGAACTAAAATTCACTCAAGTGGTTAGAGTTGTTGTGTAGCAAGCATGAGGCCCTCAGTTGAAACCCAGTACCACCCCTCCCCACCAAAAAAATCACCACCTTTCTCATAGAATAGTTTCTTGTAACATTATCTTTTATGTATTTCAAAATGTGTTGTAGTCTAGACTATAGATGTAAGCCTAATGTAGAGGAAAGTTTCAAAAGTGCTGTCTTTATCATGTGTGCTACATGGGTACATGAGTGTTTGATGTATAAGCCTAGAGTTTTATAGTCACATACTTTACAGATTTTGCTCATATATGGAAATGCAAAAATACTTATTTTCCAAACTAATTACTTATTCTGAGATGCTTGTTTTTCTAAAGGAAAACAAATAGGAAGGTAACAATAATAACAGTATGTAATAATTGTAACCACAGTAATAAAACCTATATACTGTGAAAGCATCAAAGAATCATTTTGCAATTCAGGGTTTTCTAGTTCATGCTTATTTATAGACTGTTTAAAAGTTAATTGTAGTAAGCTAACTATGCTTATAAGGTATGCTAGGTAACTATATCAGCTCTAAACTTTAGATACGTAAACTGATGCGAGAAAGGTAGCAAGTGAGAACTTAGTATATCCCTTGCGTGTTGCCATTATATAGATTTTGACAATGGTTTGGTAAATTTTACAGGATTAGTTACATCATAAGCAAAATGTAGTATTTTGTCACTTCTGTGTTGAAGTCAGAAATAAATATACAGTAATGATGTGATAAGGAAGGGTCTATATGACCACTTATTCAGAAAGTTCTTCGAAAGTAAAATACGGAACATTCTTAGGTATACTACTATACTTGTTGTATGCTAAAATGAAGACATATTTGAGTACAAGTATTATAATTGTAATTTTAAAGGTTTCTAAGGGATTATAACTAGTTAAAATTGTCATTCATGTTATATTTTATAGGCCATTAAGTTGGAGTATACAAGATTGGTTAAGTTGGCCCAGGAAGACACCCCACCAGAGACAGATTATCGTTTACATCATGTAGTAGTCTACTTCATCCAGAACCAGGCTCCAAAGAAAATCATTGAGAAAACCCTACTAGAACAATTTGGAGACAGAAATTTGAGTTTCGATGAAAGGTAATGTGATAGGTAAACTATCTAATTCATATTTTCCATTTGTCCTTTTTCAAAGCTCAAATATAATTTGTATTTAGTTTTCATACAAAATTTTAATAAATGTACCACTGCATTTGATATCAGTTAGAGTAATACATTATAATTCATCTGAAGTCTATATGACCTTTTAAAGTGTAAACTGAAAATAATTTTGATAATTTTACTATATCTTAATTGTAAGTCAAAAGGTCACTCTCAGTAATTTAGAGAAAAAAATATTTTTCAATCTTAAATTCAGATAATTCAAGTCAGTAAATAGTGTTGTGTGGACCTGACGTGACTGTAGGACACTTAGCAGTGTCACTGATCTCCACTTGATAGATAGCAATAATATCCCAACTGTGACAAGCCTACAACATGTCGAAATTTTATTTTTCAAATAAAACCTCAGAGAAAAATACACTGGAGAATCACTGAAGAAAAGTTTCTCTTCATTTATGAAAACAAAATAATTAAGCTTGCATTGACATTAAGGGCACTTATAATAGTTAAATTAATTTGGGTCACCAAAAGTTATTTTCTACTAAAAAATTCCACACATTAAAAATTAAATTTTAGCTGGGCACTGGTGGCTCACACCTGTAATCCTAGCTACTCAGGAGATTGAGAGCTTAGGATCACGGTTCAAAGCCAGCTCAGGCAGGAGAGTCTGTGAGACTCTGATCTCCAATTAACTACCACAATCTGGAAGGCAAGCTGTAGCTCTAAGTGGTAGAGAACTACCCTTGAGTAAAAATGCTCAGGGACATGCCCAGGCCCTGGGTTCAAGCCCTGCAACCAACAATAAATAAATTTTAAAATTAATTAAGTTTTGTTTGATAACAGTAAATGAACTCCTATTATGCAGCTTAAGTTTCAAAAGATTTTGAAGAATTATTTTAGTATCCAGAACAATTATTGTGAAAATACTGTACAGAGGGGTTACAATTACATGGGCAAGATATTGAGTACATTACTTATCAAGCATTGTAGCCTCCTCCTTTGTTTCCCCTTCCCATCCCATTCTTCCCCCATCCCCCCTCCCACACCCAACCCTCTTTATCCTAATTTTTAAATTGTGAAATACATACATGATTATCTTCTTAAATGCTTCTAAAATACTGAAGTTGAAAATTGTATTTGAGGAAAATATGAGGGAAACAGACCATCTGGGATCAGTTGCTGCCTCATCATATGTCTCTTGTGAAATTTAGAATTAAAATAATACAAGTACATGATTTTGGAAAATATGTAGTAGGCAGTTAACTGAGTGTTCAATAAATGCGGGCTCTATTAGTCACAGCATGAATATAGCTTATTTTTAATACATATCACTACAGAGGACTCAGCAGTATAATTGATGAGGACTCTTACTATATGAGTCTAATCATAACATTCATCAAAATTTTCTATTTTTACCTGACATGAAGTGGCATTTTGACATGACATTTTGAACTATTTACTATTTCAAAATAATCCCATTTCAAGGGAAAAGAAGAAACACTGTCTCTTTGCTTTGTTTAATAGAGATGTGTTATTTAAAACATGATTAAAAACAACAAAGAAAAACTTCTTGTGTCCATGTACATAGCTAATGAGCTTTTGTGTTCATCTGCTAAGATTATCCTAGACATGTACTATTTATTGCAAATAAGGGAAACCATGGAACCTATGTTTCTTTGGGTCTGGCTTACTTGATTTTTTCTAAGTCTCCATTTCCTTACAAATGGGGCAGTGTCAATTCTTTCTGATGGAAGCATAGAATTCCATTGTATGTATATGTGTGTATGTGTGTGTGTGCGTGTGTGTGTGTGTGTGTGTGTGCGCGCGCTTGTGTGTGTGCGTGTGTGTGTACCACATTGTTGTTGTTTTTAATGTACTATGTAATTTCTTGTTTCTTTCGTATGTTCTTCCCCTATGGTATAGCCCCTGTTGTCACTGTATTTGATTTTGGTATGGTATTACTTACATATTTATCTGAATCAGGGAAAGGAAGGGGAACAACAGAATGGTAAGACAAAGGACAAGGGGGGAACCAATCCAGCAGTGATATTCACAAGACAATGTGTTGGAAATGATCTGTATAACTTGGGTTGGGGGGCTGGGGAGGAGGGATGAAGGAAGGGGTAAAAAGTTTGACAAGAAATGTACTTATTACCTTATGTAAATGTAATCTCTCTGTACATCACCTTGACAATAAAAAAAGAAAAGAAACAATAAAATAAAAACATAGTTTTTGTCTATGTAAACTGTTTTAATAGAGCTTAGAGTTTCAAAGGCATATGTTAATATAACATAGTAACTTGAAATTAGAATTACGATCTTATTTTCTTTGTCACTCACTCCCAATATTTTTTTTAATAAGCCATATTTTGCCACTTCAGGTTATTTGAAAGTTATCTCACAAATATGTTCAGATATAGTAGATTTATTTTTATGTGTATTTTAGTAGTTTAGTTTTACATATTTTTCATTTTTTTGAATTTTAATTTAGAAATATATTTTCTTTTATTTGAAGGTGTCATAATATCATGAAAGTTGCTCAAGCTAAACTTGAAATGATAAAACCAGAAGAAGTAAACATGGAGGAATATGAGGTAATATACTTTTGAAAACTTGAACTCTGAGTTGAGGTATCTTGCAGCTCACTGATAACTCCTTTTGTTTCAGCATAACCTTGAATGCGTCATGGGTGATGAATAAGAATTAAATATCTAAATCACGCCCAAGATACTAATACTTTCGTAAATGATTTAGGGCTAATTTGGTATAGTGGTATCTAGGCTAAAAAGTTCAAAACCGAAAGGGATTTTGTGTTTTGATTTTTTAATTCTTATATACTTTTAAAAACAACTTTTCTAATTAAGAGTATAACATCATACTGTTAATTTTGAAACTGCTTTCATATGGTAGCATCTAATATTTATCGGGAGCCTAGTATATATGCAGAGCATTCTTCTCAACCTTTTGCATGTATTAACTGGATTTAAGCCAGAGAGTAATGCTGAACACTTGCCAGAGATATCGGAAACAAATCCATTAACAATAAGAATGCTTTTCATTAAGGGGTTCTGGGACATAAGTAAAACTGGATTTTTTCCTCACTTTATTTATCAGATCTATTTCATTTCTGAAAGATTTCTGCCTAAAGCTGTCTAGAAGTTAGGCTTTATTAACTCATAAAGGAAATACATTGACCAGAGAGCTCTGATTAGTATACATGGTGTGGCACCAAAGATGTAAAGAATATGGTTCCTTATGGACATGAGGAGCAAGCCAGTCTTTTAGCAGATAATGGTCCTAACTCATTAAGTGCCTTTCATAATGGTTTCATCTTATGCTTCTCCTCCCTCAGGATTTACATGCCTGGGACTTGATTTTTACTTAGATGTAATTCTGCAGTCTTCCTGGATGCTTCAAAAGACTGAAATCTGCCTCTCTTCTATTTTTTAATTTTGAAACCTCATGTTCTTTTTAACTATAGTTCACTAAATCGCGTGAATATTTAAGTAACATGGTTTTGGATTCCTCAGACTCCTTGTCTTGCCTTGCCATCTTCTAAGTTCAAGAGTCAGTAAACTTTGGCCTGTGAACTAGCTGTAACTCACTGCCTGCTTTTGTCAATAAAGTGTATTGGCATATAGAAATGGGTTTGCGTGCCACCTTTGACTGCCCACTAACACTTAGTTGGCAGAGACTGCACGGCCGATACAGACAAAACTTTTTTCTCTCTTCCTTTCACAGGGAAACTTTGCCGCCTCAGAACTTCTAAGCCAGTTCTGATGATATCCCACAGGAGTGGTTTAATTTTGAATTTTCTTCATTAAAGCTACTGGTTGAAGCAGTTTTGCCTATCTTATTAGATATAAAAACATCAAAATTCTGCCTTGAAAATTAAAATTGAGAGTAAAAATTATTTAGTAAGATAGCTTATAAGCAAGATCATATTTGGCTAATAACCTGTTTTATTTTAATGTTTACAAAAGCTTTACCATTTCAAATTTTATTTTTTTAATGAGTTTAGATTTTAATTATATATTGTATTTTAGTTTTCTTTAGTCAAAATTTTTTAAATAAATTAATAAAATCCTAATTTTGTTGACTTGTCCTCCGGTCACCATATCTTAAATGTTCTGCACCTGAGGATACCATGCATTCAACAAAAGTAATAAATGCATGATAACATTTACTAAGCATTTCAACTTTTATGCACATTGAAGTAATAAATTTACTTCCTTCTTTCGATGTGAGAGAGATAAATTTTCTGAAATACTCTAACATCTGAATTGGAGATGATAAACTGTTTTTTTTTGTCTGTCTTCTCTTTTTTTTTTTTTTTTGAGCATATATTCCAAAATCTGAAAACTGAAATCTGAAACACTCCTGGTCCCAAGCATTTTAGATAAACAATATTCTATAAAATTGCTGTGTGTGAGTAATATAAATGTATACTGAATGCAGTTTTTAAATACATTCGTATTGTAAAGATACTGTACAGAGGGGTTACAGTTACATGAGTAAGGTAATGAGTACATTTCCTATCAAGTATTGTTACCCCTCCTTTTTTTTCTTCTACCATTTTTTTTCTTCTCACCTCCCCTACTTCTCCCTCTCTCCCACCCCCACCTCGAAGTTATAAAGTTCATTTTCAACATAGTTTCTTGTACATCTCATTGTTACATTGGGTCAGCCTGTATCCTTGTTTTGCATTTTATTACTTCCCTTCCCCTCCCCAAATTAGAAAAATGTGTATACAAGATGCAGGGCACTAGAACCAAATACAGTGACACCAGGGGTTATACTATGGGGGAAGAACGTACCAAAGAAACAAAAATATCATACAGTACATTATAAACAACAGCAAGAAAGATAAAACTCCTGTGTCCCTATCTTGGGGTTCATTTTGTTTAGTATGTTCTTATACGGTCATATGTACATAGCTTTTGACCTTTTCTGCTTGTCCTAGACATATACTAGTTATTGCAAATAAGGGAACCCATGTAGAACTCAAAAAATTTAAGTCCCCCAACAAGAAATCCTCAAAAGAAACAACTGCCTGATTGATAAGTAGGCTAAAGACTTGAAGAGAGACTTCTCTGAAGAGGAAATAAGAATGGCCAATAGACACATGAAGAAATGTTCAACCTCTCTAGCCATAACAAAAATGTAAATCAAAACAACATTGAGATTCTACCTTACCCCAGTTAAAATGGCTATAATCAAGAACTCTAATAACAACAGATGCTGAAGGGGATGTGGCCAAAAGGGAAGCCTACTTCATTGTTGGTGGGAGAGTAAACTTGTTCAATCACTGAAGGCAGTTTTGATGGAAAGAAAAATGACTTATCTTGACTTTGCATCTTTAATTTTCTAGTTAGATCTTTATTGCTTAACTTCTCAGTGCTTGATATTTTTTGAAAAAAGTGGTCTGCCAGAAAATAAATTATAAGTTATATAGTTTAATTTTGAAATTTTCATTTCTCTTGTATTGGATAGTCATAACTATGAGTTACCTTGTGAATAATTCATTATATTTTTGTTTTCACTACAGGAGTGGCATCAAGATTATAAGAAATTCAGGGAAACCACTATGTATCTCATAATCGGATTAGAAAATTTTCAAAGAGAAAGGTAAAGCTCAGTGGATAAATATTAAAAAAGAAGAAGAACTAAACCATTTTATTTAAAACTGTTTATTGCTGGGCACTGGATGTGGCTCACACCTGTAATCTTCTACTCAGGAGGCTGAGATGTGAGAATTATGGTTTGAAGTCAGCCAGGACAGGAAAGTCCGTGAGACTATTACTGCCAATAAACTACTCAGAAAAAGCCAGAAGTGGCACGTGGCTCAAGTGGTAGTGCACAAGTGGTAGTGTTGAGCAAAAAGAGACTCAGGGACAGCACTCAGGCCTTGAGTTCCAGCCCCAGAACTGGCAAAACAACAAAAATGTATCTTGATGAGCTAGGATTTGAGCTTAGGACTTTGTTTTGGCTAAGCAGCACTTTACAATTTGAGACTATAGCTGTTGCCAAAACGATTCAGTTATGATCTCACTTAATAGAAAAAAAGTCTCACAATATTTATTTTTATTTTGTTGCCTATTTTAATAAACATTTCATTTTAAAACTATGTTAAGTTCTAGAATAAATAGTTTTTATATGCCCAACATAAAATATATTGTTTTATTTTAAATCTACAAGATGAGCAAATTCTTTTGTTGGCATTGTTTTGGTTTTATAATTTTATCCATTGAGGGTTTGTTTTGTTTTGTGGTTTGAAAGTGTCTGGCGATGTAGCTTAGGCTGGCCTTAGACTAGAGATCTTCATCCCTCCGCCTAGCAAGGTGCTAGGCTGTGGATATATACCATCATGCCCAGCTAGTGTCTGTGTTTTTATAAGCTCTCAAATGTTATAGTAAGAGTTTATGATGAAATAGGCTTCGATTTAAAAACTACTGAGTTTGCTTCGGATCAGAGGAGCTGATTACCAAGCACAGAGAACTCATTAATATTCCCTAATATCTACCTTCAACCCAGTAGTCTTTTATACTTTGAGTAAAATTAAGTCAGAGGTAGTCAGGAACCGTGTAAATTATATGTATAGAAAATCTCAAAGTAATATGATTTTTAAACACATTTTAAATTGATTTCTATTTATGCATAATCTTGAGGGAACTTCTTATTTAACTAATGTTATTATATGTAGTTAAGAAAAGGATAGATTTTGATTTGCTTACCATTCCAATTACTAGTTTACATATATTTATTTCTCTACACATTTCTTAATATTGATATCTTTAATGTTAACTTGCAACTATGGAGAGAAAAATTAAAATAGAGACAACTATGTTGAGTGAAATAAAATAGAATAAAATACATGCCAAATATACTCTAAGCCATGAAGCCAGCTTGGGCAACATAATTGCACAGTGTCTCCAGAAAATGTATTCATATATCTTACCCAGTAAACACTTAAAAGATGAAAGTAATTGTTTAACTGAAAGCCTGGCTTACACTATAATTCTTCCTCATTTTTTTTAATTGCATAACTTAGAAGAATGTTTCCATTACATAATGAGCTTATTTGGTTTCAATATACAGTTGTTAAACATGTCAGTATTCTAGGATAGTCAATATCTTTTATAGTGGGATACTTGGCTACAAAATTTATAATGGTATCAAATATTTTTAAAAGAAATGCTATTTTTAATTTTTTAGCTACTATGTAGAAATCTTGTGTTAGTCTTATATTTATAAAAATGTAACCGAAGACATGTCAATTTCTGAACAGTAAAATGAAATACTTTTTGGAACAGTAGTACAAGTGGAAGGTAAAGAAGCATATTTTGTTTCAAATGAATGGTAACTGAACTGTTGGCTTTTACTCTGAATTTTATGTATTTGTAAGAACTTTAACGGTTGACAAAAACTATTTGTCCACCTCAGTGCAGAACTGAGACTATCCTCAGGGAGGGGACTCAGCTCTATCAGGCCAAAAGTGTAATTCAAGAGAGATCTTGAATTGCAAACTAACAGCTATGATACAAAAGATTCATAGGTCAATGATATATTAAATAGCCAACTACCACAATTTAAACACTTAAAATCATCCCTGTTTTTCATAAGAAAGACCTTTAGTGGAGGATTTATTTATTGACATAATCATGCAATTTAAAAATAAAATTTCACACAAGTTTTATGAAAACCAAATTCCTGGAAAAGTATTTTCAAAAAATATTTAAACTTATCAAATTAGTGTCTGATACATAATCTAATTTGTCATAAATGTGTATATTAGTTTTCAAATAATATAGCAGTTTGCCTTTTATAATGTAGATTTATCTTCTCTCTGAGCATATGAAGTAAATCATAAACATTAACACTGATTGGCCATCTAGCTCAGGTTTGGAAACAAATGTTTCTTTATACTCTTTCACTGTTTAAGATGTTATATTTTTCTCTATTAATAATCTCTGTAAAGATTAATAATTGTTACTTGACTAAGGATTAGAAAAATGAAAAAGGAGATATCTTAATATGTTTTTTTATCTTTCACTTATAAATATATGACTCCTTACTCCTTAAATGCCTGTAAAGATAATTATTTTAGATACAAACATAATATTTTGTTAAACACTTTTACACCTATTCTTTAGACCTAGTTGAACATATGACATTTTAGGTTTAAACTGTATAGACTTTGCTCATACTAAGGAGTCTCTGCATGAACCAAACAATATTTGTGATTATAAAACAAAGAAACCTGATCTTTGTTTCATTAAAAAATGTTGTGTTGTTAAACAAGTACATGGTAGGCTTTCACATCAATCTAAATTGTGAGTGCAACTGGAAGATAGTGAGAAAACGAAGTAACAAAATAACATAGAATGACCATCTTCTTCAGCAATGAGCCTCTCTCCCAGTTTTTATTTCCTAGCTACTGTTTTAATTTCATTTAAAGCATAACTTAAGGTGTTGCTGTTCAAAAGATGCTTTGGGGAAGTCAGTGCATAATGTTCCAAATTTAAGAGTATACACCAAATGCTTTATAAAATGTGAGTGTTTTTACAGAAATGAAATTCTAACATTGTCTTTAATTTTTTAAGTTATATAGATTCCTTGCTGTTCCTTATCTGTGCTTACCAGAATAACAAAGAGCTCTTGTCCAAGGGCCCATACAGAGGACATGATGAAGAGTTGATATCACATTATAGAAGAGAATGTTTACTAAAATTAAATGAGCAAGCTGCAGAACTATTTGAATCTGGAGAGGATCGAGAAGTAAACAATGGCTTGATTATCATGAATGAATTTATTGTTCCATTTTTGCCTCTGTTATTGGTGGATGAGATGGAGGAGAAAGATATACTTGCTGTGGAAGATATGAGGAATCGATGGTGTTCCTACTTAGGACAAGAAATGGAATGTAAGTTTAATGCTAGTAGGTATCTGAGTTATGAGGATGAAAATAGTTAGGATATGGTTATTTTATTGCCAATTTTGTATTGCATAATATTTTTTACACAGTGCTATTGCCATTTATTCTCTTAATATCTATTAAAGCATGGCAGTTAATTTACATAGTTCAAAATAAAGCAGATTAATGAATCACATTGCAGATAATCACTTGGTAACTTTGCTGTTAAGATGCATCTAATTTTGTGTGTGTATGTGGCAGAACTGGGACTTGAACCTAGGGCCTGAACACTGTTCCTTAGCTTTTCGCTCCAGAATGGAGCTCTGCTACTTCAACCACAGCTCTGCTCCTGAGTAGTTAGGATTACAGGCAAGAGCCCAGTGCCTGATTCATCGAATTGTTTTTATTTGCAGCAAATCTCCAAGAAAAGCTGACAGATTTTCTTCCAAAACTGCTTGACTGCTCTTCAGAGATTAAAGGTTTCCATGAGCCCCCGAAGTTACCTTCATATTCTACACATGAACTCTGTGAGCGATTTGCCCGAATCATGTTGTCCCTCAGTCGAACGCCTGCTGATGGGAGATAAACAGCGCACTCTTTCCTTCAACGCACTGTATAAACTTTTTTTTAGTTCTTAACCCTTGCGTTGCTGTCACAGGGTTTGCTTGTTGCTGCTATAGTTTTTAACTTTTTTATTTTAATAACTGCAAAAGACAAAATGTCTATACAGACTTTAGCCAGACTACACACAATAAAGCTGAGAATTGCATGGCACTCAGACTCGTTTTAACCAGAACTGATGAAAACGGCAACCCACTTGCTTTCATTATGGCAAAACTTCTTTTGCCACCCTTCTATTACAGTATTACTTCGCTTTCATCTTTTCTTTATCAACAGCTTTCATTGCAGTCTGGATATTTCCATGACTAAGCCATTTAAGTGTTCAACACTGTATGATACATAATTATTTGATAGCTTGTAAATGAAATGAAAGAATAAAGTTTTATTTATGGCTACCTATGTGTCTGCAAGCAGGTATATTATGAAGTTGGCCTTGGGATTGATGTTAGGTCGAGTGGCTTATACAGTCTTTTTATTTTGCTGTATTGGTAGCATATTGACAATTTACTATTTGACACATAATATTTTGGCTATATTTTTAACCAAGTTGTTGAATTTAAATGGAGTCTAAAACCTACTTTGATTGAATCAAGTTTTCACTGAAAGTAGCAACTGATTTATAAGTCAAGCTACATGGAAGTTTTTAGTTTTTTTCTTAGATTGAACTTTTATGTTTTTACAAATAATATAGTGAAGTGATTATTTCAAATGAAACATGAATAAAGCACTTGAATAAGGATTATTTGTATAACTTAACTATGTGTGCATATCTATATACACACATGTACATATAGATGTACACCACAAACATGTATATTCTTCATAATGGAGGACAATGTTAGCATTATATAATTATTGTATTTTTGTAAATTGTATACCACTTTCATTGAAAATGTTCTCTACTAATCAATGCTGTGAAATGAAATTGATATTGTTTAACTACTAGAAGCTATAAGTATCTTCATTTTTTCCAAAAACAAAGTCCTGTATATGGAACTTCTGTTTTAAGATTAATGAAGTATTGTGAATCAAAATCAAAATCAGTTCTTTAAAGGTAACTACGTAACCTTTAATCATGACATCTTTTTTTGAACTTATAAAAATTTCTGTATAAATGATGCTGTGTTAGCAGATTATATACATACACACACAACATGCATCATGTTATGTGTGTGTTTTAGCATCACCAAACTAAGGCTTTTAATTAGTGTCTCATAAGAAGACCTATAGTGAAAGAGGAAATATTCATCTATTATATGATAGTCTTTATAAAGATATCATTGCATTGCTAATCTGATAGTGATGAAGAATTTGTTCCATTCCTATTGTTAAGTTTCATTTTGCTCATCATAGTTTATCACAATGTGTTTTGGTTTGGAGTTTAATTTCTCTGATGAGCAGAATATTGCATTGGTTTTCAATGGTGGTTGGTTTTGTTTTAAAGAAAAAAATCTAAAGACTTCACAGGTGTCATCATCCTCACAGTGGTAAGTTAGTTCATGTTTGTTTATAATTGACTGCTGAGACACAAACATGCTCAACTATTAAGAGCAAATTAATCTTTTAGAAGGCATATCTTTACATTGTACTTAAAAACTAGGTTATTGATTCTTAGTAATGAATCTGAAGTCTGGTAATCTAAAATAATTTATTTAAAGGAGTAAACTATTTTCAAGCCTGGGGATACAACTTACTTTTATTGGGTCTTATATTTATTGGTTCTTAATCTAGTTTTAAGATGAAGTATGTGGTATTTCTTTATGTAATTTGCAGGATTAAATGTAACATAGCTAGTAATTTAAGAATTAGAATTTCATAGTTCTGTTGTCCATGCACATTTGACTTTAAATAACTATTACACTGTTTGAATTATTGGAACTTTCTCTCCCCCCCCAAAAAAAATTACATTTGAAATAATACAGGGTCAAATCCAAATAGATAGAACTTGACTTCTAGGAACTGCTTCTAAATTCATAGTTTAAGGAGACCAGAAGCTCTGAATGAATCTATGTGACCCTTCCCACATTGATCACATTCACTGTAATAAACAATAACAAAATTATTAGCTATCAAGGTATGGTCTCTTACCCAAAAGTTTTAGCAGAATCTGAAAATACAACAGAAAGGAAAATTCTTGAACCCTACCTTCAGAGTTCAGATTCAGAAATTTCAAGTGGTATGAGCTTTTATCAAATCCTAAATAAAATTTTGACATCTCCTTAAGGCTGAGCACTTCTGCCTTTGATTAAATTATTGGTAGCATTCAC
Source organism: Dipodomys ordii (assembly GCF_000151885.1). Lineage (NCBI taxonomy): Eukaryota > Metazoa > Chordata > Mammalia > Rodentia > Heteromyidae > Dipodomys > Dipodomys ordii. The sequence goes on from NW_012267352.1 coordinate 719,021, forward strand.
GCAATTTTAATTGATGCTTTCTGATTTCCATACATTCTTCTGATCCTCTTTATTAGGGGCTTTCTCATATTTCTTTTATTAGTCGCTTCAAGGAAGTGATTTTGTTTTTCTATTTCATCTTAGATTTAATAGAATATGGTGGGTTTTCTCTTTTTGTGTCTGATTTTCCAGAAGTTTAATATTTTTGTTTTGTGATTCAGATTTGTCAACTTGCCTCTAGGATCCACTCATCCCCAGAAAACAAAAACTTGATTGCTTGCAGGTGCAGAGTGGATACTTCCTTATGTAATTTTATTTTTTTAAGTAGATTGAGTGCCATTTATTTTGGCCATAGTAACTTCATCTAGAGTATTTATGTTAGTGTGTAAAGATCTCTTAACAAAATACTGCAGACTGGTTCCCTGGTGCTTTATTTTCTCATAGTTGTGGGAGCTGCCAGTTCCAGATGAAGATGTTGGAAGGTTTAGTTTCTGTGGAGGCCTAACATCTTGGCAGAGATGGCCATCTTCTGTATCCTTGCATGGCTTTTTGTCTTTGTGAAACTATAACCTCATTTAACCTTAGTTACTTTCAGTTTTATAGGTCAGGTACTAATGAGTACATTGCTTTTTGGACAGTGTCATCCTTTCACTCGCTCTTTCCCAGTTTTTCCCTCCCATCACCACCCATAAGTTGCATAGTTCATTTTCAACATACTGTCTAGTGACTATCACTGCTGCATTTGTTTAACCTTTGTCCCTCAATTTCTGTGAACAGCTAGTTTTTATACCCTTCTTCCAGAAACAATAGTAGGATTACTTGCCTCTTCTCTTTAGCCTCAGGATACAGTACAAATGTCCATAATTCTGTTCTCAGGTCTATTTTACTTCTTTGTGTTTTTATTAGTTTATTCTAAAAGTTATGATGGGGTTAGGAATGTGGCTCAGTGGTAGAGTGCCTGCCTAGCATGCATGAAGCCCTAGGTTCGATTCCTTAGTACCACATAAACAGAAAAGGCTGAGGTGGAGCTGTGACTCAAGTGGTAGAGCACTACTAGCCTTTAGCACAGAGAGGCTTAGGGACAGAACCCAGGCCCTAAGTTCAAGCCCCCAAACTGGTATGCACAAACACAAAAAGATTACGATGGTATTCCAGGTTTGAAACTAGAATTCTTTCAAGTGATCCAGTCAGTGTCTTTCATCATATCTCAGCTTCATGAGTTGTTAGGGATATTGGCATGAGCCACTAGCATTAGTGTTAGACTTTTCATTGAATAGATGTTTCTTGAATAAAGAAAATATTTCACATTGATGATTATCTTGTCAGTTTCATTGATATGCCATGGATGTGTTTCTATTTTGATGTTTTCATTCTTGCCTGCTCCGTTCTTAACTCGGTTGTTCATCAAATGCATATAGTTTTATGTTTGTTTTAATTTCTATTATGTGTGTTCTTTAATACAAGATTCTTGGTTGAGAACTATCTAGACATTCTCTTCTGTCCTGAGAAACTGAGCCTAGCTAAAGTGATTTCATCTGCTTTTTTCATGTTGCATGTCTCTTGCATTCTCTTGCATGAGCACTGGGCAAAACTGCATGCTCCTCCATCCTTACATGCTTCACAGTTGCCACATCTGGTTGTTCCTGATTTTCAGGATCTATTACTTCTTGAAGAACACTTCTTCAAGCTTTTTCTTATTTTTGACTACATTACTCATTATTTCCTTTTTTTTTTTTTTGGTTTTTCATGGGTCTTGAACTCTGGGGGCTGTCCCTCAGCTCTTCAGCTCAAAGCTAGTGCTCTACCACTGAGTCAAAGTGCCGCTTCCGGTTTCCTGGTGGTTTATTGGAGATACGAGTCTCAGACTTTCCTGTCTGGGCTGGCTTTGAACCGTGATCCTCAGATCTCAGCCTCCTGAGTAGCTAGGATTACAGGCATGAGCCACTGCCGCCCAGCTATTTCCTTTTTTATTAATACTTAAATATTGTGATTGCTGAAACCATACTATTTGACCCACTTGTCAGTCTTTTGTTAGCTCCATACTTGTGTGTTTGTAGTATATTTTTATAACATTTTAACTAGTTGTACAAAGGAATTGCTGTCCAACAAATCAGTTTATAAATACAAATGTTACCCTTTCATCATTCTTCCATCCCTCCCAACTCTACCCCTTCCCTCAATTTTCTTAATATTTTAGGATATACATTGAGTTTTATTACATCATTCTTTCCCCTTTGTGTCTTCATTAGACTGATATGTATTTCCAGTTGTTCATTATATGTACTTGCATGTTTCAGAGACACTAAATTCACTACTTATTTCCACCATTTATCAACTGTTGAAAAGTCAAAACTGTAATATTTCCTCAATACTATAGCTGCAGTATGACCTCTTTTTTTTTTTGCCAATGAGTATCCTCTTTGTTGTCCTAATTTATCTTCCCTGTTGTTGGCAGAAGAAGCTTTGTTGCCTTGTTTCAGCCATGTGTTTTCCGTTGCTGGACTGAATTCTCTTAATGGGAAATCATGTCTGTGTTTGTTGTACCTGTTTTTGTAGCACTCTGAACCTTCTCAAGCCCTCCAGCCACTTTTGGCCTCCACTGTCCAATACAATAGCCAGTGGCAAGTGGCTACTTAAAAGAGCTAGGTGCTGGTGGTACACACTAATAATCCTAACTACTCAGGAGGCTGAGATCTGAGGATTATTCAAAACTAGCCCAAGCAGGCTTTACCTCCAATTAATCGCCAGAAAACCAGAAAGTGGTACTGTGGCTCAAAGTGGTAGAGTGTTAGCCCTGAGCAAAAAGAGCTCAGGGACAGCACCCCAGGATGGACAAGAAAAAAATAAGTAAAAGTATTTTAAATGGCATTTAAAATATCCTTCTCTTAGTCAAATTACCCACATTTTAAATGTTCAGTAGTTGTGCATTACTGTCGACTACCATATTGGGTAGCATGCTTTAGGATGTTTCCACTATCATAACAATATTCCACGGCTCAAGCTGTTCAAGACCCTGATTATGTGGACATCTTTCTAACTCACTTACTGTTCAGGCACTCAAAAGTATAAGCTGAATAAATTTGGCTTCAGCGTTGATTTCACTTTATCCCAATCCTGCCATTAACCACTTTACTAATCTGTTCTTCAGGTAGCATGTCTATCTAGCAGCATCTGTGCAGTCAGTACTTCTACTGCACACAAGTAATAGAAGAGTTGGAAGTACAGATTAATTGTAAACTAAGAGACGGTAAATGCAAAATGTATCTCCTACTCCTAGTAGGAAAACAAAAACGGAAATTTTGAATTCTAAGAAAGAAGTGCACATGACTGTTGCTCAGACCTCTGACTGAATGCAGGACATGCACCACACCAAACTGCCTTTGGTAATGCTGTGCATTTTACAGATCAATATAAAGCTTTGAAAGGCTTAGCTACCAATATTAAGTCAACACTGATGGAGCTAGGAAAGAAAAAGTAGAACTTCCTTGCTTCTTACCATCCCACGTCCCTCTAGAACTTACTTGTGACAGTGCCTATCAAGTTGGAATGAGAGAAACGTAGTTTTCAGTCCCCCCACCCTAGCATCACAAGCAGATGATAGAAGGATGGAACTGTAGCTGATACATATTGGGGCTCAAATTTGTAGATACTGTCTCAGGACTTCAGTAGATAGTGTACTCGCTCTAATGGAAATCTTGTGTTCTTACATCAAACGAAATGTTTAGTGATCTTGTTTAATTATGGTATAAAACCTACAATCGAGGGAGGTAACCAGGAATTCATGGGAAAGTGTCATAAGTAATTCGTGCCCATCATTCATTCAAACACCTATTGAATGTCTACTGAATATAACACAATCTGCATTAGGATTTGGCAACTTCAGTAAATTACATTAAGCAAAATGAATATTGAGACATATAACAACCAAAACCTTAATTCTCCAGATTTAGCCTCTGTTAACATTTTTGTGATATGCATGTTTACATATATATGCACACAACTATATTCAAATGATTCCATAAAAACTTTATAGCACATGAGAAAATGTGCATAGATCTACTTACTGTTACATAGTAGTAATAAAGGGTCCTATTTATCATCTAAATATATGTGTAGGCTACTACATGTATATTCCTATATTTAGTTTCTATAGATGTTGTCTATGATAAATTTCTAAATGTAGATTTTTAATATGGATTCTTGAGTTCCATATTTAAAAGTTTGGACTATAGTCCAATTATCAAATTCCCACTCACAAACTAGCTGTTCCCTTTTATACTGCCATCCCCAGTACAGAAGACTTACTTCTTCAGTCAGTAACACAGAACGTTATTGGAAATTAGTACTTTTAAGTAGCAACCAAAGGGTTAATTTTTGTGAATTATTTATTTTTACTAAAAGAGTATTTCAATGTATTAATAGTGTACTTGCTTAAAGTTGGGGGGCAGATGATTCAGGTGGAAGATCACTTACTCAGCAGCACAGCCCCATATTCTAAAAGGAAAAGAAAATTTCTTGCCCTTATTGTTTCTTTTAGGTATTCACGTCCAAAATTTTTAGCAATTGATGCAAACTTTTTTTAACTTTTTTTTACTATCATTTATGGTAAAGTTTATTATTTTATGATAATTTTTATGTAATAAAATCTGTTGAACTTCTATCATGTAAAAGTTCTCTGCCTTTTATATAGTACGTTATTTTTCTTTTTAAAACATTTTATCTCATCTTCTATACAGTTGGCAATTACATAAATCTAAGGGTTGAGAACAAGTTTTATCCTTTTCCTAACAAGTACACATTTTTGTATTAGTTACTCTCCAAGGTATTCACCTTTATTACCTATTATCTTTCATAGTTTTCCATACTCTTAGAATTATTTAATTTTTCCTCAATTAAGTTCAGTTGGCATTCTGATTATATATGCTACAGAAATAGAACATGGAATGTAAATATACTGAGAAGTTATGGTGTTCTTATAATACTGAATATTTCTATCTAAAATATTCATATTTCTGTTAGTTCATGTGTCTTTCAGTGGGCTTCTAAATTATTTTCATTTTATTAAGTTTAATTATCTCAAGGTATTTGTTTTTGCCACGTTTATAAATGGTTCCCTCTTTTCCTCAGAGAGCCAGGGAGATTTTTGAAAAGATTTTTCAAACTTTTCAACTCAGAACCTATTTACATTCAAAAGTCTTGAGATACTTTTTGTGCAGGTAAACTATATCACTTGATATCATTTTATTTTTTAAAAGTTTTTTATTGTGAAAATACTGTACAGAGGGGTTAAGTTACATGAGCAAGGTAATGAGTACATTTCTTATCCAGCATTGTTGCCTCCTCTTGTTTTTCCCCTACCATCCCTTCCCTCCCACCTCCATAACTATACCCCCCAACACCTCCCCCCTTCCCCCTCCTAAATTGTAAAGTTCGTTTTTTCAACAGTGTCTTGTGTATCTCATTGTTGCAATGGGTCAATTTGTATCCCTATTTAAACAATTTGTTTTTTTTTCCTTCCCCTCCCGTAATTATACTAACATCAAATACAGTGAAAACAGGGGATATACCGTGGGGGGGATGGGGGAGGGTTGATGTCATTTTAGAAACTAAAAATGTTTGAAAATAATTACATTTTAAATGGCATGTCAGCATTAACTTACCCTGTGACAGACACTTTAAGGGGAAAGCTAACTTTTTTTTTTCCTGCCTGCCTGGGCTTTTTGTTGGCAGCAGCTGTGCTTAAATCACAAAGCTAAGGCTTGAACGGAAGAAAAAGTAGTAATTACAACTCCCCAAACCTACAGCATAATGATGAAGATTATTCTGTACCCACACTTCCCACACAATTAAGTTAAAATTTAGCAAGGACTCAAATGTTTATTTTAAAAAGTTATTGGGACTTGTTTCTCATAGCATCCTATACTTTCTTGGAAATTTAATTTATAAAGTTGGTCTGGGGTAATAGTGTGGAACTTTGGATTCCCTTTATTGGTCTAGAGGTTTTTACTACGTAGAATGCCTGTTCTTTGTTTAGGTTGCAGTTCTTTTATTCCCTACATTGAGAGATCTCCAGGTAGTACTTTCCTTATGTGTTTTTCTGCTCTTACAACTTGCAACCTTGCATCAGGCCTTTGTCCAAACACTGAAGAGTTGATTCTCTCGTGTATATATATATATATATATATATATATATATATATGATTATAATATATATTATATAATATATATAATACACAGAATATATATAATATATTATATAAAATATATATTATATAATATATAATAATATATATT
>NW_012267352.1:725343-817128 GCF_000151885.1 Dipodomys ordii
TATATATAATACACAGAATATATATAATATAGATTATATATAATATATATTATATAATATATAATAATATATTATATAATATATAATATATAATATATAATACAGTTTTATATTATATAATACAGTTTTATATTATAATATATAATACAGTTTATGCTTATTTATGTCAGGGAAGTTACTCATATAGGGCTTAATCACACATCTATAAATCATTTAGAAGATACACTAAGGGCATAACCTTAAGGTTTTGGAATAATAGTGAGTTTACACACAACAACAACTACATAATATGTTTTATCTTTGGGCTCATAAAACAATTCATGACTAGTAAGGAGCAGGGGAAAAAACAGCTTACGGCCAACGCAAAAAGAAAGATCATTAGTATAAAGGGAGTATAAACCTTTGGAAGGAAGACAGTAAATAGGAATCTCATCTTTTTTCATAGTTTGGATGGAGAGATTTATTTGCAATCTGAGTACCACAAACTGAGTACCTACAGAATGTGGGTGGGAGGCTAAAATTGAGGTTAGAGATATGTTCTGACAATAAAGTTGACAGTATTATTTTTATATGTTTTTGGCAGCACTGGCATTTGAACTCACGGCCTCACACTTTCTACTCATATATTCTACCACTTGAAAACCCCTACCTGTTGATCCAAACTGTTTTAGATAGCTATAATCCATCCTGGTTAATAGTATGTGCCCCCAAATAGATAAATAGTTAAAATTAAGAGGCATTTCTAATATAGAACTTTACTAATAATTTGCCAAATTGTACAATTTTATTATCAGTATGTGGAAGTTGACTATTACTGATAATTTTTAATGATTTATCATTCAATCACTGTAAATTTTAAAGTTCAAGAAGGGATAGTTACACTGAGATAACTGTTGTCTTCTAAATTCCCAGTAGGTGGTGTCATAATACCGTGTTTGGGAATAGTTTTGTTTTTTATGAGTGCTGAAGAAATTGCTAATGTATTTTCATTGTAAAGTTTCCTTTTTATTCCGAGCTGACACTGCTGTAAACCTGTTATTTACATCTTTTTTCAAAAAAACTTTTTTAACAGAAAGCATAAACTAAGTGACAGTATTTTGCTATTTTCTCTAGAATCTACACAATCAGAAGAACAAGGTAGCCAAAGATTGGCAGATTCATTTCTTAAACAAAATTTCTCTATATCAGTAGCTTACAAGAACCTAGCATTAGTGAATTGAAGTTTTTTAATAAGTTTTTTATTGTGAAAATACTGTACAGAGGGGTTATAGTCACATGAGCAAAACAAAGGAGGAGGCAACAATGCTTGCTAAGAAATGTATCCATTACCTTAAAGTTATTTTTGCGTGTGTGTTGAGCAAAGCTAATGAGAAAGTGTTGGCCCCCAGAACCTGGCATTTTAATTTATTTTATACAAGTCATGGCAGAAGTAAATACAAATATTTGTAGAAATTTCATAGTAAGTATTTTGAGAAACTCGTATAAAAAATATTCCATTAGCTTTAATGGCAGCCATGGTGAGTGAAAGATGACTTTTGGAAGAATGAAAATATCTGGTTAATCTGTCTTTCAAAAATATGACCTTTAGCTATATCTTTATGTCCTTTCATGTTGAATTGGATTTTGTGATACGGCAGATTTCCCATGTTCTTTTACTTCCATAGCTTTGACATAAGAGAAAAGCAACAACAAAATACTTTGCATTGGAGTCATGTGGGAAAAAAAACCAAAATACTTATGAGATTCAGAAGGAATATAATGCCTATCATTCTATCACAACCTTTATTTTGCACTGAATGTTTTCTTTGTTGGGGAACTCTTATCTGTCTACATCATAAATGATGGGCCTTGCTAGAATTCAGTTCTTTCTGGTTGAGTTGAATGTGGTCTTAATTTTCCTACCTTGTATGTGAGTAATGCTTTTGTGTTTGCTTTGGCTACACTGTACATGCACTCAGTTATACTCACAGTCTCTGTGCTAAGAAAGCTACACTGTACATGCACTCAGTTATACTCACAGTCTCTGTGCTAGGAAAGCTCTCAGCAGTCCATGAAATATTCCATGTTTTCTCAGCTGGATTATAAGTCCCTTGAGGAAAAGTTTCCATGGATGAGTGTGCATTTTTTGCTTATTTGTTTTTATGGCCACCAATATGCTTGTTTTAAACTAGGAGAACTATCTAGCAGATATTTGGTACATGCATCCTGAATAAATATGCTTAACTTTTCCCTACACTCCAGAAATGGAATTTCTTGTGAAATCTATTATCTTGATAATTTACCGCTTGTCTAGTCAATATTCAACAATTGGAAGATATATGTGAGTGCTCCAGGAGTTGAGCTTTAATGGAACAGTGTGAATTCTTTGAGAAACTTTTCGGTATCTTAACCCATTTAAAAAAATCCCCAAAACTTAAAACATTTTTTAACTTTATATGTTATTCTGAAAACTAAGAAATTAAATAAAGATAACATGTTCCCATGCCTTCCCAAATACGAATTGTCCCCTGTATTGGAGTTTGCCTACTTATTCACTCTCCACTGCCTTTATTTTGTCCATTTTCTAATTGCCTTCTGAAAGTTCTCTGACAGGATCTTCCTTAGTCATTATTGAGTACCTGATAAGTTTTCAGAATTCAGAAAAAAAAATTGTTGGTTGTGAGCTTGAACTCTGGACCTGGGTACAGCCCCTGAGCTCTTCAGCTCAAGGCAAGTGTTCTACCATTTGAGCCACAGCACCACTTCTGGTTTTCTGGTAAATTGGAGATAAAGAGTCTCAAGGACTTTCCTGCCCAGGCTAGCTTTGAACTGTGATCCTCAAATCTCAGCCTCCTGAGTTGCTAGGATTACAGACGTGAGCCACCAGCACCCAGCTAAGAAAAACTTTTATTGAGTAATTCTTACTAGATAATTTTTAAACAGCTACTAAGATCTTAGGTTATGCTCTTTGCCTCTTTCAAGAGCATAATAATTTTGCTGTAGATGATTAAATGAGGTAATGTGGCCATTTAATACTGCTTGGGATATGGAGAAAGGATTACCTGGGAATAAACAACCAGAAGAACCAGAATGTATGGCCAAATAACAGGCATAAAATTATAGTGTGTAGTTGTCATAGTTTGTGAACTCACTTATTAAATGTTTTATAACACTAAACCATTTTCTTGGTTATCTCTTTTAACACCCACAGCCATATCAGTTGTAATCTCAAATAGAACCTATGGTGTGTAGATTTGTACTTGTTTATCATAGCTGACAAAAACTAGAGCTAGGCATAGTGGTGAATGCCTATAATCCTAGCTCCTTGGGAGGCAGAAGCAGAGGATAAGTTCTAGGTTAGCCTAGGACAAAGTTATCAAGGAAAAATAGAAAATAAAACTGTTAGTAGCATAGCTCAGTGGGCAGAATGCATTCTTTCCATGCATGAAACCCTAGTTCTATCACGAAGCTCACCAGACTTTCAAGCACTTCAGTTACTCTTTGTGAGCATTCCATCTGTTATAGTTGTGCTTTTAAAGTGATAGATTTGACTTAAGATAGACTACGTAATTGAAAAACACTGGACGTTAAGCTTTTCACTGTACTTCATCTAGTGTCCTGATTTACTTTAATCAGTGCTCCCATTTTGCATTAGCTTGAGATGCCAGAGAAATCACATTTCTTTTCTAAACAAAGAATGGCCATATAACCTAAGCTAGAGAAATTGGGCTTATGTTCTGAGGACTTTGACTTTTAGTAGAAAGATTTAAGGCAGAAGAGTGCTTGGAGCTCATCACTTCCTGTAATTGCCCTTGACTGGGTAATCATGAAGTCAGCACTTGCTGACTGACCTCCAGGCTCTTGTTCCAGGTCTTTCCTAAGTCTAGCTGTTCATACTTCTGGCCATTTTCATAATGTCTGGATCTAGGTAAGTTTCAAACTTACTTAAATTGTACAGCAGTTAACATTAAGTGGATAGGAAGTTTTGAAAGTAAGTTCTGACATCTTGGGATGATTTTGTGCCTGGAAGAGGAGGAAGAGAGTGATTTTAAATAGGCAAGTTATGAGGGAAAGTGTTAAATTTACATATTTTAATGGAAGAACATATAATGGTCCTTAATGTCTCTGAATACTATCTTGGTTTCTTTTCTCCAAGTGCTTTCAAAGACAAAGAGAAGCTTTCCATTCTGATAAAAATCAGAGAAGTGCTTTTAATTCTGCCAACTACATATATGCCATTTTACTTAAAAGTATGCAGTTTCTCTTATTTCATACACCCTTTTACCACACAATATCTGTATGCATTTTTAGCAAATATTTTATTAAAGAAAATTTCCATCAGTAGAGATAATCACATAAGTTTAATAAAATATATTCTATTTGGTGGTATATTTACAGAGCTAATAATAATAATGCTTATACATATCTACTTAAAAGTAGTCAAAAAGGTTTTTTTTTTTTTAATTCAAATTATTTTGTCCAGCCATGGGGCTTGAACTCAGGGCCTGTGTGCTGTCCATGAGCTTTTTTCGCTCAAGGCTAGTGCTCTACAACTTTGAGCCAAAGCTCCACTTCCAGTTTTCTGGTAGTTAATAATCCCATGGATTTTCCTGCCTGGGCTGGCTTTGAAATCCTCAGATCTCAGCCTCCTGAGAAGCCAGGATTACTGATGTGAGCCACCAGCACCCAGCTTAAAATTTTTTTGGGTCCGGGCATGGAGCCTGAACTCTGGGCCTGGGCACTGTCCCTCAGCTCTTGCTCAAGGCTAGCGCTCTACCACTTGAGCCACAGTGCCACTTTCAGCTTTTTTTCTTTTTGCTTATGTGGTGCTGAGGAATGGAACCCAGGGCCTCAGACATGCAAGGCAAGCGCTCTACCACTGAGCCACCTTCCCAGCCCCCTTAAATTTGTTTTTAACTGATACATAAGTGTTGTTATAGTAATGGTGTGATAATCTGATGGTGGTAATGGTAATAGTGGTGATAATTTGATATTGCAATCATTTCCTAATGTTGAAAACTCAAGTTTCTCTCCTATTTGAAATATACCATTTATAATTATTATCTATAGTATTGTGCAATAGCTCACCAGCACGTCTTGCTTTTAGGTAAATGTAACTTACTTCCCATTGGTTAATATTTCCTCACCTCCTCTCTCATCCCCCGTGTTTTGATAACCAATGCTTTTCTCTTACCTTCTATGAAAAGTTGAGTATTTTGTTCAGGTAATAGTTTACAGTTGCCTCATTATTCTATCATTTGTACATGCTTTGTACATGAATGCCTTCATGTTTATCCATATAGTGTCAGAAGATGTGTTGGCCAGACCATTTTGAAAATAAGCCTTTATTTCTGACCCTAATAGCCTACTGTATTCATTACCTTATAACAAAATCCTCCAGATGATGATTTTTGTGTTTTACTCTTTTTAATGAGGAAGATCTTTTCAGAAAATGACACTGAAAGGAGGTAGGCTAAATATTTTGATGAAAAAGTAAATACAAGATTACAGTGTGTGACATAATAATTGTCTTATAAAAATTATGAACACCATGGAAAGTTAAAACAATATTCTGATACAAAGTTTATGAAAATAGTAGTTTATACTAGCAAACTCAAAAATACTCCTCCTTTTGAAGAATGAAGAGTAGAAAAGTATGTCTTCACTCTTTAAACGTTTTATCTCTATAACTTGCTTATCTATATTTTGCAAATTTATTCCTGTTGCATAGTTTTAAAAAATTCCCCCTTCATTATTTCTAGACTATTATTTTCCTCTAACCAACACCATTTATATATTTTCCTTTCTGTGCCTTGGATCCTTTATAAAAAGTGTTTGAAAACAGGAGAAAAGAAGAAGGAAGTAGAATGATCTCAACACAAGGAAAAGGATAGAGTCAGTGCAGGCAGGCCTCTTTTTTTAAATACATTTTATAATAATTAGAGGTTTTATGATACATTTTACTTGGGATACTGCACAAGTCCCATGATACTTCGCATCTTTTTGTTGTTTTTTTAAAAAAAAAATTTTTGTGAAAATACTGTACATAGGGGTTACAATTACATGAACAAGGTAATGAGCACATTTCTTATCAAGTATTGTTGCCTCCTCCTTTGTTTTCCCTTCCCATCCTTTCCCACCCTCCCCCCCTACAAAGTTGTAAAGTTCGTTTTTTGACATAACGTCTTGTACATCTCATTGTTGCAAATGGGTCCATTTCATTGCTATTTGAACAATTTGTTTTTTCCCTTCTCCTCCACAAATTATACCAACATTAAATACAGTGAAAACGGGGATTATACTGTGGGGGACGGACATACAAAACAACAAAGAAATATCTTATAAATATGTTAGAAATAGCAAGAAAGAAAAAACATTTGAGTCCTTATCTTGGGGTTCATTTCACTTAACATCAACTTATCTGACTGATTCTACTTGTCTTAGACATATACTAGTTATTGCAAATAAGGGAAACCATGGGATCTATGTTTCTTTGGGCCTGGCTTACTTCACTTAATAGAATTTTTTCCAAGTCTTTCCATTTCCTAACAAATGGGGCAATGTCATTCTTTCTGATGGAGGCATAGAATTCCATTTGTATACACACACACACACACACACACACACACACACATACACACACACACACACATACATATACACACACACACAACATTTCCTTGATCCATTCATCTACCGAAGGGCATCTGGGTTGGTTCCATGTCTTAGCTATGATAAATAATGCTGGAATAAACATAGCTGTGCTGGTAGCTTTAGTATGGTCTTGTTTGTGATCATTCAGGTAAATGCCCAAAAGTGGGATTGCTGGACTATAGGGGAGCTCTATATGGAGGAACCTCCATACTGCTTTCCAAAGTGGTTGAACAACTTTACACTCCCACCAACAATGCAATTAGGTTCCCTTCTGTTCATATCCCCTCCAGCATCTGTTGTTATTAGAATTCTTGATTCCAGCCATTCTAACTGGGGTGAGATGGTATCTCAATGTTGTTTTGATTTGCATTTTTTTTATGGCTAGGGAGGTTGAGCATTTCTTCATGCGTCTATTGGCCATCCTTCTTTCCTCTTCAGAGAAGTTTCTCTTTAAGTCTTTAGCCCACTTACTTATTGGGCAGTTGTTCCTTTGAGGATTTGTTGTTGGGGGATTTAATTTTTTGAGTTCCAGGTATATTTTAGATATGAGACTCTTGTCCGTTGTAAGACTCATCTATATTCTCTTTCTTCTTTCCTATATCATGTTTCTGGAAACAATTTTGTACTTGTTATTATTCAATTTAAAAGTGACGGTAAGAATCATACAGTGATTAATGGGGATGCAGGATCCTATAGAAAGTTTAAGCAATTATTATCCACCAAGAGAAGAAAATAAGTTCCAAACAATCTTAAAATAGGAGGGAACACCTGAGGTGGCAGAACATCCAAGCAAAGAGAAATCTGTGTGATTACTCCATTTCTTTTCTACTGTTTGAGAGGCTATAATCATGGTTATCGTCTTTTGGGTGGTGGAGAAGTTCTCTGGGGTTCATTGCCAGCAGAAATTGCCAGTAACCACTTTCTGAACTTGTTGGAAAACTCTCCACAAAGAAATGTGGCTTACTGGAATTTGCCTAGAAGCTGCCTGAGAGGAAAATATGCTAAACGATGCCTTCTCATAGGGCAAGAGACAGCTGAGAGAGGAGAGAGATCTCAGTGGAGAGGCCGCACTGGGCATCCCTGCGATATTGTACTCCACATGAGCAAGCAGTGAAAATCACACCAAAACAAGCCTCCTTCCCCTGCAGTGTTCTCTGTGGCTGCCTAGCATTGTGTCATCTGACAAAGGAGAAATATTTGTAAGGTTCATTTCCAGTGTCACTTTCAGAGCCATACAGAGGGAGTTGGAGCTCTGAAGCAATAAATTGATATCTAGAAGGCAAGTGGGATTGCTTTCTATTTTCATGGAAAGCAAGGGATTTTGCAAGAACTAACTGGAATCTGTCAATCCATTCCACAAGGGAAATGAGGTAGGTAGAATTTTGCACAATGGCTTCTTATTGTTTAGACTGAATAAACAAGAAAATACTTTACATTTTACTTTTAGAAATGCTAAAACACATTGGTGCCTTTATATTGGGAAAGTGTCAGAGTTCTCACTTTCAGCCTGCGAAAATATTTTGGGAGAATATTTCTCTTACAATTGAAAACCAGCCACAAATAGTCAATTCCCTATAGGAGAGATCTGTGGTTTCTTAAAAATTTAGTTCAGATTTCATTTGCATAGTTGGGGCCAAGTGACTTTTGTGCAGAGCTGAGTCATCTAAAACATGGAATTGTATTGCAGCCAAAAGGATTGCATAGAAATAAACAGGCCATCAGTTGAGGTTGCATGTGTAATTCATTTTAAGCTTTAAAGTGGCATTTAAAAGAGATTCTAGAAGGAGTTTTGTTATTTCTCTACATTTTCTAATCTCCTTTATCTCCCATAAAATTTTTCCTGTTTAAGAAATGACTCTTAAAAGCTGTTGAGGTAACATCACAAGGCTCATCAGGTAAGCTGTTTTCTTAACACTTTGTAATTCTGTAATTGTAGAGCTCTACTATAAAATAACAGAGTCTAGATGTTATCTAGAAAAAAAATTCCTTCCTTCCTCAAAGGGTTTGAATAGCAGCAGCATTAGAGCTTCAGGCAGCTGTTCTTTAGAACACTGTTGAAGCAATCCTGGTTCCCACATTACCCTCATAATATTCTGAAACCTCACTGTCCAGGTTGGGCTTCATTGTGACAGGACAGCCAATCAGAGAACTAAACTAAAGCAAAAGCTTGTTGTTTCCCACTGTTCTACTTAGTACTATAACTACAGTCCTTAAAATTGGGAAGCAATATTTATATAGTTCAGTTTATTTTGATGCTATAATTTCTAGAGTTTACCTACTAACCACTTTCCAGACTTAATTTTAAAATGCTTTGGAATTTCTAAATATTAATAGCATGTTTTATCATTACTTCCAATCATTTTATAACAAGCAGAAAGGATTACAGCAGGAATAAAGCTGAAGTGTGTGTACCTCCTATTTCCATCGAACACTGAGATGTTATAGAATGGACAAAGGGAGATTTTGTACTTACATCCAGTTTCTATAATAGAGTTATTATCTAATTAACTAATGTACATTTTCTCCTGGTAAGCATCAAGTTTCTCATCTCTTAAAACTATAAACATTGGTTTCATTTTCCTTGCAAGTAATTTTTTGCTTTTTTTTTTGAACATTTTTTTGTGTGATTTACTAATTTGGAAAGAATGTTGATCTGGGTATACTACCTCGGTACAATAGAGTGCAGGGTAGAAAACCTCCATTTTTAACAGTTTTTACAACATAAGCACATAGTTTTTGTTTATTTTAATTTTAGTATTTTAATAATATTTTAATTTTGTTTACTTAATAACAGTTCCTTACAAACATGATAACATCATCTTTTAAAGTTGCTAGGTGACAGAAAGTTTATTTCTTATCCTTAATCTAACATTTAAATTGAAAACACCATTTTTCATAACAAGACTTATCCCTGGTGTTCACATACCTTCATATAAAACCAATGAAAGCAGGACGTGATATGTTTTTCCTATTGTATTTGTTTAAATAAAAGAGTCACCCACAAGTCTTATTCTCTGTCTTGAGTATAAAAGCCAGGTGAATCATGACATGTTCACAAAAGTATCCACGCAGTTGAAGACATAGAATGGTAGGTTTTGAAACCAGACTGCCAAGGTCTTACTTTAAAAGTTAATAGGTTTATAAGACTTTTTATAGTTTAATCTCAGATGTAAAAACAAAAATATACAGAAAAGCTTGTTTTGCCTTTGAATCATGCCATTATCTCATAAACAAAAACTCAATCAAAAGTATTATAGTAAAATGGCATCTTAAAAACTACCAAGCACAATATAATTATTTTGAGTTTGGTTTTTTTTCAAGGATTTCGGTACTAGAACTCAAAGAAACTAGTTCAAAGCAAAGAAAACTTATCTTCCTTAGCCTCAGTGCTATTTTCACAAATGATATTTGTAATTATGTTTGACAATATGTGAACAATTACAATTATAAGAATTTACATATATAGGAATGTGTAAATAATTATGGAATATATGTTTAGGGATTAAGACGGATGATGAAAAAAGATGGAAACAATCCTAATCTGTGACTCAGTAGACAGTACTATATGCAGATGAAATTAAACATGGATATTTTACTACCCTGCCTCTTAATTTTAAACTATGTTCCAGTCTCACTAATTGTTATTACTAACTTGTCTATGGTTATTGATTTTCGATGACAAATACATTTCATCAGTTGGTAAATATAATTCATTAGCCCCATTTTAATATAGCTGCCTCCCTTTACTGACAAACCAAGAACATTTACAGGAAATCTGCTAAATAAAAACGATAAATTCCTTCTCAGATAATTCAACCTCTGGACCATCTTGATTTTGGCCTTTGTTGATTGGCTTTTATCTTTTAAGATTTTTCTAGCTCTTAGTATGATAGATTTGTGATTACGTCTTGGTGTGCTCCTCAAACTTCCATTGCTGTGACAAAATATTGGACTTTAAGAAGTGAAGGACTGGTTTTGGCTCATGGTTTCTCTGGTTCTACTCTACAATCATCTGGCTCTAGTGTTTTTGAGCCTGCAGCAAGGCACAGCATCCTGGTGGAATGAATGGAGCAGAGCTGCACCTCTTGTGTTTTTCAAGAAGCAGACCATGAGCTGAGGGGAATGGGCATTATACTCTTTGAAGACAGGGCTCCCAGTCACCTGCTTTTTCAAACAAGGCCTACCACCTCCCAAAATGGTACCAGCGAGCGTTTAAAACAAAAGCCCATGGGGGACATTTCATATTCACAGTGTAACTCCTGGATCTGTTGGGTATTATGTAGTGGGAGTGGATCTGAGATGAAACTATTTTATCAGACCTCTTCTGATAATGGTGAGTAGTGTGGGTACACCTCTTTATATACTAGATGAGAGTGGAAGTAAAGGTTGCCCACTATGTTTTCAATGACTCAGGTGGAAAAGGTGTTTGGGAGGGGATGCGTCATCATGTGTGGATGGAGGTGAGAATTTAGGCTTCTTATTCCACCTTCTGCGAAACATCCCTGGCTAAAATACCTTCGTATTATTTCCTCAAGGTCTCCATTACCAATGCAGGCCAGCGTGATGTCAGTAATGGCATAACATGAATTTAGAATGTCTTTTTGGACTCTTCACTTGGGCCAACTAGGTAACTAAACCCAGGAGGAAAGTTTGTTATCTCTGCCTTCATTTTGTGTTGCTTGAGTCAGACTCCTCCTTCACTACACATAAGCATGCTAATCACTCAAGCAGTGTCTTATCTAAAAACCGCCAATACCTAATTGATCAGCCTTTGGGAAGTCTGAAGACATGAAATTTAGAATACCAGGAATTTTAGATTATTTTTGTTGTTTTGTTTTTTAAATAATGCCCTGTTGCAGGTCCCTGAAAAAGAACTTGAAAGTCTTGTCATTGTCCATGATGGCAACACCTGGGAACCTATCTATGAACTGCAGAACTTGTAGACACATCATCCAGGAGGAGATCACCTCCTTCTGCCCACATCTCCGACAGCAAGAACAGTCATGTCATTGGAACTGTAGTGTTCCCCCAAGTAGTAAGGACTTCCTTCCCTGCAACATGCAGAATCATGAATGGGATAATGACTGATCAACCACAGTTGGACCAAGGCAGTTGAATCAGGTATACTTCTTTCCCTTACCCCAATTCTTCCTCTATATTACTTAAAACTTAGGACAAAACACTGAAGATGGGTTGAAATGATGGCCCACCACACATTAATTTTGATTCAGATCTTTTCCTACCTTTTCATTATCTTTTTTTGTTCACTTCATTTGGGGCAAGTGGCTGGCATAACATCTGGAACCTCTAGAGTTGCCTATGTTGGACTTGTGAAAGTTCTCTCCTCTCAGCTTCAGATGACACCAATGATGTGTGAAGGGGGTAAGAGATGCTATTATGGCAGCATGGAACTAAAGTCCAGGTCGTGATCTCCATGGTTACCACTAAATTGTGTGGGATTAATGTTTGATGCAGGTAGATTTACCAACTCTCTCTTAACCTTCTCTACACCAATCTTGCAGGGAGTGGGGCACAGAGGAGTGCCTTCAGAGCTGGTTACAGTGAGAATTCCTACTTGACTTTGTCTTATAGGAGTCCACAGGGCCATGGCTATAGTGTTGTGGTGTGTGTGCATGTGTGCAAATGTATATATGTGTATTTGTTTGGAATTAAGCTGCTACTACTTAGGAGTCCTTATTTCTAATCTCTCCAAGTACAGAAAAAAATCTGTTTTGTAATTGGAACATTATTGCTTCATTATGTCTGGAAAATTTCATAATAGCTTTTTCAGCTTGAGTTTGGGATGTATGAAACAGAAAGCCAATGATTCTTACCAGAGTGTTTTTCTTTGAGTCCATAGTTCTTATCTAATTTCTTCTTTGCAATTTTGGGGAACCTTTTTTTCCTTTCTTCTTTTTTTTTGTTTTAGAGGCAGTGTCTAGGGTATTCAGCTATTCTTCTAGAACTAGGCAAGAGGACCTCTCTTTTATTCTCCAAGCTAAGAAGGATTTTTTTTAATGATTAATGGTAAAGGTGTGTCAAAGGAAAAGAAAGATTGGTTAATATGGCATTTGGATGGAAAGAAGTTACTAAGCAACTACCCAAAGCAAACCCCTACCCTCAAAGAACAAAACCAACCCACAACAGAACCAGCCAAAAGTAAAGAGGTATGTAGATAGGAATTGATCAAACTGACTATGGTGAAACCTCACTCTGACAGTTATGACACTTATGTTGTCACAGTTGCATTTCCCAGCCATGGCCATACTCTCCTCAAATATGCAGAATTACCCCTCTTACTTCACTCGGCTGAAAAGATGTGACCACTAGCCAAATCTCTAGGGAGAAACTGCCTTAAGCAATGGTAGTGGCTCACTGAATTTTTCTCTAGGATTTTTATGAGCCAAACCAGTACTCAGCGTGACTGCCTATGTGCTAGGTTGTGTGATAAACAAATGCCATTTGTATGTTTATTTTCTCTATTCTGTACATTTATGCTAACTTGGATTCTCTCATTCTGTCTTTAGGTATAAGCAATACAAAGCTTTGTGTGACTAGAAATTCTGTTTAACACAGAACTTTATGGTTTAACCAGACTTGTGAGTGCTAAGATTGTACTTTCACCCAAAACTTGTAACCTCAAAATATCCCAATCTGTGTAAGTCAAGTTGTTTTTGGAAGAAGGAAATTCTGAAGAAACTTAAGTTTTTCCAGATGCTACAGTTCTCCCGTGTCCCAGCACCGAAGTTACAATTCCCATATTTATTACATAAAAATCATATCTGAATTTCATTTTCTCTCTCACTCAATTTATCCAGCTGGGGCGAGACGTTGTACACTGCAGATGGATATTTAAAGCCAAGATGAAATCATGACAGAAACTGGCAGAAAATTAATTCCGAAAACTTAACAGCCAACATATCACCTGGGATCGGTGTTGAAATTTACTCTGCATATTTAATCAGGAAGCTTTATCCAAGCATGTGCTAAGTCCACAGTTTGCCTGTGTGCTCTTTTGTTTCAGTTTAGAAAATTCTGAATCTTTAGTCTGGTGAAAACTCTCTGATGAGACTGATGCTATAAATAAGTGTCTTAAGTCAGGATCCAGACTTGAGAGACCTATAATATTAATTTCTTTCTGTTAGCATTCCAAGTTGAAAGTCACTAATCTTTTCAGTTACTAGCTGTGGAGCACTGGAGAAAGGTGGTATTTGCCTAGCTCTGCCATTGAGAGAGGTTTTGCCTGAAGGAGAGGGCATATCTTCAATGAGCATTTGAATTTGGAGAGGAAAGAGATTGTTGGTCTTGCAATACATTTCAACACCTAAAAAAGCAGCTGATTTGTTGTATGTATTCAATTATTGTTTGTGGAATAACTAAATCCCTTGTGAAAAGTAGTCATTTCCAAGGATCATAAAATTCTGGGTGGAACTCAAAGTACTTACTGAGATGTTAAAAGGTATTGTAGTTTCAGGGACTTGGATTCATTTGACTGAGAGCTACAAATGTCATGGGTGATATTTTGAAATACTAAGAGGGTCTCCCCCATCTTTGCTTTTCTTTGTACTTTTATTTTTCTACTTAATCATCTAGAACATTATTTTTTTATTTCCAAAATGTTAAATTAATGGTATTTTTTTTTTCTGGACCATCATGGGAGCTTCATTCAGGGCCTGGGCACTGTCGCTGAGCTTTACTCAAGACTAGCACTCTACCACTTGAGTCACAGCTCTACTTCTGGTTTTCAGATGGTTAATTGGAGATGAGAATCTCACAAACTTTCCAGCCTGGACTGGTTCTGAACTGGGATAATCAGATTTCAGTCTCCTGAGTTGCTAGGATTACAGATGTTAGCCACCAGCACTTGGCTAACATGGATTTTTCAGAAGGAATATTTCAAGAGCAATTCCAAATTTCTTGATTGTTTATATTAATAATAAAATATTCTTTGTACTAGAGAGGTGGACTAAAGAGCAGCAGCAAGTGAATAAATAATGAATAAGAAGGGTTATGGGTCACTCAGACAGTCTCTGGATGAACTGAGGTATCAGGCCTCAAGATTGTTTGGGGAGATCCAAAAGCCATGGGTGTCTTTGCACATACTTCCTGTGCAGCTATCAGTTTTTATAAAATAAAACCCATTGTTTGACACATCAAATCAGACAATTTGGATACCCTGTCCCAGAGAAACAAACCAACCAATTCTAGTATTGGCTAGACAGAAAATATTTATTTCTCGATCAGTAGCTTTAAGGTGTGTTTCATTAGGTGGCTTTCTATCCTGTTATTCAAGAAACAAGATATGGATGCAAGAAGTTTTTTCCCATGGTTGTTGTTTTTAATGTACTATGTGATTTTTTTTGTTGCTTTTGTTTGTTCTTCCCCCTATGGAATATCTCCTGTTGTCATTGTATTTGATTTTGGTACCCTGCATTTTGTATAGACATAGGATTTGTGAGATGTATATATTGTAGGTTTTTGCATCTAATCTGTGACTTTCATCTGTTATAATGGAGTTTCCCAAGGGAAAATTATTTTTATACTTCGGATTGTATTCCATATTTTTAGCGGCTTTTTCTCCATAGGTGTAAGGTGAACATTGAGGTTACTCTGTCTTAAATTGATGTCCACTTGTTTCAGCATGGTTTAGTTGGATTCCATTCTATGCAAATATCACATTGTTTATTCATTTACTTATTAATGAGTATCTGAAGTTTCCCACCTGTTGATCTTGGTGAATAGTACTAAAAAGACACAGATGTATAAATCAAATTCTCGTGGTTTTTTTCCTTTCAGATAAATATCTAGTTGTGGAATTACTAGATCATAGCAGTCAATGGTCTTTAAATGAAAAGCAAGTGTTTATCATATCTTCATAATTTTACCACATCAGGCACTTTTTTTTCTCTGAGAACATTATTTTATTTCTCCCTAAGTTCCATTATTATTTCTAAACCATATACATTTTAAGCTTTTGTTGGTGGTGGTGGTGGTGGTCATGGGGCTTGAATTCTGGGCCTGGACACCGTCCCTGAGTTCTTCAGCTCAAGGTGAGCACTCCCCCCCTTGAGCCACAGTGCCGCTTCCGGTTTTCTGGTAGTTAACTGGAGATAAGAATCTCAAGGACTTTCCTGCCTTAGCTGGCTTTGAACCATGATCCTCAGATCTCAGCCTCCTGAGTAGCTAGGATTACAGTTGTGAATCTTTAAACTTTTGTTCTATTTGAAGTATTTTAACTTACCAAACATTTTTGACAGATACTACATAGAGAATTCTAAGATGATACGATTTTGTTTCTTCTTAAAACAAGGTGTCAGTAGAAATTCTTCCCTTTGTTTTCCCACTAGATTTATAGTGAGGACCTACAAAAGGATGGTGGCAGTACCAGGAAATAAGAATTATTAAGTGATATTAAAGACTGGCAACAAATGACCATATTTTAGATCTCAAGGATCCATATCCTTACCACATGTGGAATAAAATCATATCCTCTAAAAGCTGCTCTATCACCTCTATTTCTATTTCTTATCCTCTATTTCTATTTCACTATCTCCTAGAAAGTCTAAGCATAAATGTGTCCCATAAGATGTGACTTCTGACATTGATAAGAAGCAACTATAGCTGGGTGCCAGTAGCTCACGTCTGTAATCCTAGCTACTCAGGAGGCTGAGATCTGAGGATCACGGTTCAAAGCTAGCCTGGCAGGAAAGTCCGTGAAACTCTTATCTCCAAGAAACCACCAAGAAACCAAAAGTGGCACTGTAGCTCAAGAGGTAGAGCACTAGCCTTGAACTGAAGAGCTGCAGGACAGTGCTCAGGCCCAGAGTTCAAGGCCCATGATGGACCAAAAAAAAAAAAAAAGAAGCAAATATAACTTTGTTTCTGCATATAACACAGTGGATGGATTTAAAAGTTTGATATGTATTTTTAACTTCTATTGTCAATGACATAATATCTGTTCTCATAGTTATAAGCCTGCTTTATATATCTTGCTTTTTGATATTTTATCAAACATTTTCCAGGTTCCACTTAGCTCACTCAACTGAGGAAGAATGCATGAATAGAAACTTTTGTTCCACTTATGTAGAATTAACATTGATTGGGAAAAAGTACTTTAGAGTAGTAAGGACGATGTAGTGTAGGTAGAACTGTAATCACTTAAGTATGGGATAAACTCAATAATAGTTCTATCTTATAAGGTATAATTAGGCAAAAATTAGATTTATGATTTCAGTTTATATAATTATTGTGGTAAAATATGTATTATAATGTTTGAGTTAAATACTGACATCTCCCCAACCTCTAGGCTTTCATATTTGCATTCTCTTTTACAGTTTCTGCTTCCCATAAATGATTTTCTATAATTACCTCATTTTTAAGGTTACAGTGTACAGTTTTCCATGCAATTTCCATATAATTTAATTTTCTGTAAAAGAAAGAGAGAGAGAGAGAGAGAAACTAGGAAAGGACACAGAAGATTCTGGCCTTTAGATAGTGTGGGAAAAGCCAGAGGCACTTTCCTTTCAGCTCTGTTTGACTTCAAGTCCCTCAAATTCCTTCTGACAACAAATGTATGTCATATTCTCATATGATGTGACACTACCCAAACTGAAGGTGTCAAAGCTTCTTCTTCAAGTAACTATGAGACTAGAGTAAGATGATAAATCTGATGTTATTATCAATATTAAGAATAGATCATTTATATACATATATAACATGTTTTAGCCTTTAGTGACAAAAAAGAAGATATATTGAAAATGTTTGTGTTATAATTCCAAGTTTTCTCAAATACTTTGTCAACTATTATTGGTCTAAGGTGTTATATGTTATAATAGGCAGCACATTAAGGATATATGTTATTAATTGCTAATTTAAGGAAGAACCATTAAAAACCATTAAGCTAAAAATGACAATGACTAATGAAATTGTCTAATATTAACTAATAGATATGTTAGAGTTAGAAAATGATTGCTGCACTTTCTTTAGTGTCACATTTAAAAATTCTTGTCTTGTGTAGTTTGAACACATCGCTACAAACTTAGATATGCACATCATGAAATGTGACCTGTTGGTCTTCCCTGAACCTCGTCACATCTCCTTAAATCACTGACAGAATTTAATCCACAGGTTTCCGAATCACTTTGCTGTGTTATCATAGCCTTGTTTTAAGGTTGTTACCCAGAACTAATGAAATTTAAGAAGCTCTTTATTATTTTTGGTAATTTTGGGGCCAGCAAAAATTTGAATAAAAATAATAGAAAGATGGATGTTGTTTAGAGAAATGAATTATGAAGTGAGTCCTTATTCTATGTCTGATAATTACAAAGCATATAAAATTAAGCCATTATTTACATTGTAAAGTATTCTTTAAAAATATCTATACATTTACTTTCTTATGGTGCTTATGTTAATATTATAGAAATTAAAGTCCAACTTGTTTGTAATCAGATAGCTCAAATAGAGGAAAATAGTGCCCAGTTCCTCTAATTCTCAATTTTCCCTTTGATCAAGATTCCAATGCCAAGTTCAATCTTTGCTTATTTTGTTACATTATCTTCCCATGAACCTTAGTAAGCAATAGCAACACAGAACTTGTGCTGTACCTTTACAACTTAGGAAAGTGAGGGAAAGGGTCATGAAATCCAGATCACTATGGTACTCAGTGCTTTCCTCACCAGGCTGTTGCTTGGCTCTCTAAGTACCACTGCCTTTAAGCACACCCTTTTTGAGAGTATCTCCTACCAATTTGGGTTTTCAAAGGTAGAGAAGCATGTGGTGTTTAAACAGTTTAAAGGATCATGAGCAGCATGTGAGCAGTTTGCAAAAGGTAGTAAGAAAAATGAATTTGTGTTAATGTGTGTTTTATGTCATCTGGATGTTGTGACACTGAA
Source organism: Dipodomys ordii (assembly GCF_000151885.1). NCBI lineage: Eukaryota > Metazoa > Chordata > Mammalia > Rodentia > Heteromyidae > Dipodomys > Dipodomys ordii. The sequence continues at coordinate 743,868 of NW_012267352.1, forward strand.
AACAATCATAAGATAAATACCTCTGTAGAATAGTGAATTTAAAGGGCAAAAAATGATCAGTGGTGAGGACATCTGATATTTTCACTATTGTTAAGAATGGTTTAGTGGACAAGATATATATAGTGTGTCCCACATTGCATTTTTTATAAAATGTTTTTCAGAACTACTGGAGCTTGTTAAGAGAGGTGACCTATTTTTTAATTATTTAAATGTTTATCTTTAAGTAGTTATACAAAAGACTTGCCACTCAACAAAGTGGTATATGAATCTTGAACAATGTCATCCCTTTATTCTCTTCCATCCCTTCCAACTCCATCTGTTTACTCAATTTTCTTAATTTTATAGAGTATATATTGCATTTTATGACTGTATTTTTCCCCACTTCTTCACTTCATTGTCTACTTTTCTCCCCTTCATTCCATCCTCACTTCCAATTACCTGACTTCTGTTTATTTTGTTGGATGATGAGTTATCCTTTCTTAGGAATTATACCATTTGAGTTCTCCCTGAATGTATGTATCTACCATATTTTGGGTAGTACATTTTTATACACATCCATGCCATCCTGAAGTATATATTTATATATTAATAGATTCATTCTAATTTCCACATGTGAGAGAAAACGCAAATCCTTTGTCTCTCTTGGTTTGACTTACTTCAGTTAAATATGATTTTTCCAGGTCCTTCCATTTCCTTGCAAATGATGCAAGAGTCCTAAAATACAACCAAAATAAGTGTATACTTTCCTGAGACTAAAACTCTGGAAAAATATGAACTGAAATTCATAAACTTGCTTATCATAATCTTTTAAGATTTGTCTAGGTTGTGGCATGCATCAGTCATGTATCTCTTTGTGCTTTCATAATACCTCACTGTGCAGATATCCTATATTTTATTCTTCCAATCAGCATTATTTCATTGTCAATTTTTTTCTTTTTTGTGTTATTGGAATTATTTGAGTAAGTAACAGCCTACAAAGAATTGTGCTATGAATATATGGGTAGACATATGCTTTCTTTTTTCTTAGATACTTATATAGGAATGGAATTACTGTGTGGTATGGTAAATTGTTTAACATTTTGAAAAACTATCAATTTTCAAAACTGGATTCCCTGTGGTACATTAAAATGAGCAATGTCTGAGGATTCCAGTTTTTCAAAATCTTCACAAATATCCATCTTTCTCATTGCAGCCATCCTGCGAGTGCATATAGTATCTCACTATGGTTTTTGATTTGCAGATCTCTAGTTGCTTATTACATTGAACAGCTTTTCATTCCCATATTTGACATTTTTTAAATTTTTCCTTTGAAGAAATGTCTTCAAATGTTCAGAACTTTTATGTAGTCTTTGAGGAAAAGCCTTTTCAGAATCTCTGTCATCTTATTGTTGAGTTGTAACAGTTCTTTGTATAGATTTAATCTACTTATCATATATATATGAATAAAAATATTTCAACCCATTTTGTGATTTACATATTTAGTTTTTAATGATATTGTTTGTGGAACAAAAATCTTTAATTTTAGTGAATTTTAACTTATTTAAATTTTATTTTGTCTCGTGGTTTTGCTCACAGTTTAATTACCTTTAAACGTAAGATAATGAGGATTTATTCCTAGGGTTGTCTCTAAAAGTTTTGGTTTGTACATATTGGTCCAAAGTCTGAAATGATATTTATGCATATAAGATTCTTTTAAGTGTCTTCTGCAGTTTTGACTTAGTGGTTATAAATTATTTTTGTTTTTGTTTATTGTCGAAGATTTTATTTCTCCTTTGAGTATTGGGTATAGCTTGCTGGAAACAGTAATCTAAGTAGACAGTTTTTGTTTTAGGACTTCTGTTTATTTTCCCAAGGACAGCTGGTGTTCAAGCCTGAGATTATCATTCTAGATACAACACCAAAAGGATAATTCATAATAAAAATGTGGTAACTTCAATCTAAAATTAAACCCAGGTGATCCTTAAGTACCACCATTTAAAAAGGAAAAAAATGTAAGCCCCTGTTTGGAAAGTTATCTATCCAAACTTGGCCAACTCAGTCATCATTAGAAAACAACCCAATAAAAATGTATGATGAGATAGTTTGGCACTATTTTGTCAAAGATGTGAAAATGTTAAGGACAGTAAGTGATAATCAATATTATTACTCATTACGATAATCAGACTTAAGCCATAGCTTTAAATTCTCACAATAATTGATAGTCTGACATTACCAAATATTCACATGCAGGTGTTGAAATTGAAGCTCTCATATATTTCTAGTGGGAATTTTAAACATGTAAGAAGTCAAAGGTATGTTGGAAAATATTTTTGCCACTTTCATGAACATTCCACATGTGCTTATTAGAAGAATCCACAATTGTACTCCTGTATCTGCCCCTTCATATGAAAGCATATTCCCACAAAGACTTATACATGAACTTTCAGAGTTGTAATTATTCATGTACCTCACAGAATGGAAAGAAACCAAATGTCCAAAAAACACTAACAAGGTAAACAAAAAAATACAATAGTATTTATTGGACAACAAAAAGTAATATATATATATATATATATATATATATATATATATATTGCATTTATATGGAATTCAAGTCAAAGAGAAAATATAGGGAAAAAAGTGGATCATTTACCTGTCCTGAGGAATTGGGTACTTTTTTTTTGGTCCAGTCGTGGGGCCTGAACTCTGGGCCTGGGCGCTGTCCCTCAGCTCTTCAGCTCAAGGCTAGCACTCTACCACTTGAGCCATAGTGCCACTTCTGGCTTTTTTCTTTTTGCTTATATGGTGCTGAGAAATCAAACCCAGGGCCTCATGCATGCAAGGCAAGCATCTACCACTGAGCCACCTTCCCAGTTGTCCTGAGGAATTGGAAAGTAATGTGAATTGATTGTATAAAAATGTGTTTTGTTGATCACTCATTTTTATAATTATGAGTATAATTTAAGAGCTGTACTAGATTTTCTACTAGATTTTCCTACTAGATTTTCCTTGTGATTGAACTTCATAAAATCTATAAACCTTTGTTCCTTTTCTAGTCATATTTAATAATGTACATTCATTTTTTCTCTAACAAACTAGAATTGCAACGTATAATTTATTATTCCCTGCTTTAGTAAACTAAACTTTTATTAGATTTAAGAATCTCCAGACTTCTCTTATTTCTGGGTATAAACAGTAACCTCTCGGATTTTTTTGTTGTTGTTTGGTTTACAGAATCTGAAGTTTTGTTCTTGGTACCGGGTGTATTTGTTGTGCCTGCATTTGACTGTGTGTTTCAGCAGACTTTGGAGACAATTTATGGAAGGAAATCTCAAAAAATTTTGTAGAGGCAAGACAAATATTCTAAAGCAATATAAATAGAATTAATATTCAATTTTAGTTGGAAGGCCGAAGGCTGCAAGGCTTAAAAGAATGTGCCGTGTAAAGACTATGTTGATGGGGTTTCCAATGGAAATGAAGACCCCATGGGGATTGGAATCCTGCTTCCAATATCAACCATGTGCTTAGAGTTTGAGTGAGGCCGATATATGAAAAATGATGGAACTCGTTTATCAGGTTCAGGAAACTTCAAGGTAGAGTATCTTTAAGACAATAGCATGTGTATTGGTGGTAGTGAAAATCAAGAGCACAAAAAAAAAACACAATTGAAAGAAATATTTGAGAGAAATGAAAAACTGCAATTTGGCTAGAAATAGAGCACATGTAAAGTGCTAGCTAAGTAGAGTAATGGTTGCTAAAGAGATTAGTGTCATTCAAAAGAAAACACCTACTTCACAGTGGAAGAGCAGGAAAGATTTTGAGAACATCTAAATCTTATAAATCAACAAAAACAATTTTTTTTTGCGGGGGCAGGATTTTTGTCTTAGAAGAGATGCATTGTGTTCCTGTTTGCAATTGAATGTCGAGGGAAATTGTTTCCCAAGGATTTGTTTTCCTAAGTTTAGTCATCCAAACACTGAGGCCAGGGCTGGGATGTATCTCAGTGGCAAAGCACTTGCCTAGCAAACACAACGTCCTGGGTTCGATCCCCAGTACCAAAAAAGAAAAGACAAAAAAATACAGCTAAAAAAAAAACCCAAACACTGAGGCCCCATGTCCTTCCTGCTCTTGATAAATAATCCCTGGTATCAACATGTGCTATTGGTGTTACCATATTCTACCAGATAGTTGTGGGACATTAATTTATCCACCTAGTGTCTCAGTGCTTTGCTGTGCATTTTGACAAGTGCCATGCAGCTCTAGCAGGTAAAAATAGTGAAAAATTCAGCAACATAAAGAGGGAAACAGCAAAAATCATCTAGAATAAACACAGTAGATAAATGGTAGATATTTAAACTATTCATTTATTTATTTATTTACTGTGTTGGTCCTAGAGCTTGAACTCAGGGTCTGGAGCCTGTCCCTGAGCTGTTTTTGCTCAAGGCTAACACTTAACAGTTTAAGCCATAGCTTCACTTCTGGCTTTTTTGGTTCTTAATTGCAGATAAAAGTCTCTAGAATGCCAGGTGTTGGTGGCTCACTCCTGTAATCCTAGCTACTCAGGATCTCAGGAGGCTGAGATCTGAGGATGGCGGTTCAAAGCCAGCCCAGGCAGGAAAGTCCATGAGACTCTGATCTCCAATAATCCAACAGAAAACTGGAGGTGGCACTGTGGCTCAAGAAGACTCAGGAAATTTCCTAGTCAAGTTGCCTTCAAACTGGTATCTTAAGATCTCAGCCTTCTGAATAGCTAGGATTACAGATTTTGGCCATTGGTATCTGGCTACTTTGTGACTATTTTTTGTTTATTATTAAGTAAGCAAATCATTAGAATATATTCCAGGATCTGACTCAACAGAACTTGAATGTTGAGACAGAAATTTAGTCATTTTGTATGAAGAGTGTGACTGCTAAAAAAAAAAAAAAAAAGAATATAATCCCACTAACATCTTTAGCCTATCCTCCAACCCTATAGTCTAAGTATCTTGGGGGACTTCATTGTGTCTCTTATGAATTTTTTTTTCTTGATAGGACTATAAGAATATGTGGAAGGTCAGCTTCCTCTACACAATGCCTTACCCAGTACGGATCTTAAAACTTGCCTGAACAAGGCTGTAGCTGCAATTTAAAGATCAAATGAAAAACCATTTTATTCTCAATTCTGCAAAACTTCATAGTTACATTTTCCTCCTAGATTAGGTCCACATTATAAAGAATATTGAGTTGCTATTTCATAATATATTCCTCCATAGATGGACAGACACACTGTTGTATAATTATATGTTAAGAAGCATTCCAAGAGGTATTAATTATCAGGTAATTTCAAAACAATGCTTTCATATTACATTACCTTTGTTGGTATACCTCCATTTACAGGGCTGGCTTGACTTTAAAATCCTTCGAGCGATCCCTGTCTCAGCTTACTTTGGTCTAGAGTAGGATCAGAGGTTTAGAAAGAAAACTGACAGTGGAAAACTTCTCTTTCAGGAGATGCAAAACAGATGCTTGTATAGTCAGTAAATTGTTCTGTTAACAATAAATATCCCTGGAGAATATAATATTGATTTTTCAGATCATCAAAGTTGAAGTTTACTGAGTAAATAGAAATTAACATGAAAAATGTTTTCTCTATTTTTTTTTGTTGTTGTTTCTGAAGAAACTGCTATTTCCCTCATGCCTGACCATGTTAGGGTCCAATTAGTCTTTGGGTATCTACTGTGCCTCTAACTTAAGAAAAAATTGGTTATATTTGCTTGTTGTGTTTGAAAATATCAAAGTATGTGATCAGATCCATTTTAGGACTTGGGGGAAGAAATTGTGCCTGATAGAACTGCTATTTAGGTTGCAACAGGCATAACTCGAAACATGGAAAACCACAATGAGGTGATTTGAGGACTGTTTTTTTTTTTCCACTTGCTGTTGTTGAGATGAAGTCAAAATTTGTCTGTCATTGAAAGAGTCCAATGGGTGTATTTGTTTTGGCATTTCTGGACAAAATGGTCCATTACTGTGGGCAAGAACCTCACTACATTTATTCTTACTAGTTGACAGTTTTATGTATGATCCCTATTTAAAATGGAGAAATTTAGCACAGTTCTTAAGCCTTTGGCTTTGGCAAACTTGCTTTGGACAAGATACAGAAAGCTCAAGAAGTAGAGGTCTGAATTTTTTTTTCCTTCATAAACCTTTCCTTTGTGAAGTTTGGTAGACTGGTGAACAAGTTCAAGCAAGGTCTTTGATGCCAACAGGACCTACAATTTCTTTAAATATAAGCACACTAGCTCTTTGTCCCAAAGAGTGTTGATGGTTTCTAGCCAGATATCCTAGAAAAAAACCTTTTGAAGCATGATAAATATCAATTTGAGGCTTTGATGTATGTGAGGCACTATATAGGGCTTTTTATGTGCTTGATAATTGTTCATTTCTTCTGTACACAATGTAGCATAATTTACCAGCAGTATATATTATTAAAGTAAACAACTTACATTTGTAAAAATGAGAAAGAAAATGTTTTCTTTAATTTCATTGCCACATTCCTGGTCTATGCATACTGAGATCAAGGTAGTTTAAAAAATGGAGGAATGCCAGTCTTGGATTGAAATGTTTTCATATTACAGAAGTCATTTGAAGTGGCACAAAGAGTAGTAAATATCATATCCATTTAAACATTATTTTATATCTGATTTTGAAAAATAAACAGTTTATGAGTAAGTCATACACTGTTTTATTTCAACCACTAGAAAGATGTTTGCTTCTAGTAGCATTTTATATATGCAATATTGACCCTCATTTTGCAAATGCCTATCTAATGTAACTTCTAATATTTTGAGACCAATCTGAAGAGCAGGATAGATATTATACACCCTTGACAATTATGAAGGTCCCAGCCTACTATCTCATCTGAACAAGGTGAATTGTAGACCCATTATTCTTTCATTTTTTATGGCCATCAGCCAGCTTCTGCCAAAATCTACAAACATGTTCATAAATTAGGTGGTCTTGCTAAGATTCCTTCAGTACTATACTAATATTTATGAAGGGGTTGCTTAATCTGAGCCAGCACTTGTCTGAGCATTGAACATCATTTAGCAAACAAAATGCTTATAAATCATATTACTGGGACATTTTATTTTCACTAGAAAAAAGAAGCAATAACCTATGAATAATAACAAACACATCATCATATAGTATATCAGAAGTTGCTGAGCATTGTACAATAGAAATGGTACAGGACTAAGAGTATAATATGTAGTTTGCAAGGTTCACTAGTGTCATCAAGTAAAGGATTTTTAAGTAACAACCTATGGCAAACATGAGAAGGAGTTGTTGACTATTTGCAGTGACAAAGGGACAAGCAACCCATGAGGTATGGGATTTGTAAGTTCAATATTCTAACGTCATGGAGGGACATTGTACCTGGCCCTTAGCTCCTGAAGGCCCTTCGCAGGCCCCTTGCATGCATGTATGCCCCATTTGTCAGCACCAACCACAACAGCAAGGCAGTTGTGTTCCTCATTAGAATCTCTCTGGTTTCTCTTCTTCCTCTTCTTCTTCTTCTTCTTCTTTCTTCTTTCTTCTTTCTTCTTCTTTCTTCTTTCTTCTTCTTCCCTTCTTCTTCCCTTCTTCTTCCCTTCTTCTTCCTTTCTTCTTCCTTTCTTCTTCCTTCTTCCTTTCTCCTTCTCCTCCTCCTCCTCCTCCTCCTTCTCCTCCTCCTTCTTCTCCTCCTTCCTCCTCCTTCTTTGGTCTATCTTTCCATCTTTCCAACTGATTCTTAGCCACTGGTTTCTGATATAAGATCCGTGATATTTTCAGAGTGATAGAAATGCCTTTAATATGCTAATTAAATACGTGGTGATAGAGCTGGGGAATCTCTAGAGAGCCTAATGATTAGGGCAGACCACCGGGAACATTAAGCCACAATCACAAGATAGGGAGTATGCTTAGTGCTCCCTGTGATAGAAAAACAACAACACTGACATTTGAGCTCATAAAGCCATAGACAATAAATTAATTGACCATGTCTTTTGATCCAAAATGACTGAGTTGTAAGGACCCCCCTGAATAAGTGAACATATGGAGGTTTTTGAAGGGCAGGAAGGTACCATGACTCCACATACCTTGCCTGAATGTGGTTCTTTCATACAGCTGTCTATCTGCATTTTTGACAATACTCTTTATAATAATCAGGTAGGCAAGTAAGTTTTTCCCTGAGTTCTTTCCGCTAGACTAACAAATTAATTCATCCTATGCAGGGTTTGTGGGAACTCCAATCCACAGCTGGTTAGTCTGTGCAGAATAAACAACCTGGGGCTGGAGATTGGCATGTAAGGGGTGTGGCAGGCTTTTGGGACTAAGCTCTTAGCCTGTGGAATCTGATGCTATCTCAAAGTAAATGTGCAAAAATTGAATTGAGATAGAGGGCACAAATGGTGTCTGAGACACTTCTGCAGAATTCCTTGGTGTATTGCTTTCGTATGCTTAGAATTACTAGTGTTGGTAGGGGTGAGACAAAAGAGGGAAAACATTTTAATTGTTCTTATTATTTTATAATTTTTATTATCTTCAAATTTTAGACTAGTAAAGGGGTCAATTTAACATGTCCACTGATGTTTATGCTGCATCTTGATTGTGGTTTCCCTTTCCATCGTTGTCCCTCCCCTTCTGCCTCATCCCCACCTGTCTCTCCAAGTTTCCTATTTCCATGTTCATATATACTTTGAATATCGTGACCATATTTACCCACCATTCCTCTTTCCAATTGTCTTTATTATTCTGCCAACCCCAATGCCATGTCTTGTGATGACTCATGTTTGGATACAGATCTAAAGGATGATAAGGCAGAAGAAAGCTAGGTGGCAGCTAGGGAACTACTGTTCTCTAGGGAAAAATCTTACATAGAAGGATGTGACTCTGTTATTGTTTCTGTTGGTAAAGAGATGATAACTTGGGGGCTTACTATTAGTGAGTCTTACAGTCTATAGTACAGAAAAAAAGTCATTTTCATTCAGGTCACCATTGAGACAGCAAGGATTACCAAGTATCAAGTGAACCAATGGTTGCCATTTGTGGAGTTGACCTGTTGGTATGCAAAGGTCTTCCTTGCTAAGTGAGGACAGGGGTACAGTCTGAAAGATGGTAAGCATGGACATGCAGTATTTGGCAGGAAATAAGTCTAAACTGAATTACAGTATTAATAACAGCAAAAGAAAGCAGAAGCAATTTAGGAACAAGAAGTTAGTGATGTGTACCTCTTCATAACACCAATTTCTGGCTGTCACTTAAAGACTTTTTTTTATAGAAATATTGGGCAGTTTCCCAATATGCTAGATAAAAATAAATGTCTAATCAGAGTCGTCCTCTCTAGGAAACCTCAGTTTTCCTCTTGTAAATGCAGTGACATATTCAACTTAATATATAACAGTTTAATATCTTCTGTATTTCATTGATAGAACAGGATAAGAACATTCATCTTTTATCAAATGGACTTAACCCTTTCATGATTATTTGCTTAATTTCAATATGCTATAAAACATTTTAAGACTAGGAAACAAATTAAAAATGCTAACACATAGAAAGACAGGATAAAACCTTTTCTTCTTTTCTTGGAAATAGTTTAAACATTTGTCTGTAGTAGAAGGATATTTCTTGGTTGAATGACTCGTGAATGACTCGTGGGTAGGAGGATCAGGAAGGAGATTGTTTCTTTGGCAAAATGTGAACAACCCAGTGAAGCAAAATGAAGAATTTCAGTGTTTGTTTATGAAGATCTTTCCTGGGGGATATTTCCTGGAAATTTTGCTTGTCTTGTTGCTAATAGCTCTTATGAATGATATCCATTTGCTCTTTGACATGTGTATTTGAGAAGGGGTTTTGTGGGGAAAGGTAGTAATTATCAAGCAGTGGTATTCTGTTTGTAGTCAACTTGCACCTCTATAATGAATAACATTTATTTATTTTAGTTTTTATTTCCACCTTGCTTCCTTGGCTAAGACTTATTCTAGCAGATGATTGAGTTTGGCATTGGCCCATACTGTAACTACCTCTAGCTTGCTCTCCCGGGTCTGCGTTCTTGGCATTACTATATTTCAAATGTGCTTTTTCTTCAGCTGGCTCATTATTCTAAATATTGCTTTTGTGGAAAGTGCTAATGAGTGTTAAGTTTCAAAAACATCAAAAATGCTTTCTGGTTTCTGCAAGTTACAAAACGATCTGTATGTGAATCTATGTATTTGACCAGGTACTGAAAAATAAATACCCATAATGTTTGTTAGCCAATCTTTTGCATCAAAATATAGCTACAAAATTCTGTGACTATTGCTACCTCTTTTTGATATTTTCACTTAGAAAAACATAAATGAATATAGCAATGAGCATGTTTAGCACTACTTTGCTGTGGTGAAAGTACAGCAAAGGCCATAATAAAATGGCAATGATTTAATTTTTTAAAAATACATGGAGCACCAAGAAGGGATATTATCTCATGAATGTTTCCAGCATTTTCCAGGGAACCAGTCAAATGCGACTTCTCTACTGAATAGCCTCTGAGCTGACAAGAGAATGAGTCAGCAGAAGATCCTGAATAGGCTAAAAGTAGAGATTTATGCATCCACTACTGACTATAAACCCTCAGTCACAACACTGAGTTTCAGATACAGCCTATGTGTAAAAGGCTAGATACCAAGATGGCTGAGCACAGTTATATTCTAAAGAATCATTTGAAAAATCATCAGTCCACTTCCTTTTGCTTTCCCCATATATAGGAAAAGGATTATATGAATCACAGAAGTTTGGGTAATTATGTACTATTTTGTAGAGAAAGTAACATGTTCAAGGGAAAGGCAGATTTCAAAGACAGTAACAAGTGAGAATGTATGCAAAGAACTCCAGCACACAGGAGTATTCTGTTTCAAATATGAAAGGCAAAGATGTAAAGTTGCAAGAGGGAATGCAATTACAGTGATGGGTCCTGGGTTAATTAGAAATAGAATCGTATAGGGCATGTGGGCAGCAAAGATGGCGCTGAGAGGGAGTTGAGTGGGCAGAGCCCGAGTTGTTTATGTTAAAATCTGACTGGATACCACAACCAGGCCAAGTGACATCAGCGTGTGAACAGCTTGCAGACAGCAGGGAAAGTATAGAAAGCTTAGGCACATGATAGGGTGACCTCTACAGTGATTGGTTGGTTCCTTTTCCTCCCCTCCCATGGCACGGTTTTTTGCTTTAAAAAGTGCTTGCTGTGTGGTAATAAACAAGTTCCTGCTTGACTTGACTCCTAGCTGCATCTGACTGTCTCCGGGGCTAGGGGAGGCTGGGGAACAGGCGGGAGGTGTACTTACCTTTCCTTGGACCCCGTCTGTCTTCCAGGAAAGTCAAAGACCCAACAGAATAGGATGTATGTGAGGGAGACAGTTTGGGAGTACAATGTAGATAGGTATCTTTCTATGGTGGTGTCCTATTGGCTTTAGAGAAAACGTAGGATGCCCTAACATGTAACAAAATAATTTCTGTGTTAAACATTTCATCTAACACCTTTGACATTGTCAAGTGATTCAAAGTACAATAATATGACATAAAATGGGTATTTTAAAAATAATATTAAAATAGCTTGAGTCAAATCCCCATTTGGGGGATTAGTTGCTGATTTCAAAACAGCATTCAAAACAGAATGGTGTGTTCTTAGATTTGATATGTCCTCCGAATGTCAGTGTATTAAAGGTTTGGTACGAAACCCATGACATTATTGTAAGGTAAGTTAAATATGATAGGTCTAATTAGGTAGCTGATAAAGAGAACACCACGCGTTATTTATTTAAACACACCCTAAAAATCACCTAAGAACATAAAATTAGTTTAGTGAGGATTATTTTTTCTCATATTCCAGATTATATTTCCTATCTTCCCCTACCAGAAGCACTTACCGTATAGTATCTCAGGTAGTTTTTATGGTTTATAATTTTTATAGTTTCTCAGTTCTATTAGCTCCACACAACAAACTCTACAATAGCGTCAGCCTCCTATGCTCTTGAGACTCCGGACTTGAAGCACACATTCTCTTTATAATCAAGAGGAATTACAGGTCTCACTTCTACATGAACTTGCTATACTTCTGCCATTTGCTCCATGTGTAGTTTTAAAACCTTGTAACAGTGCAGACTGATATTTACTCTACAAAATGTTTAAGGTCCCTCCTACTATTGATGATTGTCCATAAGGAATCTCAGCTGGTCATTATATTTCCATTGTTGGATGAATTAATTCTAAAAAGTACCACCATCAGACATGTCATCTTTCTTAGCAAATTTCAACATCTCTTACCTTTTTTTTCTCACAAGCATGTCCCTGCCATCTATTGACAGGATATTTTTCATAGTATCATCAATTTGTTTTCATAATAGCTACAATTATTACTAACAATCATCATTATGAATGTATCCCTGGGCTACTTCCTAGTAATCCAGTGTCATCTAACACATTGCTAAAAAGTTTCTACTTAGTTTTATTCCACAAGATAAATTTTACAAAGTGATGTTTCTGGTACAGACCAATATTTCATTAATGTGGTATTAAAAAATTAACTTAGTAAACTTTTTCTGAGGGATTTTAATTCTATAGATAAAAAATGGTGATTAATTATATAACTTGAAACCAACTAACAAATCACATGACACACAAGCTCCTGCCTTATTTTTAAAAAATTCTTAGATAACTTGCTCCTCATTAAATAATAAAATTACTAACAAGAAACACAATTTTGGAGGAAAGCTTAGGCTGAACATACAAAACTTTCTGAGAGGCTAGTCTTTATAAACGAATTCTTGTTCACTGAACTTTGACCAAGATTGGAAGGGTAAATTTCATGACTTGATCAGGTAAAGTTTTAATAAAGTAAGTAGGGCCAAAATGACCTCTAAGGAATTTGGTATTGAGTGAGTTGGTCTGAGGCCTTGCTGGACAATTCAGACTGTTTGTAGAGAAGTAACTTTGCTGTAAAGAGAAAGACAGAATATAGGATTTAGAATTTGGATATGAGACTTATGAGACTTCTGATCATGTAGCCACTAATCTTTGTGCAATATTGGGAAGATATGCTAAAGCATTATTAATATTATTATTATTACTATTTTAAATTCTAAAGAGGATCTTATACCATCAAGAATTTATATATAAAGTTCCTGTTTCTATTATGAGAAAGGTTAAATATATTTTTGTTTAGAAAAAATAGACCAAATTAAATTAAATTTTATGGAAATTCAATTCTAGAGTAGAATTTAGATTCAATATAAAAATCTCCATATAATATGGAGATTTTTATATTGAATCTAAATTCTACTCTAAATTGAAGAAAAGAAATTATAGACTGCTTTGAAGCATATGTATTTAAAAACAATGTCAAGGTTTAAAATGTTTGAGGAGAATTCTGCTGCGGTCAGATTAAGAAAATAGGACTGATCTCTAGAGGACAATTAGCACTGACATTGATATGATCACATATAATAAAAATTCCTATTCATGACTTTGTTCCTTCATTGATGAAATATTTATTAAACAATAGAATACTCAAATACTTCTCAGGTTCTGAGACATAAAAAGTGACACTGGTTTTGTATTTGACCTTGATATTTTGCTGGATCTTCAGACAAGCCTAGTCTGCAATTATAATATATGTAAGGATTTTTGTAAGAAAAGAGCAGAATTATGATGCAAGACAAAGATGTAATCCAGGCACAGTAAAGGAAGTATTTACCCTTTTTGAGTAACCAGGAATATCTATGACATTAGACAGGTAAGTGCAAAGTTGGATTCCAACTTCCCCCAACTCTGGTATATTGTCGCGACCGCCTCACCGAACTCTTCTCTCTGCAGTTTATTCAGGACCTTTGAGCAATCTTCTGACCCCAACCCCGGGGAGAATTCCCCACAGCTTTAAGTACCCGCTGGGTAGCCAACCTGATACGCCACGTGGGAACCACCAATTAGGTCCAGGTGCGCGGAAGCAAGCCAGATTCTATGCCTTAGCCATATAAGGAGTTGTTTACCACAGAGAGCACTCGCCATCAGGAAGGCTGAGGGCGGAAGCCGGCGCCATCTTCCAGGTGCAGCTGCACGCAGCTCTCTACAGTTCCCCCTTTTTTATTTTGCAACAGGCAAGAGTAGAGGTCTGATCTCTGTTGAAGAAATTTGGGACATTGCACTGGTCTTCACTCAGGTGTTATCCACTCGAATGATTACCAGACCCGTCTGATACCTTTTTACAGAGGTGGGATTTAGGGTATCAACCCACATGCAATCACACATGTTCTTCTTGAGGCCCACAACCTCGGTGGATCCCAAGTGCAGTGCTCAAGCCTCGCATCCTGTGCTCAAAAAAGGCCAGTCTTAGCAAGCCATACATGGGGGGACTGTCCTGCTCCAATGGCTGTAAAGGCTTGGATAATCATGGCTGCACTGTGACACGGAGAACCTCTAATTTGGCAAATGCACCACAGACATACCAAGGAGGCTAATACCAGGAGGCCTGTCAGGGCTCCCAAACCTGCCCACTCCTTGAGATGATTCATAGCAGCGGAGATCCATGAAGATAACCCCTCCGCCAATCCGGCATCCACTCGGGTCGAGTTCACCATGACGATGGCAACCCTGAGCTGTTCCATCAGGCTGTTGAACTCCCCAGTTCAATTACCTAAAAGATAACTAGACAACTGTTTAGACAAATTTGCAGCGTTTTTTGAATAGGTTTTTTCCTGGGCCTGAACTCTGGGCCTGGGCGCTGTCCCTCAGCTCTTCAGCTCAAGGCCAGCGCTCTACCACTTGAGCTACAGGGCCACTTCCAGCTTTTTTCTTTTTGCTTATGTAGTGCTGAGGAATCGAACCCAGGGCCTCAGGCATGCAAGGCAAGTGCTCTACCACTGAGCCACCTTCCCAGCCCCCTACTTTCTCAGCCCCCTACTTTCCCAGCCCCTTCCGATCTTTCTTCCTGCAGCATTTCTAGGGCAGCCTGACCATTCTCTACCGCCTCACTGCAGCGCTGGTCCTCAAGACAGCCTCTTATCAGTTTCCATATTGGTCTCACTCCACTCGCTCTTAAGCATTCCTTGTTCAGAGGCAAAATCTAGGTCCCTCCCTAGTTTCTCCCAAGAGGCCACCGTGAGGCTTCCGGAGACAGCGAACTACGGGGCAACGATGTCACATTCTTCCAAAAATCTCTCTAAAGTGCTTTTTTTTATTTTTAACTTCTTTGAGTGCAGTAGCTCATTGAGAGCCAAAAAAATTGGGTGCGAAGAAGAAGCGCCCATGTTTTAAAAATCTTAACCTGGTAAACAATCTTTTACTTTCACTTTTGGCTACTCTATTGACTAGCCCCAGGCTCTCGCTCTTTCCCTATCTTACAGAGAAGAGCAAATATCCCCCCCCCCCGCTCTTGTCGCAGATTCCCCCTTTTACCTGGGAACTTACCCCCCCTTCTTGTCGCGGATTCCCCCCACCCCCACTCTTGTCACGGATTCCCCCTTTACCTGGGAACTTACCCCCGCTCTTGTCGCGGATTCCCCTTTTACCTGGGAACTTACCGGTGCACCACCCTGACCGCAGAGAGTTCTGAGTCCTCGTTGGGGTTATGGCTGAGTCCCCGTACGGGCCACCACCTGTCGCGACTGCCTCGACCAGCAAGGAAGACGCCACACCGAACTCTTCTCTCTGCAGTTTATTCAGGACCTTTGAGCAATCTTCTGAGCCCAACCCTGGGGAGAATTCCCCACAGCCTTAAGTACCCGCTGGGTAGCCAACCCTGATATGCCACGTGGGAACCACCAATTAGGTCCAGGTGCGCGGAAGCAAGCCAGATTCTATGTCTTAGCCATATAAGGAGTTGTTTACCACAGAGAGCACTCGCCATCGGGAAGGCGGAGGGTAGAAGCCGGCGCCATCTTCCAGGTGCGGCTGCATGCAGCTCTCTACAGTATATTGCTTCCCTAGTTAATGGGCAAACTCCTTGAAGAGCAGACACTTGTCTCCTTTTGCTATCATGTGTAGCACAGCCCTACACACAGAATAGACTTTAAAATATAATATAAAAATGTAGATAGATTGCCTCCCCAGTAAACCTGATACATAAAAGTTATATAGAATTTACATACCACTTACAAAATGGAACAAAAAGTGTAATCTGAAGGAGTCATGACTTTGTATGAGTTTTTCTACTTTTTTTAAATTTTTGTATCTAATGTAAGTTATTTTTAAGGGCAATTAAGACATCATTATAGTTATGATTGCAAAACATAGTATCTGAATTGTAACCTGTTCTTTTACCAGAATTGGGAATGCTTGCCTATCAAATAACCTTATCTACTAAAATGCCCCCCTCCATATATGTCCACTGCCTGCAACACACTGACTATCTATATTCTTTCTGTTTACGAGCTGCCTATAACGCTGTCTTCTCTAGCAGAATTAATTTTTCTTCTTAGAACCCCCACAGTCTTACAATGGTCTGGTTCTTTTATTCATCACACAACATGATTTGCTTTTATTAATGTTATTTTCTCTATACTTTTCAGATGTGCATAGTCTTGTTCTGTAGCCTGGGATTTCCTTGAACTTGTGATCCTCTTGCTTCTTTCTGCCTTCCTAGTGTGGGCATTATGGGCATGCCCCATTACACCTTGAGCATTACTTATCATACCTGAATTGCTTTGATGTGTAGTTATGTGTGCATTGAAATGTCTTACCTAGATTATAACTTCTTTTGAAGTCTGTGTCTCATTTACTTTGCATCTCTGGTGGAGTTCACCCAAGAGCTCCATATTCTGTAAGGTCTTCATCCAAGTTATAAGACAAAAAATGGCAAGATATTAGAGGATTTCCTTAAGTAAACTTTCATGTACTTACTACACATGATTGAAAGATAATCTGAAAAAATGCTGAAGTGTTTTAAAACATTTTGCATGACTTTTAGGAAACATGTTTTCTAACCAGATCAAATATTCTTTTCATGCTTTCCAGCATTTAGTTGACAACTCAAGTCCACAATTTGAGCATCTTTCATATGAAACGATTTTCTCCTCTCTCAGATTTGCAGAGAAATAATTTGCTCTGCAGTACTAGAGGATCAGCTTAGTTGGCATGAAGGGAAGTGGGCTCCAGGTACTGGATCAGCTTTGAATATGTAAAAAATAACAGAACTTCCTAATGGCTGACAACTTTCATCATTAATATTTATATTTCAACATAATAGATTCATCATTAATATTTCTATTTCAACATAATGCATTGATAGTATAAGCACATGAGTCATACCATGTCCAATCTGCTTAATTTATCTGGTATAATTCCCATTTCAAACATTTCAGTTAGTTCTAGATATCCCATTTAGTTATTATGTTTTAGATTTTCTGTTTTCTGGGCTGAAATTCCCTTAACTAGGTCTCTATTCTTCCTTAAATCTACACACACACACACACACACACACACACACTGTGAAAACAAAAAATTATGGAGTTCTAGAGTCACAAAGCTGAAAAGACCTCTTTGCTAAAAGAATATGAATGATAGAAAAAGCTTGGTTCAAAATACTAGCTTTTTAAAAAAAATAAAGAAAATCTTTGTACATATTTTTCAGTATAATGTGGTAAGTCAATACCTATGTACTGATGGACAAAGTAAATTTGTAGGTGGTTGATACAACTTTGATATAGGAGAAAAGAGAGGAAGGTGAACCAGAGCATTCTGAGAAGTAGGGAAAAGACTCAAAAACAATATACTGTCACAGAAATTAAAACTGAAGGCTAACATTTCAAAACAAAATGCAATAAGAAAATAAGAGTGAACAATATAAACCTGAATGACAAAACATCCAAAACTACACTAATCTACACTGCCCTTAAGAAAATTCTTAGCAAAGATTTTTGCATACACACATATATACAGATCAGTTGTGTTATCCTACATGCTGATTTCAAATGTCTAATACTGTACGCATAACAAAATGCCTCCCTATTTTTTCTTTATACATTATAAAGGATCTATGGATTTTGAAAAGGAATTTTTGTCTTTGCGCTCTGTCTTTTCTCGTAATGGGCATATTGTTTATTACTTTACTGGTCCTCTTTGAAGCTATCTAATGATGAAAATAAATACTAGAATTGTAGGAACTTGTTTTATCAGAAATTTTATTAGCATATGCATGATAGTAGAAATAATGTTTATAAACTAAAATAAATCATCCTCATTTTTAATAAGAAAACTATGTGGGTTAAATGGTGTTTTCTTATATCCATTTCATACCCCATTGTTCTAATCAAGTCTCTGGGGATGATTAAATCTGCTGAAATTCATCAGATTTATCATTTATCTGAAAGCTGACCTTTCCTAAACTAGGCACTGCACTTAATCTATTATACGAATATATACCATTCTGGCATTCAAGGATTTCCATTTTTCTAATATTACCCTTCTTGCAATCAATGTTATTCTCAAGAGGATTTTTGTTTCATGGACTAGATGTTCTTTGTAAATTCTCAACATGACCTAATACAAAATCAATGCATCTTTAGGTAAGTTCATTTCTATTATTAGATCTGACTATAGCTTCATGCTAATGTGTTTTGAAATATAAGCAGGGCCCTACCACAGGGCATGGCTTTTTCCTGGTAATACAGTAAATTCATTATAGTAAAACCTATTACAACAAAATACAATCTACCTCAGGTTTAAAGAAAGTCTTCAGCTTCAGCCAATTGTGGGCAATGCCTTAATATTCACGTTGCAATGTGTGTCTTGATTAAGTTAAAAATGCTTTTGTGCAAGTTATAAATGTTAGCGATCAATCCTACAGTAGTGGAACCCAGGATTTCTGGTACAGAAAAGACTAAAGGGAATACTTTGCTGTGACATTTGATAAGGAGGGGTAAATAGCTGTTCAGACTTTTGCTTGGGGCAAAAGTCAAGCAATGTACATATCTTTGCTTATAAATAGATGAATAAGAGCAACTTATTTCATGGCATAAAGAGGTGATGATCAACTCTACATGTAACATATTCATGAAGGATCCTGTCCAAACAGTGGAAAAGTTGCCTCCCACCCCAAAAGAAAAAAACTTGGTTTTTCAGGTAGTCCTAGCTTCTCAGGAGGCTGAGATAAGAAGGATCATGTTTGAAGAGTAAAAAGTTCATGAAAACTCATCTCATCCAACAGAAAACTGGAAGTGGTAATACTCATCTGTCATCCCAGCTGTTTGAGCAAGTGTAAATAGGAGGCTGGTCCAGGTGGAAAGTGGGATCTTGGGCTGGGAAGGTGGCTCAGTGGTAGAGCGCTTGCCTTGCGTGCCTGAGGCCCTGGGTTCGATTCCTTAGCACCACATAAGCAAAAAGAAAAAAGCTGGAAGTGGCACTGTGGCTCAAGTGGTAGAGCGCTAGCCTTGAGCTGAAGAGCTAAGGGACAGCGCCCAGCCCCAGAGTTCAGGCCCCACGACCGGATTCCCCCCCAAAAAGAAAGTAGGATCTTATGTCAAAATAATGATCAAAGCAAAGCAAAAGTGCTGGAATCTTGTCATAAAGTGCCAGAACAGGTGCTTAGTCAGTATGAATTCAAACACCCTCTACTGTCAAAATAGAAAAAATAAAATAAAATAAACATGGTGCCAAAAATTACTAGGGCATCTGAAGCTTGGTGTGTCTCATTCCTATTTGCACCATTGAAGTGACTATTCTGGCATGTAGTTTGCTGGCCCGTATCATTAGATCATTCCCTAATAAGACAGAGTTTGGGCTCCTTTGGAAGTGTGTATGGGAAGAACTTCTTTGAACTGAACAAATAAATTTGAGATCTATTACAAATGCATACAGCATGCAAGCTTGAGGACAATGTAGTCTCTCTCATGAAAGATCTGGGTATGAAAGATACTACAATGACAGTATCTATCTGAGAGAAATCTTATTCAAGAGCTCGGTCACTTAATTCCTCACCTCCCAGTTCCCAGTGATATAGCCTTGGAAAAGACTGTCAGCATTTCTGGGTCTCTATTATATAAAGTACGAATGGTGATTTATCACCATTCCAATTTTCCCATTGGAATAGTTTGTGAATAGCTTTTGTTTGTTATTGTATAATTTAGCAGATTTAATCTATGTGAAAGGAATCAGCATTTTATTGTATGCAATTTGACTAAGGAAGGTTACTTATTTTTTGTTGGAACATAAATTGTTCAAAGGGGCTTCATTGTGATGTTTACATATGTGCAATATATTCATACAACAATGTACTTGTGATCAAATTCATCTCATCTATATAACTCTTTTTAATAAATACCTTTCTTTTTCCACTCTCCCTTTTTTTTTTTTAACAACAGTTTCAGTGGCTTCTAAGGAATTTTGTTAAAAGACAAGGATGCAGTCAAAGCCCTTCCAGAGAGGGCATTTTTTAAAAAATCGATGTGTCTTCCTAAATCTTCATAGGTATATTTATGAAATTAAAAAGTTTTACTGTATTTGATGTCGGAATAATTTAGGGAGGGAAAGGGAAAAAACAAAATGTTTAAATAGGAATACGGGTGGACCCATTGTAACAATGAGATGTACAAGACACTGTTGAACAATGAACTTTACAATTTAGGTGAGGGGGAAGTGTAGTGGTGGAGGTGGGAAGGAAGGGATGGTAGGGGAAAAACAAAGGAGGAGACAACAATGCTTGATAAGAAATGTCCTCATTACCTTGCTCATGTGAGTGTAACCCCTCTGTACAATATTTTCACAAGAAAAAAACTTATAAAAAAGAAATTAAAAAGAAGTAATGAAATCCAGTTACACATCTTTCTATATCAAAAAATTATTTAATATTTTAAAGTTATTTTCCACTGTGATACTTGAAAGGTAAGAAACCATTATGAATTCCACATTTTTTTCTTTCTTGGCAAAGAGAGACATTTTTTTTTAACCAACATACTTTGTTCAATTTCTGGACAAAAGTCCTGGCTCAATAACCGGCTTTTCTAATTCTGTTTTGTAATTGCAGCAAGACATCTCTGAGGATTTATCTCTAGCGATGCATGCCGGCAGTATGTGGCCTTTTCTTGAACCCGTCAGAATTGTGACTTTTCTTTGAACTCTTGGCTTCTTGGTGCTACTGACCTTGTTGTTCATTTATAACTTGGGTGCCATTTATCACTTTCAGACTCACAGATATTGCTGTGGAAAGAGACTGAATGCAATCATTCATGCCATAGGCTCTTTCTGGTGGAGCCTTCCCGCTTCCTTCCTTACAGGATAAGTGATAGGGAGAGATTAGTGACAAAGCTGTAATTCTGTTGAGGGATTGTGATGTAACTGGATCATAAACCATGAAGTGAGACTCCAGAGATTTGAGATGGCCCGAATCCTAAGATTAAGTTACACCAGCAACAGTCCATCTCTGTCAATATGTGTTTTGTGATGGTGTGTAATCTGCTTGTAAAATATTAGCTACCTGTAGAAAATACCCCCTTTTTACTTTAATACAGCTTCTGCAATTCCAGAGCTTCAAAGGAATATTGATTTTTCATTTTATGAATACCTGCAAATAGTTTAGAGATCATTAAGAGAATTTACGCACTGGCTTGCTGTTATATATTTTATCTTAATTCTGTGAAGTTTTGGAACTCCAGGCAGTTGAATTTTAGTGTTTTGAAAGCGAACCTTTTCTGCAGGTATGAAGTTAAACATCATTATTATTGAGAAACAGTTTGCACAAAACATTTTAGCCGTGAAATCCTCAGTGGCATTACTACATTCACAATATTGTACAATTATACAACTACCTTGTTTCAAAATATTTCCATCATTCCAAGCTAAAAACTAAAACTCCAAGCTAAAGCCCTGACTCAGCCAGCAGGCTCTTCTCCATTCTCCATTCTTCCCTCATCCCATGTGGTAGTTTGACAAGGTAAAAAATAAACTAATTGACTTATTATTTTATTTGCTTAAGACTCAGGAGCCACAAAAACTATTAAATCAGAAGCATTCATATCGTTTTAATAAACGTGATCCTTTAGCAATTTTTGGAGTGGAGGTTCTCTAAGCACCCTAAATTTTAGAAGTATTAATTACTATTATTAAGTGTGTCAAAGAAACCCTCAGGATAAGTTAGGATAAAGGGATTTCCTTGCGGCAGCATTTTTTAAAACCTTTATGTATATCAATACGTTCTTTTTCTCTGAAATCTACAGCAGTAAGATCTGATATTTCCTCATTTCTTTTCTTTAGTTTCCTTGTATTTCCTGAGTGTAATGTGCAGGTCCCCTCCCCATCAAACAATAATCTCAGCCTAATTAGGACATTGTAGAAGAAGAGCACACACACACACACACACACACACACACACACACACACACACACAAAAACACAAAATCCCAAGGGATTTCTACAAAAGTAAGTGAAAAGGTAGGAATCAAACTTAAAACTCACATTGTTGTCTTCAGAAAGAGCAAGCAGGACACAGAAAGTTAACATGATGTCTTAACCATTTCATACCTTATCTGTCTTTCTTTCAAGCACCCAAAGCTTTGCAGATGGATAAAGAGCACAAATTAATTAATAAATTTTACTCATATCAAATTACCTTTGTTCATGATTAAGAGGTTTGCTTCAGTATCTTGCGTTTAAACATGGTGGGTTATTAGTTTGAATGCAGACATCTTGGCTTCTTGATTTTGCAATCTTCCTCTATATTCCAAAGCATTTCTTTATAAACATGAACTCACAATCTATTTTTCTGGCCTTCAGGTTTAGTATTTATAAAATTAATGATGATAATGGGTTGCTAAAAATCCTGGGTTATTTCCTAGTTTGACTAAAGATTTTAGTAAAAAAAAAAAGGGGGGGGAGAAGCTATCTCTAAGTATCAGGAGTCCTGAGATCTCAATAAAATGCTAAACTGCATTCCCAAATTATAACAGCAATTATGACAGCTGATCTTTTATATACACCACCTAGATCATGTTGAGTTATAGAATCAAAGGAAGAACTTTGCTCTGCTTTTATAAATACAGTTAAGACAAGTGTAAATACGTAACTGGCCTTAAGCAGTAAGGTTTCTTAGACATAGCGGGAATGTGGAAAGGGAGTATGTATGTGTTTGATTTTGCCTGGTCAGCTCTGTTCATCAGATAAGAAATCAATCCCAGAGCTTTCCAGGAAGTAGGGTAGAGACGTGTGCAAAGGATCCATCACTTTTAAAACAGCTCAGTTGTCATTTCATTAGGGGAAAAGATAAGAGGGAATAGATTTGGTCAAATGTCAAACGACCACATGGATTTTTACTTTTTCTCCTCTGGCTGTACCTTTTGCCTACTTAAAAAGAGCAGTGATTTTTTTCATCTGTTTTTCTAAATACATGCATCTCATAAAGTATTTCCAAATTTCTTTTCATCTGGTTATAATAAACCCTTCTGAGAGTATAATAAACCCATTTTGTGAACCCCCTTTGAGGCTAAAATTTGAGAGTAAATTTCTAATCTCACTTCATTTTCCTAAGAAATACTACACTGTTTTTGAACTGAAAAGCTACAGAGAATTGTTTGTTGAATCAGGCTGCTGAAGGTTAACCAGATCCCAATAGGAATGGGAATAAACTTTCATAAAATTCAATTATTTCAACAATCGTAACTACTAAAAACAAATTTGCAACCTTCCTTTAAAAGAGACAAGTGGGATTTAACTTCACATTTGACTTCTATAATTATAGGAGGGATATCTTTGAAAAGATGAAGTTTCCATGTATTTTCTTTCCAATTGCTCTTTTATCTTTTGAGTCTAGTCTTTTACTTCTTAGCCAAATGTGTTTCTTCCATTGCTAACTAGAATAACTCAGCTCAGTTTGCACTGTCAGTATCCATGTGGCTAATAAAAGCAGTTTTCCAAAATCACTTTTACAGACCTTTTGACATCTCTGAGCTTTCACAAAATCTGTCATTTCACTTAGCAAGCCATTTCCCTGTCAGAATTTTATGACTCCTGTCAAAATACTGCTCAACTGGTTCCATTACATCATTGATACTATGGGATGAATGGAAGTTCGCATCAGGTGGGAAGGAAAGTTTGAGTCTGTCTATGGATTGAGGGCTCTGTAATTTCATGATGGACCTATTTACCTTATCTGGCTTCTGGAAAATGGTATGTCAGAAATTAAGCATCTAGTCTTCCAGAAAAACACCTATTATGCAGTGTGAATATCTGAGAATTCCTAACCAAATGAATTCTCAACTGTATATCCTACCACCACCATGACTAAACATTGTTTCATTTGCGAATACATCTTGATAATCTCTTGTATTTCATAAGTAGAATGACATCAGAGGTAGACAGTGAGCTAGCATCTCCAGTGCCTAGCCCATCTAATGTAACCTAGAGCTCACAGCTTTGTGACCACAGAATATGTCACATGCTTCTTATAGGTAGTGTAGCTATAGACTTGTTAGAAAGAACAGGTTTTCTCTGCAGCACCTGGAAGTCTATGGAATTCCTTCAGGATCATGTGTCTTGTTCTGATCATTGTGATGAAAGCTACTCAAAGATTCACAAAATATGACTGACTTATACTAACTAGAGAACATGGTCCCCTCTGATCCATTTTTTTTTGTCAGTTGTGGGGCTTGAACTCTGGGCTTGGGCACTGTCCCTCAGCTCTTCAGCTCAAGGCAAGCGCTCTACCACTTGAGCCCCAGCACCACTTCCAGTTTTCTAGTGGTTTTTTGGAGATAAGAGTCTCACAGACTTTCTGGCCCAGGCTGGCTTTGAACCATGATCCTCAGATCTCAGTCTCCTGAGTAGCTAGGAATACAGGTGTGAGCCAAGGGCGCCAGGCTTCTGATCCTTTCTTCATTGTGATGGGGCCACATTTCAAAAACCTTGCTTTCCATTAGAGGATGTCCATGGAAATGATTTATTTCATTGTCAGAAAAAAATTTCTCCCACAGAAAATGACTATAACAGGTAGTTAGTGTTACATTTCTGGTTAGAGAAAGAGTAAAATAGATAACAGCTATGAAATCTATACTAGATTATATTGGCAAAATCTTGCTCCAACTCATAATTTAGAGAAAAATACCCTAACTATATCAGTTGAACAAACCTTTTAGATTTGACTTAAAAAGTGTGTGTATGTAGTTATAATAATCACCAAATGACTATTTTACGTACCTTCAAGAAATTAAACTGAATTTAATTTTTTTCCAACTGACTTTAAAACTGTCCAGGAAAATTTGAATCAGAGTTCTATTTTGTTCATGTTTTTTTTTCTTTAACTTCACATAACTTAAAAGTACTGATGCACCCTACTTTTCTGTTTCAGATGTTTCAAAAGGAAGAAAAACTAATAATACTAACAGTAGATACATTTAAATATACTTAGAAGCTAAATAAAAGTCTTACTGGGATTTATTTTATTTTTAATTTACATTTACATCCAAAAGAATGTTGAGCATAAGGTTATATTTTCTGACAACATTTTCTCTTAACCTAATTAATCAGCATCACCTCTGAGACAGTATTTTATGGATTTTAGTTACCCTTATAGAAAGGGAAGATCAGAAATCTATAAAAATGAGTTGCTAAGCCCAAGTAAAGTATGCTTTCATTAAAGGATAATGTACACTGTTCAAAGCAATATTATACCAATACTATAATGATGGTTTGCTGTCTGTCTTAACTCCATTCTCTGCTGCTACAACAAAATATCACAGAGTGGGTCATTTACAAAGAAATGGTTTTGATTTTGGGTTTTTTTTCCATATTTTTGTTTTTGCCTCACAGTTCTGGAGGAAGGCCATTTAGAAGTTACTAATTCACAAATTTGAAATCAAATGGTTTAAAGAGTAAGTACAGTGAAAAGTGAAACTTCCTTATTTGATTTAGCAAATGGTTATTGAATGCCTACTACACACTAAGCCCTGGTACAGGGTTAATACTGTAAAAAAACAACATCCTTGTCCCTTTGGAAGTTCAGTTCTGTTGGAGGTGAGAGAATGAAAATAAATCTAAAAGCAGTATTTACAGCTAAAGAAAAGGAACTAGAAAATAACTAACAATAAAGATAATAAAAGGCAATAGGGCACCACATTTCAGGACTCAGCTAAGAGATGAAAAAGTTTCAATCCTGTGTCTGCAACCTAGTAAGACCAGACTTGTTTAATTTCAGAAGATATAAAGAGTCTAATAATAAATATCTGTCTTCATTACAGTGAACTTCAAGGTGTTTACTGAATCTTTATGGATCAAAAGGGGATTTATTAAGAACTAAAAGGCAAGTATAGCATTGAATCTTCTGAATGGACTGTTTGGCTGTGAGCAAAGTATGCAGGAATATCTTTATTTAGAAAGCTGCTTTGGCAAAAAGGAGACACAAGATCTGTGTTATACATGGACTGTCCCATGGAAAAGATTTTGTAATGCTGCAATTATGAAAATACATGGCTGCATAATTAGTTGAGGATTAGCTGCAGCGCCTTGGAAGGATCTGATTTACAAAGTGTTTCTACTATTTTAATCATTTATCATTTTTACAGAAGGGTAAAACCTAGTGTAAAATGTGGTCCTCAAGTCTGAACCTCTGTTTTTTTTGTACATTTTTATTGTAAAAATGTTGTACAGAGGGGTTACAGTTACATGAGCAAGGTAATGAGTACATTTCCTATTGAGCATTGTTGCCTCCTCCTTTGTTTTCCCCCCACCATCCCTTCCCTCCCACCTCCAAAGTTGTTGGCTAGGCCTATGAATTAAGTGCCAATCGAGCACATAGGAATTTATAAATTAGTATGTAAGATTTCGATTTTTCAAATTTGTGGATCATAAACATTATCCATACTAGAAAAAATTAACATACTGCCAATTTTAAAAAAATCACAAGTCTCTTAGATTTACTTCTGGCCTATACTAGAGCATGTAATGAATGTTAAAAATACCAATGGTTTGCATATTTTAAACCCTTAAGATCAACCCTGACAATCATCTGAATATACTTATATATCTACAGATATAGTTTTATATATTTGTTACATATATTTTTCTAAATAGATAACAGACATATATCTATACCTATCTTGTGTATATAGATGCATATAGTATAATGTATTTTTATTGAGAGTTACAATAAAAAGTTAAAAACCATTGAGGTATAAAGAATGTTAAAGATCTGATAAAATTGTACAGAATTATTTCAAGTTGCATGTTTTATAGATTTAGCCAATGATGGACTTTAAAGCTACAATTTATAATTATTTTCCTTATGGTCATTATTTTTTAATTTTTGTGGCAATAGTATTTTGCCCTATAACATTCACTTACGTACATTTATGCTGGAATGAGTTTAGTTCCAGAGTAATCTGGTCCTTAGTAAAGAGGTGAAATGAGGATAGATTGACTGATATATATATAGAGAGAGTAAGATTGATTTAGATATATGTACATATACATTTATATATACATATATGCATAAATATGTGTGTATACATATATATATAAATAAATCTATCCTCATTATATACATATATATATATATTCATGACAAAGAGCCAAATCATTTTTCTCATACATTTTTACACAATTTCCTCGTAAAAATTTCCTTACCAACAAATGACATACCAACTTACTACTGAAAATGATAGGTGTAGTTTTTATTAATAAAATGAGATTTTTTTTATTTTTTCTTCAGATTGTTTCATTATTTTTCTTTTCCAATAAGTGTGAGATTCTTTCAATTCTTATTTAATAATTAAGAAATTGAATTTAGGGTGGTTTTTCCTGAGATAAAGAAATAAAAATTGTTGTCAAATATTTACTTCCTTATTTGTAGTAGGTATAGAGGCTAAACAAGAAACAACTGATAACAATATCTCAGTGGCAAAAGGAGACTATAATGTGTTCATTTACTTATGCAAAATAAATGTTAAATGATTAATTCTAAATAATGTAGGTTGTAAACATTTCTGCATATGTAGGTAAATGTGTATGGCTACATTCAATACCTGTATACACATGTATGCCCATGCCTATATGCATGACTTTTATTTGCTTTGATGTACCATTGTCATTGCCTGCAATGTCACCAACCCCAGAACACAAGCATGCAGTGAACAAGTACAATCTGTTACTGCCCTGGGCATACTAAAAGTTTATGTTAAGAAGATGGGCTTCTCATGCCCTTGAGAGTCAGTTGATGTTATAAAAAAACACACACACAGGAACACAAAAAATTAGAATTCAGAGCATCTCAAAGATTCCCATTTAAGGATTTGGGGCACTTAGACCACCAGTCCTGAGGTTAGGTTCCTGTCCACAGCCATGGTCTCAAATGAAGAGCAATCCTCAAGCCAAGGCTTCTCTTCTGAACTGAACACTACTTCCAGTCATAACTGATCTTTACTTCCCAATAGGCTCTGATCACGTCCTCCAAGATAAAGCCACAGCCAGACGTAGTCAACCACAAACATAAGCCAGTTATTTAGTTCTAGATACTGTCAAAAAAAAGTTCATGCAAATGTGTGTTCTAAGCAATGTGCTAGTAGCTCACACCTTGTAATCCTAGCTAGTCAGGAGGCTCAGACCCAGATGATTACTGTTCTAAGCCAGCTGGGGCAGAAAGTCTGAGACACTTCATGTCCAAAAGAACTAGCAAAAAGTTGTGCTGGGGGCTGGAAGGTGGCTCAGTGGTAGAGCGCTTGCCTTGCATGCCTGAGGCCCTGGGTTCGATTCCTCAGCACCACATAAGCAAAAAGAAAAAAGCCGGAAGTGGCGCTGTGGCTCAAGTGGTAGAGCGCTAGCCTTGAGCTGAAGAGCTGAGGGACAGCGCCCAGGCCCAGAGTTCAGGCCCCACGACCGGACCCAAAAAAAAAGTTGTGCTGAAGATATGACTCAAGAGGTAGAGCACCAGCTCTGAGTTCAAACTAGCACCAAAAATGTGTGCATTCTCCACAGTCATCTGAACATTTTCAGGTATATGCAGTTAAGTAAATCTTGCATGTCACAAAAATGAGAATTAGTTTGGTTGATTAAACACCCAGGCCTATCACCACTTAACTCTCTGGGTATGGATTTGTATGCATCCTCCTTTGTATAACCTTAAACCCTGTCAAGAAAGAAAAGACAAAGGAAAAGACAATAGTTCATTTCACTCCAGTTCAGCAACATGCTTTTTAAGTTGTTGCACTTACAGTAGAATGTCTATTAGAAAGCTTCTCTTAATCATGATAACCTTGAACTTGTATTTGTATTTGTACTGCATCATGCTACCATTGAACTAGTACAGAATGCCGTAAGAAGCATATTTGGTCCATCTATCACCTTGTTATCTTTAGTTGCTTTGTTCTCCCCCTGTGTTGGTCGCAGAGAGGCAAGATGTATTTATATAATTCACCAAATCTCCCATCCTCCATTCTTGGAGTGAACCCATCCATCACTGGAGATGCCCTTTCTAGATTGTATTGACTTGCAATTCTCTGCACTAAGCTTTCCAGGTATAGCATCACTAGGGTTTTTAATAAGTTTTAATTTTTCATGAACTATTTTTTAGCAACCATCTTGGCTTTCAAATGACACTGAGAGGACAAATGAGTTGCCATAAGATTCTCAGGACTAAAACACAAAACAGATGTTTTGCAAGGTTCTTTCCATAGGGTAATCTCAAGCCAAATCTTAAGGGCCTATATATTTTCAGAATGTTCCCAAAATGAAGTATCATATGGTGTGCTATCCTTTTCCTATCTTAGAAGTGATCAGTTTTTCTGCCTGGCTAGATTCTTGGTAATCTTTCAGAAGATACTTTAGAGTCTATGACCTTTGGCCATCACCACTTTCTCATTCATGCTTCTTATAGTACCAAACATGGCAGAGGTATAAAGCATATTTTATCTGGTGTTTATTTGTGTATCAGTTGAGACATACTGTTAATAGGGCAGCATCATTTTCAGTCATTAGAAACTGAATGTATTTTATCCAAACTTATTTCTTGAATTTCACCAAAGACCGAAAATCTCTAGAATGAGGAAAGGACAAATGCAGTTTTCCTATAAAGTAGCTATTCAGACACAAGCCATGAATATATAAGAGCTTCTAAGTATGTTTATACTAGTGGGGAATAGACTTGAGTATCTACAAAATGGACTAGTACAGTGGCTCTTGCTTGTAATCTCATCTACTCAGAGGTAGAGACCAGGAAGATTGTATTTTGATGCCAGCTTAGGGAAAAGTTAGAGAGACCCTATCTCAGTCAATAGCTGGGTTTTGTGGTATACATTTGACATCCCAACTGCATGGAAAGTATATATAGGAGGATCATGGCCCATGAGAATACAAGCAACAAAACTCTGAGACCCTATCCCTGAAATTACTAGAGAATAAGAAAATGAGAGTATGGCTCAAGTGCTAGAGTACCTGCTTAGGAAGCATGAGGCTCTGAGTTCAAACCTCAGTAGCACCAAAACAGAAAAGATTATTGGTAAAAATCAAATTAATACTTTTGAAAATCTGGTATTTAAATCTGCCTAAAATCAAACACACATTTTACTGCTAAAGTTGATAGATCATTTGTGCAATTTGCAAATATATATAATTCATTAAAAGAGTCCTACTTTTTGATTCATATTTTTTGACCATGTTAATTATGTGACTGAAAAGTTTTGGATATGATTGTATAAGTCCACCATCCATATAGATCTAGAAGATTATGGTATGTGAACTATTACATGGTGGTGCATGAACATGTGTCCTCTCATTCCACACCATGGCAGCTGACATAAATGATACATCTGAATATGTATATCTGAATGAAGACCTGAGTATATTCTTTCTTGTAGAGACCACATTGTAGGAGAATTCTAGAAGCTATTCAAACATGACAGAGAAGCCAAGAAAATTTAAGGAACTTGCCATTTTCGTGAAGTAGGAAGCCAAGAGGAAAGAGAATAAACAAAAAAAAAAGGAGGGGGAGGAACTCTACAGATTGGTCAAGCATCTGGCTAGACTAGTCCTTGGGCTTGTTGGTGAGAGGGATAATGGGAAAAATGCTAAGCTAGCCAGTGAGAAGAAAGTGTGGAGGTGCATGGAATCAACAGACACAGGAAAGCTAGAGGAAAAAGGATGTTACCTGCAAGTGGTAGAGGACACAATTAGTATCCTAGAATTTTATAGCATTGAGAATCTTTAAGAAACAGGGATTAACTGAAAATTTTGATAAATAAAAGCACAGTGTTTCTATTTTATTAGCTTTTTTATTGTCAAGGTGATGTACAGAGGGGTTGCAGTTACATAAGTAAGGTAATAAGTACATGTCTTGTCAAACTTGTTACCTCTTCCTTCATTTTTCTGCTAATTTTCTGCCTTCCCAACCTCTCCCTTCCCAATGTTCTACAGATCATTTCCAACATATTGTCTGTTGGATTGGTTTCCACCTTGTCCTTTGTCTCACCATTCTGTTGTTCCCCTTACCTTCCCTAATTCAGATAAATGTGTATACAATTCCAGGGAGGTTCCTCAAAAGACTAAACATCTCTAGAGCTTCCCTGTGACCCAGCAATCCCACTTCTGGGCATTTACCCAAACGACCACAAACAAGATCATTCTAAAGCTAGCAGCACAACTATGTTTATCACAGCATTACTCACTAAGTAAACTAAGATATAGAACCAACCTAGAAGCTCCTCAGGAGAAGACTGGATCAAGAAAATTATGCAATAGAATTCTATGCTTTCATTAGAAAGAATGACATCACCCCATTTGTAAGGAAATGGAAAGACTTGGGAAAAAGCACAGTTTATCTTGCCAGCATGTTTAAGAGAACCAAAGAAATTCAGAAATAAAAAAAGAATTAGTGAGTAAATATAACATAGGAAACATCAAGCTGAAGACACCTTTGTCCTGCTCAGGGCCATTGGATACTTCTAGTATCATTCATGGCCATACAAAATTATATCAGAACAGGATGGCAGCCCAAGCAGCAGGTGAGATGCTTACAAGAAAGATATGAGCCATTCCTGTCATGCATCAGATGAATCTGCAGGCCGCATGAGGCCCATGGACTAAACATTCCCTCGTCCTCCTAAAACAATTACACTTTCCTAATTAGAATTAAATACTGACACATAAGAAAATATAAACAGAGAAATGACTGATTAAATGAAAGTAATGAGTATTTCTATTCAGGAGCAGTATAAAGTGACTAACTTCTGAGTGTAAGTGAAATATAATAGTAAAATTCCTTTAAAATCAGCTAATATAATAGAAACAATATTGAAACATAATTATCTGGAATTGAATAATTTGGATTTGAAGTGAAATAATTTAATATCAATTTAAACATGCAGAATTCTGATACTGACAGTAGAGGGCAGGATATCCCAAAGACTAGATTGATATTTTCTAGAAATTGCAGAACATTTCATGTCATCAACAAAATTGTATATTGCATGAGTTTAGTGAGATATGAAAGATGACAAAACTTAATTTTTTATTAAAAATCAGAGATCCTCAAGGTAAATTGTGTGTATATGTGTACACATCAATGTGAAATCTGTATATCCAATTAATTAATGCTAACAAAAAAGTGTGGATAAAACAGATTTTGATAGGAATTTTTTGTTACAAAGACAGTTTCTAGGAAATAAAATGCTGATACTTTGCATTTTGGAAGTCTGTTAAGTTTTGCTAATAAATTTTGATGAGTCATTTATTTTGAAAAAATAACATTTCTTTAAAGATCTCTAGATTAAATAAAGGAAAAAGAAAGTATTATTCCAGAATGGAATAGCAAGCCTCATTCTCTAAACCAACCACTGTAGCTAGATGCAATTCTTTGGCCATCTAATTTCTTACCTATAAAAAAACTACCTTTAAGAGAAGGGGAAAAACAAGTCGTTTAAGGTTACAGGTGGACCCGTTGCAACAATGAGAAGTACAAGTTATCATGTCGAAAACGAACTTTACAACTTTGGTGGGGGTGGGGGGGAGAAGATTGGGTGGGGGGACAGGGTGAGGCTGGGAAGGGATGTGAAGGGTAAACAAAGGAGGAGGCTGCAATGCTTGATAAGAAATGTACTCATTATCTTGCCCATGTAATTGTAACCCCTCTGTACAGTACGTTCACAATAAAAAAATTAAAATTAAAAAAATAAGAAATGGAAATGAAGTGGGTTTTCTTTTGTTTTGTTTTTTTGGGGGGGTCCGGTCGTGGGGCCTGAACTCTGGGCCTGGGCGATGTCCCTCAGCTCTTCAGCTCAAGGCTAGTGCTCTACCACTTGAGTCACAGCACCACTTCTGGCTTTTTTCTTTTTGCTTATGTGGTGCTGAGAAATCGAACCCAGGGCCTCAGGCATGCAAGGCAAGCGCTCTACCACTGAGCCACCTTCCCAGCCCTGAAGTGTTTTTTTTTTTTTTTATTTTACTGTTTTCAGTTCTCCACCCCGTTTCAGTTCCCACCACCTTGGCATGTTCTCTTTTGTTACTGTTTTTTTTTTATTTCTGCATCTTTGTCTTTTATAGGTTTATCTGATTTGGAGAGGGGAAGGGAAAGCACAGAAATGGAGGGACAAAGGGTGAACCATTGCAGCAGTGATACTCATTAGACACTATGCTGGCAATGAACTTTACAACTTGGAGGGGGAGGGGTGTCAGAAGGAAAAAAAACTGGGAGAGAATGAGGGAGGGGGTGACACTATTCAAAAAGAAATGTACTCAATACCTGATTTATGTAACCGTAACTCCTCAGTATATCACAACAAATCCTGGATTCTGAATCCACCTTTGTGGTTGGTGCAAGTGAAACTTGGTTTCATAGTCACTTATAAGCAATTATATAAATATAGGGGAAAACACTTGCTGTTATGTTCATTCTTCTCATGGATGTATTGAAATTCAGAGTGCAATTGGACTTAACATTTTATTAGCTAGCCCAGGTTTTGCCAGCAGCAGCTCCTCTCTTCTCACCCTTGTTAGGTGGTGCCCTGGATTGCTCTCAACTGCTATTTCTTGCTACCCTCAGTGTGGACTTATGTTGCTCAAGCAGCCCTTGTCTGGAAGATTCTGGTCTTGTGGCATAGGAGAAACAAAGCCTGTATTGTGTCACTTAACTTCTCTGCAGTGACACACATTGCATGTTACTTGTCACATTTCCTATGATCAAGACAGTGAGTCACAAATGTAATCCTTCCCTAGAGACAGGCTCTATGCACTTCCATTGAATAATGCTGTTTACTATATCTTTAGCTCTTTTTTTATAAGCCAACAGGCTTATAACATCAATGCATGACTTAAATATTAAGAAATGTTTATTACTCAGAATTTTTTCAGGTCCCCTTTATTTATATTTAACCTTGCTATTCTTACTATGTCAAATATTTGAAGTGTCTAGGCAATGCCTTTCGTAGGCTTATAATTTATATTTATTAGATGTATCTTACCTATTATAAAATTTTGAATCTTTCCCAAATACTTTATGCAGTTTGACTTCTTCCTTTGCCTCATCTCTTCTCTTCCATTTTTTTCTTGCTTTTACTAATTTTTGATAATGAGGATACCTTTTTGTGTTCAATAATCTCTTTCCCATGTATCATTGGTGCTGAGCTCCTAGGTGTTTTCTTAAAGAAATAAATCAAGCTTCCTCCCATTTGTGCTTATAATATATAGTCTAATACTTAGTTTGACAAATATTTCACCACCATCATTGTGATCAAGGAAAATTGTTGTGGCTTATTAATCATGTTTATATAAATATTATAATGGAGGGCAATAGAAAACATTAGTCAATACAGATATCATGGTTTCCTTTTCTTGGGCATATATTAAGACTTCCACCCTTCTGTGCATTAGAGCAAAGTCATGCATCTAACTGTGGATGGAGGCCAAAAAAGGAAGTCACTGCTATATGTCACCTAAAGTGAAATGTATTTAAGTGTGATTATAGGTTCTGCTTTATCTGTTTGCCCCAGGAGCCACTGGCTGATATGTCAGGTGGAAGCAAGTGAGGTAATGTCAGTGGCTTGGCTCACTGCATGACCGGATGGTAGGAGAGGGAGTTCCCTGGTCAGTTACAGATTTCCAGTGAGCAAGTAGTTAAGCCACATTGACATGTCACTGAGACTCAGTCATTTATTACCAAGTATAACTTCATCTATTCTCACACAGAAATGAATTTTAGAAATAGATCCCTATAACAATAAAATAGTTTGAACCTGCTTCAGAAGCAGTGGACAGGCAGTGAGAAAGCAAGTCATGAAATAAGACAAAGAAGAAAACTCATCAAGCTACATGCTTGCTGAGACTTTCCAGCCAGAACTTGGAAGGTAGACCAAAGGCTTCCATAAATTTTAGCTGTTGGATAAGGCAGCTGGGGTAAGGAATCTTAGTTTAGCATAGTGTAGACTGACTTCTATTGGTTAAGGTGTTACCAATCAGAGACGAATTCAGGAAAATAATTAGCTGGTTCACCATCAGTCAGCAGTAAAGAGAAACTAGAAACATGGTTTCCTACAGACTTGGGAAATCAACTGATGTTAGCCCTAACCTAAAGTAAGGAATTTTACAGAGGCCTTGCATGACACATATCTAGTAAAAACAAAAACAAAAACAAAAAACAAAAAAACCTTTCAGTTCCTTGAAGTTCTTCAGTTAATGAAAATTCCTAAGGCAGACTTTCAAAAGTAAGGTCTTTCCCCACACCTGTTATGATCAGTAAACATTCAGATAATCACCATTAATGAGAAACAAAGGCAGAGGAGTAAGAAAACAAAGAAGTCTAGGAGACCTGAGACCTTGGTATTTAAGCACGTGTGTGTGGTTGCTGGCACCTAGAACTGACTGGAAACAAATAGAGGAGAAGCCTCTTAAACTATTTCAGAGAAATGTACTGCCAAAGAAACCACAAGGCTAGAGTGAAGAGGCCTTTGATTGTAGGCAGTGGAAAATGGCCTTTGTGCACATATGCTTATGTAAGCCAGAAAGCAGAGAAAGTCCTACAGTCCTGTGGAGATTTATTTCCAGACACAATCAAAGGAGGGAATGGAAAAAAATAGAACTTATCATCAAGAGGAAACAGAAGCCACACGCAGGTAGGGGCCCCTTCTGTGTGCTGGGCACAGCTTCAGTATGTAAGTGGGCCAATCTTGTGTTCTTCTCTGGTCTGAAAGTGATTGTATTGCTGTAATGATCTTAGGATGACATGGTTTGTGTATTGAGTATGTCTGTGATTACATGTGCATATGTATAAGAAGGATATTGGGGTTTTAAAACGTACAGGTCTTTAGACTTACAAGAATCACATGTGTGCTTGCTTGG
Organism: Dipodomys ordii; assembly: GCF_000151885.1. NCBI lineage: Eukaryota > Metazoa > Chordata > Mammalia > Rodentia > Heteromyidae > Dipodomys > Dipodomys ordii. Next base: position 780,129 of record NW_012267352.1, read on the forward strand.
GATTATTGCATCTAGCTCCTAAAGCTAGGTTTTGAGATTCTCACCGCAGCTGCACGGGCTTTAGGCTGTCTCACACACATCTTGGTCAGTGCGATGTGTGTGTGCGATGTGTGTGTGCGTTGTGTGTGTGGGAGGGGTGGGGAAGAGTAAACTGAATAATAAATAGAAAGCAGTAGACATTACTTGTCTTCTCCATAATTGATTCTTCTTCCTTTGCTTGAACATTTTCCAAGGCATGTCACGGACACATTTTGCCAATGAACTGCAAACAGACATAAAATGCTTTAAAGAGCAGCTCTTGAGCTTTCTAAACATTCTCTTCCTTTTTGCAGTACATATAAATCCTTGAGAGGGGAACATCAGAAGATAGAGAAATCTCTCTCTGTCTAGGTCCTCAAAACAACATAGAAAGAGCTTTGGACGCTCCTATTAGCTACAATAAATATCCAAGAATAAAGTTTTTTTTATTATGTCATTGATATTTTCAGTAAACAGTGCTTTAAATTAACTTTATAACAGATTTTCTGTTTTGTAAGGCTTTCCTGGTATTGGTTCTAGGGAAACACTGGTCTAGATCATTTAAAGAAAAATAAAAGTGGTTTAGTGTAAAGATTAAAATAGGTTCAAGCTAGGGGAACGATGAAGCCTCTGGTTTAGCAAGTTCTGATCTCTTAAAACTGTACTATTTACCCCCCATAATGTTCCTAAACAAGGACTGTCAAATCACTTGATTGTAAACACACCCCATTTTTAACATTAGCCACCCAAAAGACTAATTAAATTCATATGTATTTTCTTTAAGTCCAAGATTTTGTTGTTTTCCACAATTAGGGATAGGTAGAAAGCTATGTGGCACCTGATTTAATTAGGTTGGTCTTATTTTCCAAGTAAATTTATTTTTATCTCAGGACATAAGAGAAACTTGTTAAATATTTTATAAGGATCTGAATAAACAACAGTGTTTACATTAGGGAAATGAGTCATTTACTTATTTAAAATGTTCTAAGGATATAAATATACAGTTAACATAAAATATGCACACATTTAATGTGTAGTAATGAGTCAAGAACCTTCATGTAAATAGGACTGTACTAGAATGTCATTTTTCTGCTTGATTATTGATACAAATTTAGAAGGCAGTTTTGTAGAAAAGTGAGAGTGCTAAAAATAAATAAGTGTTCTGAATTCTCCTTTACTAAGAAATGAAAATTTTCTTTGTGAGAAACCAAATTGCATTGATAAAATTGTACTTTCATGCATTTCTTAGGAAATGCACAAATATGTATTTTTTATTTGTACAAGCTATCATTCCAACTATTATGTTCATAAACATATGTTGCATTTCCATGCTTTTTATTTACTTTATAAATTTTATTTCCAGTTAAATTTTCTTTGACCTACATTGTTGATGAACAGTATTCATAAACTGCTTTGTTACACACCAACTCCTTTGTACAACTACTTGACAATAATAAAAGTAAATATAGCTTTTCTTTACAATTCTCTTTTAATCCCTCTTTCTTTTGATCTTTAATCTTTCTTTCTCCAGTCAACTCTTACGTTTGACCTAGCCATAACTAACAGACAGATGGAAATAAATAGCTCATTCAAAACTTACATATTGTGAACACTGCATTTTATACATTATAGGATAGGATATTGGATTTTGAAATCATGTAGGACCATGTGAGACTACAAGAAGATGAATTATCTATTTTCAAATTTTTCTATATTTCCATCCTTCCTTTCTTTTTCTTTTTCTTAAAATGAATCTTAACTTTCCCTTCCCTTTCATTTCCTTCCATTCTCTTCTCTTTCCTGTTCCCTTCCCTTCCTTGCCTTTAATTACCTTCCTCTTACTTTTTCTTTCATAATACCCCTCCTGCCCCACCTTTTTTTATTTTTATTTTTCCATTTAGGTAAAGTGCTCTGGCCTTCAAGACTCATAATAAATTCACTGATACTACCTTTGTAAGGTTCATGTTTCATTTCTAGAAAAGATTGTTTACAACAATTGGAAAATACATTTCTCTTTTGGTCAGAGTTTTTCTAAAGAGTACTTCACATGAGAAACAAAACATCACTTACTTTATAAAATGGTTTTGAACTGTGTATAGTATTTTCAATTTATAAAAAGCTATCAAAATCCAGTGTAAATGTTCCTAGTGATTATAGCAACAAATGAAAACTTCATTATTTTTATTCTTGAAATTACATTAATTCCAAGGCATTTGTATATATTTCCTCATGAGGTAAAATGTTTTGTTTCCCCTTTCATAGCATTACATACATTTTAGTGTAATAATTTTTATTGCACCGAGGGGATGTTTTTGTTTAGATGACTTAAAGGTATTTCTATGCTGTACTATTAAATACTTAGCTATCCATAAAAATATTTAAATTGCTAGGCACCAATGGCTTATACCTGTAATCCTAGCTACTCAGATCTGAGGATCATGGTAGGAAGCCAGCCCAGGTAGGAAAGTCTATGAGACTCTTAAAGCAGAAGTGGTTTATGGGTCAAAGTGGCAGAGCACTAGCTTGAGTAAAAAAGCTCAGGGACAGCTCCTAGGCCCTGAGTTGGAGACCCATAGCCACCACTTCCAACAAATTAAATCATTGAAAATAAAAGTAAATGTGTGAGAAATTAGGGCAAATATTCCTTCTCCAATCCTTGTTATCCCCAAATTGAAATTGGAACACTTGATAAACACAATCAGCAGACATATTAAAGCCACAGCCCACAGAGCTGAGTAAGGGAAGGCCAGATGATGGAGAGGGCAGTTGTCAGATGTTGAGGCAGGCAGTTTTTATATGTCCCACCCCTCTCATGAGGCAGTGATTTGCCTCACTGCTGTTTAAGTATCTTTTCTCTGCATCTTCATATTTATAATGAGAAGGATCTTTATATGTTTAAGTGATTAAGATAGTGTCATGTTGAGAGCTATTCTATGTGTACACGAAATCTCTGTGAAGAGTTTTATAGCTGATTTTTTTTTCCGGTCTTGGAGCTTGAACTCTGGGCCTGGGCGCTGTCCCTCAGCTCTTCAGCTAAAGGCTAGCGCTCTACCACTTGAGCCACAGCACCACTTCCGGTTTTCTAATGGTTTATTGAAGATAAAAGTCTCATGGACTTTCCTGCCCGGGCTGGCTTTGAACCTCGATCTTCAGATCTCAGCCTCCTGAGTAGCTAGGATTACAGGCGTGAGCAGCTGGCGCCCAGCTGATTATTTTAATTATTGGAAACATAAACATGATTCAGATTTTTTTGTTTCTCTCTACCAAGTCTCTCAGTGTAACACGTATCGGCAACTATGATATACTTATTTTTTTTTAATTTAGAAATGCTATAAATAAGTATCAAGTGTCAGTTGTTCTGTGGTCTCCAAATAATCTGAAACAGTAGAATAATGTTTTACTTAATAAATTACTTCAAATGCTCAAAACACATTACTTTTAACTTTCATATACTTATATAAGTAAAGAGTGCTAGAATTGAAGTCATTAAATATGTTTATTCATCTCAAAACCCTGCGTCAGTAACTCCCAGGACTACCGTTTGCCTTTAAATGACATGAGTATTAATTGATATTTTGTTTTGTTTTTCTGGAACACTTAAAAAATGTACTTGAGATTATTATCTCAATTTACAATAGCTGATTTACTGGCTCAAAGGCAAATGCAGTACTGCGGTTCATTTTTGAGAGACAGCAGACTTTTCATCACAGGAAAAGAACAAGAAGAAAGCACAAGAGACATTTCAGTTTCTTCCATGATGGGACAGGTTTTTTGTAAGACCAAATGCCTCTGAGAGACACGGGGAAGTCTGAACCACCATATTGAATAAACGGCTTCTGATTGTAGACAAGGAATATATTAATTAGTATATACTTTTATATTTATTAATTTTATTTCAATTAATATATTAATAAAAATTCCCATTTAATTCTCATAGACAGGTGAGGAAATAGAATCTTAGAGAAATTCAATTGTCCAAAGTCACAAATGGTAGAGGGTTACTAAGATTATATAGCAGCCAAGCTGCCATACTGAGTTCTGTGTTTCTTCGAGTCTTAGATTTGTTTTTCTATGTTGAATATAAGCAGAAAATGGAGTAACGTGAGCCCATATAAGCATAATATATCTTCCTAATTACACGATTTATGGATATAAGATGCTGCTATTTACTGCATGTAATATACATGCAATATATTATTATATTTATCTTGTTGCTAAACTGTGAACTGTAGGAAGAGTCAGCTAGCACTCTGTTTATTCTCCTGTGTCTCTTGTATAAATCCCAATGTTCATCCCAAGACTTAAGAAGCAGGTGCTCAATGCATATAAACTTCCTAAAAGGTGAATGAGAGGTCAGGCAAAGGACATACCTAACTGCTGTTGGTTGGAGGGCAATTGTATAAAATAGCTTTGATTTTAATATGTGCTTATTCTTTTTTAAAATGTTTTTTTTGTCAAGGTGATATCCAGAGGGGTTACAGTTACATATATAAGGTAGTGAGTACATTTCTTGTCGAACTTATTACTCACTCCCTCATTTTCTCTCATTCTCCCTCCCCCCAAAGCCCACCCCCCAGGTTTTACAGTTCATTTCCAACATACTGTCTTGTAAGTATCTTGTTGCAATAGTCCCAGTTCTAATAATATCTCTTAAGGAAGTAATGGGATTTGTTAACCAACATGTGTTTTCACAGTCACACAAAGTCATTAATGTTTTCAACAGAAAGAAAAATTGGAAACATCATAATTTGCTAATTTAACTTTTTGCATTAAGCCAACAATGAAAAAGCCTGCAGTCTCCAAAATTGATGTACAAATGCACTTATCAGTTGTGGGTCTCATGAGGACTCACATTTTTGTTAGTAAATAAAAACAAACAAATATATGATCATTTTCTGCTGTACACATGAGTTATGAAAGTTTATAGATCAAGCCAGATGCAATGATGCACACCTGTAATCCTAGCGCTTAGAAGGCTGAGGCAGTGGGATTTCTAGTTCAAGACCAGCCTTGGATACATGGTGAGACTCTGTCTTAAAAAGAGACAAACCAAAATAAAAGAAAAACCCAGAGCTCAGTGGTAGGACACTCACCAATAAGTGCAAGTTGCTGGGTACATGCTTCAGCACTGGAAAAAAAAACCAAACCACAAAATCTCTGTATAGGTCAAAAGAATTAACAATGGTTATATCTGAGTAAAAGATCATAAGCGATCCTTGTTTTGTCATAATTTTTCATTTTTCCCTATAATTTGTTTACTGAAAGCACACACATATTAGAGAAGCAATAGACTATTTTTATAAATTAAATGACATAATTATCAAGAATGGGATGTGGACATAGGATATATGGATAATATATGGATAATATTTTAGGTTTTAAAAATCAACACACAAGATGTTATGAGAGTCATTTGGTATAATGGAATTTATTTAAAACAATGACTTTTAGGGGAGTGATCACTATTTTTCCTTTGGTAATAACAAAATATAGGAGGCTTTAAATAGTCTCTTAGTTTACTTTTTTCTCATCTTTGTGCTTATCTGAGATTAAAGACCCAGAAGTTTTCATCCTACAGAGAGGATTTGATGATATAGCCACACATGTGGCAGCTTATAGGTAACAAATGTATTTCCCACAGTTCTGCAGGTTGGGAAGTCAATCTCAAGCCATAAGCAGATCTGGTATCTTGTGAAAGCTGATACTCTAGTTTGGCACCTACTCTACTTTATTGACCTATTTTTATTTTGATAATCAGTCTCATTCTGTAGCCCCGCCTTCTGAATGCTGGGATTACAAGTGTGCACCACTGGGGTTGGCAATGGGCTTCTTTTTGTAAAGGGTATGAACCCAATACAAACTCCAATCCCACATCTCTTCTGCCCTTATCATCTCCCAAAGAATCTACTACCTAACACCATTGAGTGGGTGGTAAGGCTTTATTGTGTCAATGTGTACATTTGTGTATTTGAGTAAGACACAAGCATTCTGAACATGACAATTTTTCTGAAAAACTTCTTTGTGAAACTGCAAGTTGAGACATTCTTTAAGGAAAAGACACAGTCTGCATTCATATTAAATACAGTGATCTACTTCTGATGAGTTCCACAAAATATCCATAAGGGAACATGTGGATAGAAGACTGTAAAACCCATTATATGAAGGGAGTATTTATACAAAAAGTATAATAATAAAGGAACAAATAAGTAATCCCCTGTACTCCAGTGGAGGAGCTGATGTTTGTCTCGATGGACAGAAGGGGGATGTTGAATAACAGACCATGGTAGATGACAGAAGAGGGACAATGCATCATATATGATGTATACGAGTAAGTTTGTTTCTGAGATCAAAAGCAAGCTTAGGATGTGGGCCTTCAGGAAAATGGTCTCTTGAGGTAGTTTTGTAATAATTTTTTAAGCATTCATTTTCAATTTTCAGTAGTATTAAGTGATCACAAGTGTGTACTCACGTTGCAAAAACCTGGTAAAAATTGGATGCTCGTGCCCTGCTCCTTGTCCTTAAAGGAAATTTCCCTTTGGCTTCTTATTGCTTATTATGATCTTTGCAGCTGAGTGTTCCAAAATGAAATAAAGTTATTAGAATACAAAGTAATTCTGCATATGGCTTTGGAGAGGTTTTATAACAGATGTGGTTACCTTCTACGTAATTCCAGTTTTCTCATCAAAGAGTAATTGCTGTTTTTATAAACCTCATTTTTCTCATAGAGAAGCTTTCTGAAAAGTACTTAAAACTAAGTTTTGAGTATGCTACTTTTGTGCTAGTAAACATTGGAGGTATCTGATGAAGGTCCTTTTCATTATGTGAAATAAAGGAGATGTCACAGGAGTCTGTGATTCTACAGATCCACAAAGAGGAGTTCCTCACTTTGATTTCAGAATACATTAATATTAATTTTGTTACTGAACATTTGTTTTTCATATAACCAAATCCACATGCTTGGTGAAGGCTGACATATGCTGTTCATTATGCAGGTTTATCTGTTCCCGATGATGCAGCACATAAATCAAATCTAAATTAAACCAATACCCCGTCTCTCCAATGCCATGATACTTGGGTACTATATTCTTGGCTAAGAAACCACAGTAAAGAATTCAATCCTTTCATTTGTTGAACGTGATATAATATCTCAGAATGTTTGGGGGGATGTGCTTACTGCCTTCCCTTGTAATATTCCTGGAGAGGAACATTGAAGTTTTTCCATCCTATGACCTCCTGTTTATGTGGTCATATGCCTTAGCTTTTAAAATCTTTATTCATGGCTTATGATTTTATTAGCAACTAGAAAAATAAAACTGGCTTGGTGAAAGTAAGGATTTTTTCGTTTCTTGAGTTGTTTTTAAAATCTGAGGTAGAGGGAACAATGTCAATGCCTTGCATATTATAAAAGGTTGGGGCATATTTTTTACTTGCCTTCAGTAGAAGAAAATGTTTGATTATAATAATATTCATATAAATTCCAAGTAATTTCTTATGTGAAAAATAGCTTAGTAGTTACAACACTGAAGGGATTTGGGAACACATCTTTGTTAAGAATTTTAATTTTCACTTTTTTTTTACCCAATGCATAAATGTTTTATATTGTCTTTTTTAGTAAGCTACTTTCTGTGAGACTTTATTGACCATATGGGGGACAATTTCTTATTCATATAGTTTATTCTGACTCTGACTCTTCAAGACAGACATATTGGTACAACCAAATGATAAAATAGATTATATAATGGATCTGACAGCTAAAATATGACCTTCCCTGGATGGCATTTTTTATATTCAGTTGTTTACTCATTTATTTGTTTATTTCCTGGAAGTTACCTTCCAAGGCTGTCCATTCCATACTTTTTTTTTGTTTTTGGTCGGTCGTGGGGTTTGAACTCTGGGCCTGAGCGCTGTCCCTCAGCTCTTCAGTTCTTCAGCTCAAGGCGAGTGTTCTACCGCTTGAGCCACAGCACCACTTCCGGTTTTCTAGTGGTTTATTGGAGATAAGAGTCTCACGGACTTTCCTGCCTGGGCTGGCTTTGAACCGCGATCCTCAGATCTCAGCCTCCTGAGTAGCTAGGATTACAGGTATGAGCCACCAGCGCCCGGCTTCCATACTGTTTTTGTTTCCAAGGTTTGGTTGTACAGAATACATTCCTGTAGTTAGCCAAAGCCTATGGGAGATTTCATGTGAGGATCTTTAGGGCCTGGGAAGAGACATTCCTCAGGAATAGAGGGGATTTTCTATGGTTCTTTCTGCAACTTTTTCTGGCACTTACTGTACTCTCTTAGCAGCATTTCTTTCTGTTTGGTTCACGTGATCATAGATGACCCTTTTGTTTACTTCTCAGCATCATCTCTTATTGTCTCCCGATTTCAGTTCTTGATACATAAGATAGATCAATTTGTTTTCCTTATCAGTTTCCCTCAGGGATTGAGCAAGCCTGTGCAAGAATTTAAATTTATGCTATGGTTTTCTTTTATCACTTGTATAGGCGTCTCTAGTTAGAAAAGTAAAGTCACAGTAAATATGTAGCTATTTTATAAGAACCTAGTAATGTGGGAAGTGATTTTTAAAAATACATACTGGAAAACATAGTGCTCATCATGTTTGTTTCTGTATTGTCAGAAAGCCAAAAGGGGGTGTGTATGTGAATATAATTATTACTCAAACTGAGCTTATCCCTGGGACGTAACAGGCTATCTAGTATTCTTTGAAATAGACATATGAAAATTTCTGCTTAAATAATTAGCAAAATGCCTTTTATAGCAGAAGATTTGTGGCATAAAAAATAAGGCAGATTGAGCCTATCAGTCCTCATCCTGTCTGTTTGTTCTTATCCTTTTCTTCTTCTTGGACACTTATAGCATCACTCTGCCTGTTTCTCTTACTCTCGTGAGTGTTTATTCTCAGAATTATTTCCTGTTGTGTTTCATTCTCTTCTGTTGCTTCTTAAAACCTACTCTCCTAGTATTTATATCACTCAGGCATTGTTCTTAGACCTGATTCTCAATCATATAAACTTTTTCCTAAGTTTATCCTTGGTTAATCCTAAATTTATCCTCTTCGATGGTATTATCAATCAACCTTACATCATCAAATCTGTTTCATCTTCAACTACTCTGCTAAGTTCAAATGCACATGACATTTCAATGGTTTCCTGGACATTTCCAGCTGTCTACTTACAGGCATATACAATCCTGCTTTGCCAAGGTGAACTCTGTCTTCATCTTTTCTTTCTAATGCTTTTTCTGACTTCTTTATTTCTTCTGTCAGTGGATGTTGCTAGTAGTCATGCATGTCAGAAGGGTAGAATACCTGCTGCTTTTGCATCTTAACTCCTACAGTGTGTCAGTTATCATTATGACAAGTCAAATATATCAACCTACCAAACTGTGTCTCCAGTCTTCATTTAGTCTTCATTCATTCATTCTTCTCTGTTTATGCTTATTAGATTACAAATACACTATGTCACTCCTCTACTTACAAAATTTCCACTTAAAGATTTCTTTCAGTGTCCCTTTAGAGACAAACTCACACTTATTTCATATGGCATTAAAATTTTTCAATAATCAGATCATCTCTCACTTTTTTATCTGTTACTTTCATATATTTATATTGCATCTGTGCCAGAAATAAACACAAAAAATTAGAGAATCTGACTCAGGATCTGCTCTGGATCAGAATATATAACCCGCTGAACATAATGACTGTTAAAATATATCAAACTGGCCAGGTGCAGGGGGCACACACCTGTAATCCTAGCTACTCAAGAGGCTGGTCGGGAAATTCCATAAGACTCTTATCTCCAGTAAACTACTCAGAAAAAGCCAGAAGTGGCACTGTGGCTCAATTGGTAGAGTGCTAGCCTTGAGTACAGAGAGGCTCCGGGACAGAGCCCAGACGCTGAGTTCAAGTCCTAGACCTGGCAAAAGAAAAAAATCAGACTTACTCTTATGAATTTTTCCTATTCAATAGCTTGTTCTTTGTACAACTGATACACTTTAATTTAAAATAACTGGTATTTCTCTAAAGTAAAATTTTATAAGGAATAAAAAATTCATCCTTGGAAGAATTATTTAGGATATATAAAATTGGTATAATGAGAAATAGGTCAATAATTTAATCTTGCTTGTTTCAGTGGCATAAAAATAAATTGGCTAGAGCTGATATTTTCATTTTATTTTTAAACATATAGTCTCATCTATCAAGCTAACTATGTAAAACTGTCAAATTTATGACACAACTAGTGATATACTGTCTATCTGATAATGTACTCTATCTAGTAAAAATTTAAATTGCTTTAAGACAGGATATAATAAAAACAAAGGAGAAAAGGAAGCAATGTTTTCCCTTCTCTTTTTTTGTTTTTATTTTATATATCTACATTATCCATCATGATGCATTATAAGAATTGTTCTTAGCTATTTTCATTTCCTGGAAATCTTTTAGCTTCTTATGTATGTTTCTGAATTCTGAGGAGGTTTATTATTTTTCCTGTCATTCTTCTTTGTTTTCCCCATAAATAAAGTTCATTCAGTGAAATAAAATGCAAACAACTCTTTGGAATATTGTGCCTTAGAAAGAAATATTTTTTTCTATGTGATTTCAAAATTCGGCCTAGTTCATGCCATTCTAAAGTCTGAAATAGAGACTATAAGCAGACACATGGGAAAATACATGTGCTTCATTAGCTTACAACTATAATATGGTTCTGAGAATGCATATTATTCTTATTTTTGCTGTGGTGATTACCATAATCCCCAACATGATTATCATATTTTTCACTAATTATATCACACTATTGGTTAGCCCACGAATTAGCATGGATTAGCTTGCCATATAGCTATATTTATCTGGAATTGTAGAACATCCAGACCAATACTATATATAAAAATACTTATGTATTTGAGAAAGAACACGTTAGTTTCTGGTCTAGGAATTGAAGAAGTTGCCAATGAGGAAGGGCTGCCTGCAGTGATAATGTCATGTTTAATTTTATCCTAGCCTAGAGCCTAATGCATAAATTAACTATTTCTAAAGCCATATAAAAACATTCCACAACTTGTTTTTTCAGAATGAAACACAGATCCATAGAAAGAAATGCTCACTTCTTATCTTACACCTTAATCTAAGCAAGGGAAGAAATGAAGGAGATATCTCCATACAGACCAATGTTCAGGGAGATCTCCAGTCAACAGCAGATCATCCTGTTACCCAAGTTTGATGCTATCAAAGATCCTTCAGATAACTTTTATCCACAACTCTGAACATGAACAGAACATGTAGACTAGGAAATTAAAAATATTTCCCCTGAGTCTGGCATAATTTTAATGAGCACAGAAGATCAAAACTACAGCTCTAGTCTTTCTTCAAGCTCATAAATTCCTAATTTGATGACCATGACTATAGTCTCAAACCACTATGAATACTGTATGTCCACCAAAAAGAGTAAGGACATATATTAATAATTTGCTTTTCAATGAAAATACTATTACAACTACTGAAAAATGTCTATGATATTGAGATTACCAGTTAAGTATTTTTAATTTTTTCTGCTTTTTTCAATTGAATTCTGAATTTTCTCTACTATTTTAAGGAGATTTATCATGTGAAGATTAATCAAATTAAAATATTACACTTAATAAATATGATATTCTAATGATTTACAAAAATTGCATTTCATGAGCAAAAAATCATGGGTTATAATAAACTACAACCAGTGTGAATTCAAGTTTTATTGGGTTAGCAGAATTATAAAGGTTTTTAGTATAATGAGGTTTGTGTATGAGGAAAAAGTCTCTAACTGTTTAAACTGTCACATAATAACCCTCAATTTTATAGTGAGTTTTTGGAAGATGTTGACAAAGTTTTTATGTTAAATTATGAACCAAACTGGGACATCATTCAGTATAGTTGGTTACAGCTATAACTATTATGACATTTCCTAGGAACAGAACAACTGAAAGCTATTAGAACAGTTTGATGAAGAATATGCTCTGTGAGTCATATACATTACAGCATATTTCAATTAGTAAGCGGTTATACATTTTCTATGAAATTAACATGAGTAGTTCATTAAACATTGATTTATATATGAATGACCACAGGCCTGACATATAGATCACCAAACTACAAGTTATACAAGAAAGAGGAGCCCAGCCTGGCCACTGGTCATATCTAACACAAATACATCAAGTAAATATACAATATCTTCTTTGGATAGTCCAAACTATCTGCATCCCTGCTGCGTCCCTCTGGGCACAGGAAACTGTGAGTCACTGAACCCAGTAGAGTTCCCTGGAATAATAGAGCAGAAGAATGTCTCTTAAGTGCTTTTGCATCAGCACTTCAGTCTGGAATGATGTTTTCTATTTCTAGTTAATAAAAATTCAGTTGGCCCTACTAGTGGTGGATTTGTTTTTCTTTGTGATCTAGTGGCTTATGCCTAAAATCCTCACTACCCAGGAGAGCTGAAGACTGTGATTCAAAGCTTTCCTGGACAGGAAAGTCTGTGAGAATCTTATCTCCAAATTAATCACAAAAAGCCAGAAGTGGAGCTATGATTCAAGTGATAGAGCACTAGCCTTGAACCAAAAAGCTCAGGAACAGTGCCCAGTTCCTGGGTTCACTCCCCCAGATAAGGGCACACACACACACACACACACACACACACACACACACACACACACACAGAGAAGATAAGATAAAGCCTTTAATCTATAATTAAGTAATTTATTACTCTTTATCTTGAAAAAAGTTGAAGATCATTTAGTGTATGCATAGAATGTTAAATGCTTAGGTTTAATTGACTGGTACTTTAGTTTTTTCCTGGAGAAAGTAGAAAAGTAGATTTCTTCTAAGGCAAATTGGGATTGGACTGAATGGATATAGTATCAGTTATTAAAAGTACAACACAGTCCTTTGAGCTAAAGAAATGTTCTTGGTATGTCACTGTACTTTGGTAGTTGGAGTTGGGAGAAGACTAAGGAAAACTGAAGGGACTGGGTCTACAGTTGGAGTGGGTTGAATTAATCATGGGGTGACAGGAATTATTTTGGGGTATAGGGCAGTGAAAGCTATTATCCAGTCTTCGTTATTTACAGTAAAATTGTAAATTAATATTATACGTATACACATATAACATCTAATATGGCATTCCACATCGTTCTTTTCCCCACATAACTGGACTACAATGCCTCTGATTCTTTAACATTAGGTAGAATCCAGTCCTCAAATCCAAGCCCTGGTTTGAAAGGACTGAGTTATATAACAATCACTTTCCCAGGGATTCAGTGTAGGGTTGGCCAAAGTCCTTGAGGTCTGCCCTCTATTACCTGCCTTCTCTGTCATCTTGTTCTTCGGTGGAGCCTCATTCTTCAACGGAAATTGAACAAGGTTCTAAACTTCCTATGAGCAAGATATCTAAAACTTCTTTTGTTTTTATTGTCTTAATTATTGAAGCATCCCACGGCATTAATCGGCTCCAGAGAATGTTTGTCCAGGGGAATCTGTATTTTTAGCAAGCAGTAATATGTTGAAGATAAATAAAAACCACGCTGAATCTAGCATGTCTATCTCAACTGTGCTATTTCCTTCCACCTTTTTCCCCAAATACATACTTTTAATACATATTTATCAGAGTACTAAGACTATGCACCTCAATTTTTCTATAAATGTGTCAAAATTATCCTCTAGTGTATATGGTTTGCATAATCATTTTAAGTTGTAATCAATTTTCCAATAATGTCTTATTCCTGATTAAACAGCCTTACAATAAATAAATATTTAATTTACTATTTTTTCTCTGTTTCAAAATATTTCTTTGGTCTCATTTTGCAGAAAGGATCTCTGAATAAAAGATTCTGAAGTATTGCATATATTGCAAACTCAAAAAAAAATTTAAGATGGGTACTGTAGGTTCATGCTTGTAATCCTAGCTACTTAGGAGGCTGAGGCTGGGGATCACAATTCTGCAGTCTGCCAGACTGCAAAAGGAAAGTCCATGAAGTAAACTATTCAGATTTAGCTGGAAATGGAGCTTTGGTTCAATGGTAGAGCACTAGCCTTAGGTGAAAAGAAGCTCAGGGGCATTTTCCAGGCCCTGAGTTCAAGTCCCAGAACACACAGACACACAGACACACAGACACACACACACACACACACACACATACACACACACACATAGACACATACACACACACATTAAAAAAATTAACTCTAAACAATCTCTACCTTATAGCCTGCAAATAGGTTATTTTCTAAAATTATGTATCTGATTTTTTGGAAATTTATTTTTTCATTGTTTAATCCCTAGATCCACAGCAGATTCTAAAGTCCTGGAGATATAACAGTGTATTTATTGTTGTTATATTGTATTTACTTAATTTTCTGTAATATCAAAACAATGCTTAATATTTATTGTCAAGAATATATTGCATTAATTTGAATTAATAGTGGTAATTCTTTTTACTGCTATGAAAGCTGTCACATTGCTTCATGTTTTGGTGAATTACTTCATTATGATTTTAGTACTTTATTTTTAATGAACTGAGGCTTATATGACTTTTCTTTGCTGACATTAAAAAAAATAAAATGCTCATCATTTTCTATATTGTCATTACAAGAGGGCATACTTATTTCTCTGGATTGTGCCAATTAAAACATTTTTTTTTTTGCCAAGGCATACGTCACCTAATTTTACTACTATAATGAGAAAATGTATCACTAACTTTATAGTTTGCATTAGAAATACAAATGTATATATTTCAGCTTTTTTACTAAAAATAATATTCATCTTGTATTTGTTCAAAAGCATTTAAGTCCAGAGTTTAATTTTTAAAACAATTATTATAATTGGCTTATTTTTTCTTGTTAAATTTGCTTTACAGTTGTTTTTAGCTCTTCTGGGTTTTTATTTATAGCTAATAATATAGAAAAGTAAATTTTATATGGTCTCATATATTTTAGAGGAAGGACATGGGCTTTTTTCTTATGTAATTTTAAGAAGCTATTGTCAACTCTTCATTGTTCCACAAATAGATAAATGTTAATTTTTTTTCTTTTTGTCAGTCATGGGGCTTGAACTCTGGGCCTGAGCGCTGTCCCTGTGCTCTTCAGATCAAGGCCAGTGCTCTACCACTTGAGCCACAGCACCACTTTGGTTTTTTGAGTAGTTTATTGGAGATAAGAGTTTCACGGACTTTCTTGCTCGGGCTGGCTTTGAACCGTGATCCTCAGATCTCAGCTTCCTGAATAGCTAGGATTACAGGTGTGAGCCACCAGCACCTGGATAAATGTTAAATTTTATTCTATTTGAAGCACTTTGAAAATTAATTCATATTTTAGTGATATATTATACATGTAAGGACACAGGTTATGGTTATTTTGTATCCAAATAGTTTTGTTTTCCAAACAGGTGAATCTCATATCTAAACATATTTTAATTAAAATACTTCATGCATAAGTCATTTTCACAATTTTCTCTTTGCAAAATACATAATATCATAATATTTGTTCCAAACTATTTGATTTATTTGATTTTCCTACACATTTTAATGTCTGACAAATCTGTGTTGGTACTATTTTTCTTTTAAGGTTATTCTAAAATATTTTTTATTAATAATGTAAACAGAATTTGTCCTCAATACCATCATCCAAGAAAGAGCTCATGTCTTTGACTGAAATTTTGTTAAACATTCACAATATATTGGGTTTTTTTCCGCTGTCATCTATTATATATTGATGCTTATGCAAGTATGCTTTGCTTATAACAAACCAATATAATTCTGAAAAGTAGGTATTAAATGTTTCTCATTTAGATTTTCTTTTCTTTTATCTATGGTATTCCTCAAATATCTATAGAAATGACTGTGAGGAAAGAAAATGATCCCAAAGGTTAAATATAGTTTCTGTGTATCTGCTTATGTGCTATGTACTAAAAATTTGTACATGCCTAGTTTGAGTATGTAGTCTTTATAATCCACTCTGCTATCTTTGTTGTTATTGTCATGAGAAGTAGAATAGAAAATTAAAGAGACCAGAAATATTTTATGTTTAAAACTCCATGCCAAATCCATCTACTATGCAAAATTTAAGTATAAATGTTTGTGTAAAAGCAAAAGAGATATATGTTTACATTAAAATGCAAATAAAGCTCATGTCATTGTTGTAATGTTCATGAAGTTATCACATTTAATATTCAATTCTAATGAATTTTATTAAAGCTTTATTACTGTAATGAGTCACTTTCCTGTCTGGCTAATTTGAGAATGCTGATAAGTATTATATTTTTATTCTGTCTCGTTGATGGATTTTTATTATTTTTATTTTATTTTTTGTCAGTCATGGAGCGCGAACTCAGAGCCTTGGCTCTGTCTCTGAGCTCATTTCCTCAAGGCTAGTACTCTACCACTTTGAACCACAGTCCCACCTCTGGTTTTCTGGTGTTAATTGGAGATAAGTCTCATGAACTTTCCTGCTTGGACTGACTTTGAACTGTTATCCTCAGATCTCAACCCTGTGTAGCCAGTACTATAGGCAAGAATCACCAGCACCCTGCTTCATTGATACATTTAATATATATGATTAATAAAAACAATGTATATCTTCCTCTGCTAAAGATATATAATATTCTATTGGTATTTATAGTTGCTTTAGAGTATATTCTCTTTCTCAAGACAAGTATCAGAATTTTATTTGCATTGTTATTTAATAAGTGCTGAGTTTGAGCAAATGTATATTTGTAAGGATTATGATATACTTTCACATAGGTCTTAAATTGTACCTTATATGATGTCCTTTTAAGTAATGGTAGATATCCTGAGTTACATTTTGTAGATAATTCTTCCCTCAAACCACTTTTTAATCTCAAAAGAAATAGAAGGGAAAATAGCTATCATAAAATCAGACATTTGATAAGTATCTAATGGCTTTTAACAATTTATTCCTATCAGAGTTTGCCTAAGTGCTTATGGGAACTCTTATGTGCTTTGGCAAAGCTTCCCTCTTCGATTGATTCAAGAGTGGTTAGGGAGGGATGCTATTGTTTCTTATGAATTGGGCAATTTCCCAGCGCTCTATGTCTGACAGTTGTGCTGGTACTGATGAGGACTACAGGTGGGCTCTCACTACAGAGTGTAAGTGCAAGTAGAGTCACAGTAGATTTGTATTTAGTACCTCCTTACCATCTATTTTCCCCTGTCAGCTGTTTTTCTACTCTATTCCTCAGCTTCTCCAGAAATATTAAAGCTGAATATAACATTGTTGCACAGTCATAAAGAGGTCAACCGCAGTTCTAGCACTTTCACTCTATCCATCTTGCTGTCTTATGACTGACTGATGTCCATATACCTACATCTTATCCTGTTGTGATGTGGACGCCTTCAATTCCTGGCCCTCTTCAAGTTTTATAACATGAACCGACTTCTACGTCCTAACTTCTCACCCAGAAGTCACTTACCATTGTATTCTTGTTTTCTCCATTCATACGCCAGACTCCAAAATTGTGTGGCCCTCGTGATATTGCATTTGGTTTTTCTATCTTGCTTTGTCCTTATTGGTATGTACTTTTAGGTGTACAAAACTATGCGAGTGCCATTTAGGTCAGGTCTGGCTTTAGAGTAGAGTGGTGACGGCATGTTCTCAGAAAGTCTCTGTTATAATATATTTGCATGTGTCTGTGAGAGGAAGCCCCTTGGCATCATTTTCTCCCTGTATATTGTTCACAAGACTTTCCACTCTTCAAGCATGTGGTTTAGTGGAACAGGTCCTTAGCCGTCCAAACTAATCATCATCATTAGTGGAACAAATTAGAATCATCCATTTCTTGGCTTAATTTTTTGGTAGACTGCTGGACTAATTCTACCCAACCTTGAAACAGTTAACGTGCTATACACCAGGCCTCTGGTTATGGTTACTGTAATCTCAGCTACTGGTTAGTCAAAGGTAGAGGATCATGGTTGGAGTCTGGTGCAGGAAAAGTCACAAGGCTATATCTCAAAGAAAAAAATAAAGCAAGAAGTAAAAGGAGGAGGAGAAGCAAGAAGAGAGAAGAGGTGGAGGGGAAGCAACTGGGGAGGGGATGAGGTGACCAGAATGTGGATCAAAATGTTAGAATGTATAGAACCTGGAGACCCTAAGTTAAATCACAGTATGACCAAGTTAAACACCAAACTACTCTATTGAGTTTGCTTTTGTAATACATGCTTAGAACTTCCATATTTTTTAGTTGTGATGGAGTTTGCAAAAAGCATTTCCTGGATCATTAGTGTTGAGTCTGATCACTTTTGGGTTCAGATTGGTGTTCAAATTAACAAATCAAAATAGGTTTCACCCTGGGTAAGTTTACTTAGTTTTCAGATTGAAAGCATGGCTTATCACTGGGTAGAAGTAGTACCAACAAATCAGAGGTCTCAGAATTCCATCTCGGAATTCCATCTTCTGATACACTTCTGTCATTACTGAGATAAGCACAGTGGCTAGATATGGACAAGAGTGAATCGCCTCTTTCCAGGAAGCCATATGTTGTGGAGTATTTAGGTTTTCATGCCAAAATATGTATGTACACAGCTTCCTGTTCATATGCACATGACAGCCTGCACCCTCCAGTGTAACTTACCTGTAACTGTTTCCTCTTACTGCATGAACAAGCTCAACAGAGACCTTCATCATCAGTGAGCCATGAATGAATAGCCAGTTTTTGGTTGCTCCCCATAAATAAAATGGTTATGTACCTAAGTAACTGAGATAGTTGATGTGTTTTCAGTTCACTTTAAGAGCCTTTAAAAAAATCATTATTATGTATCCCATTACTTCATATTGCATACCTTAAAAACACAACAAATTTATCTTATTTAAATGTCATGATGATCTTAAGTCAAATTACAAATAATTGCATGTCCAATTTTCTCATTTCTAAAAAGAGACATTATAGCCCTTCCCCTTTATACTCCCAAGTCTACCTTACCTTAGGTAATTTTTCTTTTGGAATCTCAAAACTGAAATACTTTGAAAGTGCCAACCAGACTCCTTCCATGAAAGTAAATGATGGGCATTTGATTTGCAGTGTCTCTTTCTTTTTCAGTTCTCTTGTAAGTTGTAATGTCTTGACTTCAATGTGTGGTACATAAGCAAAATTGAGTTACCTTTTACACAGTTTGAAAATCACTGTAGATTTAAATATATAATGAATTTTTTTGGGGGGGAGTGTCGGTCATGGGGCCTGAACTCTGGACCAGTGCGCTGTCCCTCAGCTCTTCAGCTCAAGGCTAGCGCTCTACCACTTGAGCCACAGCGCCACTTCCAGCTTTTTTCTTTTTGCTTATGTGGTGCTGAGGAATTGAACCTAGGGCCTCATGCATACAAGGCAAGCGCTCTAACTTCCCAGCCCCTATAATGAATTTTTTTTATTCTTTAAGAATGAACACCAAATAAGTGAAACTGAAGAGACCGAATTTGAGTGAATTCACCTTCACTCCTATTTTGCATTTTTGTCATGACTCTTATTCTAGGTAACCTTCTAAAAAGATGCCAACTAATGTGTTTTTGATAAGTAAAATAAAAGACATTATCTCTCATTTAAGTTATGATGCTTAATCACTTGATTTTTTTCTAAAAGTAACCTTGTTTAAAATGGCACAGCTCCATTATTTCACAATCTTCCTTTTTAACCATCTTAGAAAACTTAATCATCATAATGTGTTTTCCACAGAAATAGAAACAGTACAAAGAGATTTTCACAAGAGAATCTCTGTGGTAGAACTTGCTTCTGAGGGACTAGACCTCAACCAAAGCCTTAAAGGGCAAGACCACAGCTATGATGCCCACAATTCCCCATTCAACTAAAGGAGCATTTGAAGCTGGCATATAAACTTCTCTCATCAGGCAATATGGTCCTTTAGTTGCTCTCTAATAAACTCCCATATCTTGTTCTACAAGTGTATTTTTATGGTATATATTTTCTAAAAATCCAATATTTTGTGTATCCTTATGATATACATTTTTGAAAATTTAATTTGTATGGGAATATTTTTCCCTTACAAACAAGTGATTTCTGATAGAAACAATATCAAACTAGGGGCAGAAATTATGTGTTATGGTCACAGTTCTGTCATAAAGTTGCTGTGGTCTACACAGGAAGGATTAGCAGCAGTCTATAATCCTAGCTACTCAGGAGGCTGAGACCTGAGAATCATAGTTCAAAACTGGCCTGGGCAGAAAAATCTTTGAGACTCTTGTCTCCAATTAAACAGCAAAAAAACCAGAAATGGACTTGTGGCTCAAGTGATAGAATGCTAACCTTGAGTTAAATAAAAGCTCAGGGACAGTGCCCAGATCCTTCGTTCAAGCTCCAGGATCACAAAAAAAGAAAGAAAGAACAAAGAAAAAAAAAGTGGTGACTTTTTTTATACCATATTTGTTTTAGTACTATTATTAAAAGAGGATGATTTTGTTCTTGTCTTTGAATCCTCATCAGCTATTAATGTAGTTGTCATAAAATATGTGCAAAACCTTTGAAAGAATGTTAAGTCTAACAAATACATTTTTAAAAATTATTATCCTTTGTAGTCTCACTTAGTCGGGCAAAGAACTTCCACTCTTCTCCCTGTCCTGTACATCCCTGCCTAGTAATTTGTGATCACTCTCCAAGAATTACAACAAACTTTTTACTCTAGGGAAAAACCTCACTCCAACATAGTAATATAGATTCATATTTCATTGTGCATGTTCTTCAGCATTACTCTGGAAAGTCTTGCATACCAGCTGTTACAAATTATTTTCATTTCACATGTCAGATTAATAGCAGGGAGGAGACTATGGCTAATGTTTTGTTTTGTTTTGTTCTTGAAAATTAACCTGTCAACCTGGTAAAAATGTAATGTTTGAGCAGATGATCTGGGGCTCTTGAGTTGAACATTCAAAGAATACTGATACACTTAGCCAAAGCATAACAAGATTAAGTAATCAATGACTATCCATTAAGAAGAGGGAAACACAGCACAAAGAGAGGGGGATTAACAGCCCTTTGATGGGATGTGGTCATAAAATTAAAAAAAAATTAAATTTAGATGTTATGTATTGATGGTTGAATTCTAATGACATGTCATGGACTGGAAATAGATATTTGAGCATATCTCACATCTTCTGTTGTAACACTGTACACTGAGGCTGCATGTAGAACACGTGATGGGAAGAGACTTTACCAGTGAGCAAGGAATAAAATGAACTTTCCATTTCTCTAGTGGTAATTGTTCACACAGTTTTCAAAAGCTGCTTTATTGCCCTGAATTGGAGGAGGGTATCTGGAACCCAGAATGTTTTACATCTTCTCCTATTATGCAAGCAATATATAGACTAGAGTCATAGATACAGATTGTTACAAAGTAAAAAAAAAAGCAAAGGTAGGGGCTGGGAAGGTGGCTCAGTGGTAGAGTGCTCACCTCACATGCATGAATCCCTGGGTTCAATTCCTTAGCACCACATACCCAGAAAAAGCCAGAAGGGGTGCTGTGGCTCAAGTGGTAGAGCACTAGCGTTGAGCAAAAGAAGCCCAGGGACAGTGCCCAGGTCCCAGATTCAAGCCCAGGACTGGGAAAGAAAGGAAGGAAGGAAGAAAGAGTGCAGGGACAGTGCCCCAAACAGAAAACCACCATCACCCCACCCCACGCCCCACCCCAAGCATGCATCTCACTGTCTTGCCCAGGATGGCCTTGAACCAGGACCCTCCTGATCTCTGCCCCCCCTTAGTTAATTAAAACAACAACAACAAAGGTGATAATAAAGTCCCATGTCCTGGAACACTCAAAGAAGCAGTTTTCCATATTTCTCTGCCCAGCAACTTACTTCAGACTCTGTCTTCACTCTTACTTAACTCTTTACCCTAAAGGCATAACCTAAAATCTATCACAAATTACTTTTATTTTTTCCTATAGTTTTCATGATTGCATAGTGAGCTAAGTCAGAGGGGAATGTAAGCATAGCATTCAACACAGGTCAACATAATTTATCTCTTGTGACACCTGGATGGATCTCCAGTGCAAATAATGGCTACATTTCTATGTTTAAATCTATTTACACCAACAAGTCCTCCCTCCCTCCTCAGTGTTTCTCACAGTGTCCTTTAAACACATGCTATGTTTTTGAATTATTAGATCTCTTGTTATGAAGCAATGTGGGACAGAAAACTTTTATCTTTGCAAAATGACAAAAAGTCAAGGGGACATAAAAGTATCAAAAGTAATAAAATTGTTCATATGTACAAATGGGTATTTATGAATACATAATAAGAATTGAGTAAATAAAATTAAAATTTCCAGGGGCCACTGGTGACTCATGTTTATAATCCTAGCTACTCAGGAGGTTAAGACCTAAGAATTATGGCTTCAAGCCAGCTCAAGCATGAAAGTCCATGAGACTCTTATGGGGCTTTATTTTAGTGGTAGACTCTTAGCTTTGAGAGAGAGAAAAAGAAAAAAAGATCAGCGACAGTGCCCAGGCCGTGAGTTCAAGCCACAAGCCCCTAAAGTGGCACAAAACCAACAAAACTAACTAAATAATAAAATAAAAATGTCCTTCCCTTTATCAGATGCCTGTAATGAAAAAGGAGTAAGACTGGAGAAATGACCAGGGCTTGTTACCTGTGCCCTCTCTCTTCATCTGGGAGTCTGTTCCCAGGCCTCACCTGCTGTCTGAGTACACCTTGTAGCCTCATAGACCAATATGATGATTTTCTTTTTGATTACATTTGTTTTGTAGACATTTTTGGTTAGCATTCTTTTTTTTTTTTTTTTTTTTGGTCATGGGGCTTGAACTCTGGGCCTAGGCACTGTCCCTCAGCTCTTCAGCTCAAGGTTAGCACTCTACCACTTGAGCCCACAGTGCCACTTCCGGTTTTTTGATGGTTAATTGAAGATAAGAGTCTCATGGACTTTTCTTCAGCTCTCAGCCTCCTGAAGCTAGGATTAAAGGCATGAGCTACTGGCACCCGGCTGGCTACCATTCTTGACCTTAGGTTCTTCTTCTACTTGGATTTTATATATTTGTTTAGTGTTAACTATAATTAATTTAAGATTTCTTACCTGTGGTAGGTAAAATATTGGGCCAAATGTTTATTTGCACATTTGACTTCATGTAACTAAATGATCGTATTCTTAGAATCACTTATCTTTTTAATTTTTTTGTTATTAAAAAAATGGTCCAAAGCAGAAAATCTCCTTGCTCCATTTTCAATTCACTTAATAAGGAGCAACCATTAGGAACATATTGGTGGGTATCCTCCAAGATCCTGTAAAAATACAATATAACATTCATAGAAATATAGAAAATCATGTTTATTGTTCTGTGTTCTGCTTTTAATTTCCACTTTGTTTTGTCAGCATTTTTCTTTGCAGATAACAATCTCATTTTCTTTGAGTGGTATTGTTTGGTGGTAATATATCATTTAGATAGAGCTCCATGTATTCAAAGTTATATTTTATTTCACAGAAAAAACATTTAAGTGCAGAAAAGGAAAAACATTTTATACACTATGCTTTCAAGTTACATGTCATCTTCACTTATGAATTGAAGTGTTGTTAACGATTGTGCTTCACTAAGTGTTTATTTATAAAAACATTTTATTGACTAGTATTAAGATTACGTAAGTTTGGAATTTTTATTACATGTTTTAAATTGTGATTTTATAATGCTGGAGATTATTTTCTCATCTTAGAAGAAACTAGTACTGGCCCTGTTATTGAACATCTGTAAGGAATATGATTAAGAAATTGGGTACAATAAATTCGTTTTTTCTAAACTTCAAAAGGCCAGTGCCTACTCTCAGAAGAAGGTCAAAGCAGGACATTTCTATGAAGTGAAATGAGGATATTCAAATGATCAAGCACCCAAGAAGAAAAGATCAGAGTTTTCATTAACATATAAAGTTAACTCTCAGGCCAACATTATTTCTTTTCTTTTCCTTTTCTTTTTCTTGCTTTTTTCTTTTTTCTTTTGTCAGTTGTGGGCTTGAACGCTGGTCCTGTGAGCTGTCCCTGAGTTTTCAGCTCAAGGTGGGTACTCTACCACTTGAGCCACAGAGACACTTCTGGTTTTCTGGTAGTTAATTGGAGATAAGAGTCTTCCAGACTTTCCTGCCCTGGCTGGCTTTGAACTGCCATTCTTAGATCTTAGCCTCCTGTGTAGCTAGGATTATAGGCATGAAACACTGGTGCATGGCACACAATTATTTCTTAAGGATAAGAAAATAGGACTATGGTAAAAAGGCTCTCTCCTACTCTAGTTTTCAGCCTCTTTATTGATTGTTTCAGTCTGGATTTGTTGACTTTCCTTGCTTAGTGTACAATTCACATCACAGTAGTGTAATTATTTTGCACATTATATCACTGACATTTAGGTTATTTCCCAAATATTCTTACACACACTTTTTTTGAGAGAAATACAGTTCTGAGTGAAACTGAATAACATTGGTAAGTCCCTGGCAAAGTTTTTCCCCCCCCCCCCCCAATCTAGGTATGCAAACATACAACCTAACCCCAAAAAAGTTCTTAAAAATATTGGTATTATTAATATCGCTTTTTGCAATTTTAACAACTAAGTAATGGTCTCTCTGTTTTTATTATTTTTTAAAATACATATTGTGGTATTTAGGGTTTGAATTCAGGATGGTGCTTGCTAGACTAGTGTTACACGACTTGAACTATGTCACCAGCCTTTTGCTGTTTATTTTGAAGATATTCTCTCTGTCACTCTGGCCTAGCACTCTTTGGATCTCAACCACTGAGGAGCTAAAACTATAGTCATGAGACACCAGTGCCCACCTCTTATTATGATTTTAATTTTCTGGTCACTTGTATATCATTTCCTGTGAGTTATATGCCTCATTCTATTTCCTATTTTTAACTGATTGGTTTTTAATTTTTCTTATTTAGTTTTAAGTGTTCTGTGTATATTTTGGAGTGACTTTGTTGTATTTACTTATGTGTGTTGCAAATAACAGTCTTGGATTATGGTACCTACAGTATCAGCTAAGTCATTTCACGCTAATACTGATAAGCACACAGCAAAAATGAAGGGTAATAACATAGTAGCAATTACTTAGCTTAAGAGTTTAGATTTTGAAGAATTTTAGCTGGCTTCCTTCACGTATTTATAGTCTTGCCATCAGGGTAGCTCTACTGCTCCTGACTAGACTCAGTCACATGACTGAAATGGCTGTGTAGTGAATGATCCTGTGTGGACATATTTAGCTCTGCTTCACATTCCTCATCTCTTCGTGGAGTAATCTGGGATCCATCTTCTCATTATCGGATAATTGTGTTGGAAAATTGCATGGTCTAGAGAAATAGAAGTGGTCCTATCTTTAATATATGATAGTTAAGTTCTTCCTGGAGGTCACCTACATTTCAAATAGCTGCAAAGGAAAAGGAACATGAGGGACAATCTACTTGGAAATCTTTATGCATTTTCCAGTTCTAGTAGGATGCGCCTTTATTTTACTGTAATAGCAGCATCATTCTGCACACAGTAATAGAAAGGAAGAAAGGCAGCATCTTGCTGAGTGGTCACTTCCCAGGGATAGATCCATATTGTGTGAGTGAATAGTGAATTTCCTTGTGTTGCTAATCAACACTTTACATAGTAAGTTAAAAATAATTATTTTAAGTAATTTGGTTACTCTAGGGAGCCTCTAATTCTTTCTGGAGGGTCAGGATAGGAAGGCTAGCAAGTTAATGATGTGGGGAGAAGTTCTGTTTCTAATATGTTCCATGTTAGTTAGCTCTCTCTGTTACCATGTGAGAATCCCATCCTGTGCTGTACATGCTCTCTTTTCCTTCCTCCTAGAATAACTAAGGCGGATTTGATTTTCCCACAAACATGAGGCAATGGTTTTGTAAAGGTAGCCTAACCATTTTTCTAATTCTACCCTCTCTCCATCCACTTTCCCAAGTATCTGGTGCTTCCAGCTCCTGAACCTGTCAACCTGGCTGTCAACCTTCAATGCATACTGAAGTCATACTTCCCTATGTTCCAGTAGCTCAGTCCCTAATCATATGATCCAATGTTTGTTTGCCTATTTGCTACCTGTGATAAATAAACCCACCTTAACTAAAAAAGAAAGCTGCATTGTTAGTGAGATTTCAGGATAACTTCCTATTGAGTCAGAAATCCACTGGCTTATTATTTCAACAATGTAGACAAATGCATTTCTATGCCTGCCGATTATGTTTGCCAGGAGAAAAACTAGAAGACTGATGTAACGCTCATGAATGATGAAATCATAACGTACAAGGATATTTGTGCAGTATTAATCAAGTACAGGTACCAGTAGGAAATTTGGGTGGTGACAGTTTGGCGAGATGAAGAAAAGACTTCCTGGAAGAGTCATAGAGAGTATTGAACATAGATTAAGAAAATTATAATTCTCTTTGCCCCATGTTCAGCTTCATGCAAAATAGCATAGACAACGTTAGTAATTCCTGCATAAAATGTCAAGAAAATGAAGAACTAGAGGTAATCTACCAATTCATTATGGCCATACAAGTCACAAAGGTACAGAGGGTTCCATATAGCTTGATGCAAATTTCAGTGACATGGAGAAGACTGGCTTTCCAACAGTAGCACGAACCTGGAAATATAAGAGGCTATAGTATAGGAATTTTGAGAGATAAAAGGAATTTTGAAAATGAGTGATCATGTGTATGGACTACATCTTTGGGAACTGTGACATGGTTGTACCATAATGTTCCCACAGGCCCAGAAGAATTAGCTGTTCGATCTTAGTAAGGCACACATAGGGGTCCAGACAAAGTAACAGAGGCTATCCCATCAAGGACAAAACTTCCCAATCTCAAAAGTAATATGTCTAAATCTACCATCTTTAAGGTGAGAGACTATATGTGTAACCTTCTTTAAACATATAACCTTTATTACTCAAAAGATAGTGTTAACTTGTTTCCTGTTGTTACTGTCACAGATTATCACCAAGTTAATAGTTTAAAATAAAACATGTTATCTGACAGTCTGGAAGTTTTGAAGTCCAACATAGGTATCACCAAGCTAAGCTCAAGGTGTCAGAAGAGGTAAAATCCTTGCTGAAAACTGAAGAACAGAATCCATTTTTTTCTTCTTTTTCCAGCTTCTAAAGACTATATTTCTTATAGTCTTTCGCTACCTTTGATCTCTCTCTTTGATCATTCTTTTGTAGTCACAGCTCCTCAAAACTCTGTTTTGCTTTGCTTTCCCTCTTTTAAAGATGTAGGTGATTATTGTTGGTCTTAAATAAGCTAGGAAAATCTCATTAAGGAACAAGTGATTATTATTAACCTTAATTCCATCAAGATCATTTTCCAATGTCAGGTAGTTTTTGAGGATAGGATAACAACGTTGGGGGCTATTATTGAACCAACCACAGAGAGAATAACCACAAAGTGACAAAAGATGGCTAATGCAAAATAACAATAATAATAAAAAATGAAAATTTCCTCACCTGAGCTCAGTCAATCCAATAGAATAGACGATATGAAGAAAATTAGATCACTTTTATGAAATCAAGACTCCATGTTGCCTTTACACATCTATACTGTTATTATGAATATTTTTCCTTTCTTTAAGCACAGCTTATCTGAGTAATCTGACAGTTGTCTTAGTTTTTCGTTTCTTAATATAATTCTAGCCTTACCTCATGGTTCAAATAGAATATATTTTTGCTGCTGCTACTGTTGTGTTTCCTGTGTATCCAGATGTTAAGAATGGTTTCTTTCTTTGATAAAAATGACAACTTAGAAATACAATTTGGATGCATGGTAATAACTCTTGGGTGAACTCTTGTTATTTTTCTAAGTTTTGTGCTATTCCTTTTATAAAGGAAAATGCAATAGAGATTATACATCATCATGTTAACTAGTGTTAAAGCTTGTGACTGTTTTTGTTTATTTTAAGTTTTTCTTTTGGATATTTGGTTTTATTCGGCTGTATTCATGAAGTACATTCACAATAAACAATATTAGTTTTAAAATGGAGGAGTTTTGGAAATAAACCAAGTCTTAAAATCTAAAATATGCTGAGTTTTACCCAGAGATGATGTACTGCTCTATTTTTGAATGTAAATAAGAACAACCAAAACTATGTACTTGCAAAAAATAATAAATTGGATAAAGTATTAATAGAACCTTTCAGAAATCTTACTCTTCTCATATCCAAGAAGGACAGGCCATTACTGAAGAGTTGAAGGAGAGCAAATTTGAAATCTAAGATGTAGACACTGAACTTGTGGTCACAAAGGCAGCACAGCCATTGTCATGAACCGTGCTTTGTTTTGTCATCTGAATGCTTGTCATTGTGTAGACAGAGACATAAAGGGTGGTTTCTTGATGTTAATTATACTATGAATATTTTTCGCACTTATTAAACCTGCTTAGGTTGTTTGTTTTCAAAGAATGAGTTGCTTTAGGAGACTTGACAAGTTGCTTTTAATTTATTGGTTTTGCATCTCTTTCCAAATTGGCTCTTATTACACAAGGCATTGTATTATTTATAAAGTTAACATGATTGGCTGGCATTTCACATGATTATAGCCAATTTGTGCTCACTTGATTCTTTTGGTGAGATCATTGTGATTATAAATCTAAAGTTATGCTTTTGATGTTCATAAAGAAGTCTGCTTTCCTACATCCTGGGAGCCCAGATGGCACTCATATTCTTCATATAGTTGTCTAATAAATGCATGTCTTTGATCTTATGGGAGGAGGCCATCAGTTCCTTATCTATAGTAAAACTCAACTAATTAAGAATATCTTGACAACCACAGGTCAGAACTGTATTTTTAATAAATGGGGAATAGTAATACACAAACTAGTAACTAATTTTCTCTGGGTATCATATCTAAAATTAGTGGCTCAGTAAGAAGTAAATTCTATCTTTTCTATAAAATTATTCCAAATGTGATTTCACTGAAAAATAATTGTATAATTAATATATTAATATATCTTGGTTGCTATTTGGGCAAAGAGTGTGAGACAACTATTAAAGACTATTAAGATAATACTATAAACATTCAATGTTGCTTTTAAATACCCCTAACAACTCAAACAATGAGAAAGCTTCTAAGTAAATTACAATTTTTCTGGTTTAGGAGTCATAGTTCTTGAGGAAAAACTTTCTTATTGGGAATGTTCATTTATTTATAAGCATATACATGTTTTTAGTAGGTCAGATATGGCCCACTTACTTTGTTTATAAAAACAACATATTTAATAAGTGCGTTCCATGTGTGAGTCGAATTTTTAGATTATAAACTAAGTAATAATTATGACTTAATTTTTTAGAAATTTATAATACAGTGTTAGATCAGACACCAGAGATGAATGAGAACTGTACATTCATTTTAAAAAGTCACAAGTTTCAGTGTGTATGTATGTTTGTGTGCAAGCGCATATGTACATACATGTGTGTATAGGTGAGAATTGGGAGAGATAATAGTGAGAGTACATAATTCCATTACTGGAAAATTTTCATAATTTTATTACGATTTTTGAAAAACTAGACTTTGACAGGAAGATCCTTAAACAGCATGGCAAGTAATTGCTTAAGTTTCTATTTGAATATTTTCTGAAATAAGCTAGAGAAGAGGAATCTTAGATTAGATATCAAGTAGTTTACACCTTACATTGTAGATGTTTTGATTTCAATACATTTAGCAGTTCAAAAATAAAATGTGTAATACTTTCTTATATTGATTATGTTCTTATGATTGAGCTTTGTTTCCTTTTATTCAAGTTATTTTGTTAAGAATTACATTTTTCCCAACTCAGCTAGCAAAACCTTTTAAAATTCTTGTTGAATTGAAAATCAACTTGATCATATTTTCAGGTAGAAAATTTTCAAATATTTAACAAGAATACTATAGTAAATATATTGATAAAAAGCTGATGGAATTCTTTCTCTTGGGTGAGGTGTATTCTATGCTATGCATGTGTGTTTACATAAGTATAAATGAATTTCTGATTCTAACATGCCTATAGTGACAAATTCTATTCCTCATTAGAGAGTCATGATCTAAAAATCAGTATATACTCATCATTAGTGAAACTCTACTTTAGAAAATGATCAGTTCTTACATTTAATAGTTGGGGTTGGGACAAAAATTATACAAATAATGAAAAAATGAGAAAATATCTTCTTAGTACATGCCATTTCATGACAACCTAAAGTGATCATAAGACATGTGTGATTTCAGCGGCAAAGACCTGAGCCAGAAGTCTCCATTTCAAAATGTCTACTTATTTACAGTGTGTACAAATGGCTATGAACAATACAAATTGTTTTTCATTATATTTACATATAGATGGTCTTCCAGACCCTTTATTATACAATAATATACACCCAAGTGAACACCCAAAACATCTCCTTATGATCATCTTCTGTTTCCATTCTCCCTTCAGAAATGAACATATCTGTAGGCTGGATCATGCCTTTCCCTTCTGCTGCAGAGCTACTGGTCAGAACAGCCATTCAGTTCATGAATATGCAACTGCAATATGCATAAAATTTTAAAAATAGCACATGGTTTACTCCCACCACAGACCACTTAATCAAATGCAGAAAAGATAAAATTTCCAAGCATTTTGAATAGGTGATCCAAGGAATGCCATCAGTACATCACATAGAAAGGCACAAATGAAGCAAACTCAGATGCTTATGATAGCTGAACTGCAAATGAATCGGCATCTAAGAATGGCTATGGTAATTCACTTATTACTTCACTCGGATGGCTGGTGATATGGAGAAAATGCCTTCAGTTCTTAATCTTTTATTTGCTGACTAAGTTCCATCTTCCTAGCTCACTGGAATAAACGACAAGAATAATGTTTAAATTACACACACACACACACACACGCATACACACACCCATGCAGACACACATACACACGCTTCTTTTGAAGGAGAAAAATGTAGCTCTATCCACCAAAGTGTGGTGGAGGAAGCATCAAGCTCTGGGAAGGAAATAATTGGTAGATTGTATTATTGAAATAAGCAAGCATGTTCATGCATATTTTTACGGCATGCATGCCTATGCGCCACTCTGCAGCGATACTGCAGCTTGTGCGCCGTAATTAGGTTGATGTAATTACAGTGAAAAAAAAGGCAGCCGCACTGATAATTTCACAGTGAATATTAAAGACATATGTGCCTTCTAGTGTACAATAAATGAACCTGAACTGCTGTCAGGGTCTAGGAGGACAGTGTGGCCAATGCACCTATTGTGTCCCTGCTGCAGAAAGGAGCCTGCCGATTGGCCACTGTCTGCAGCACATAGCACTGGCTGGTTATAAAGGACTTGTCTAGGGGAGAGCCTGTAGGTACACCATTCTCTGGTAAAGTTCATATGACTGCATTCTTCTTCTTCTTCTTCTTCTTTTTGCAAGGGGGGGTGTGGGGAGAGTGGGGAATAAGGGGGTGTCAGCTCAACTGTAAAAGCTGCAGTTTTTTTCCTTTCTCTCTCTCTCTCTCTGTCTCTCTCTCTCTCTCTGCCTTTTCATAGATCGTTTCTGTTTCATGCCCTGGCTCATTTCGCATAGCTAAAAAAGAATGCTAATTAAGATCCCATGTCTTAACCTGAAAATAATGACTCGGCTGTAATTAGAAATCTGATGAGAGTTTAAAATTCTGGTAAGGGGGAACCAAAAACATCAGTTACGGTGCTTAGGAGGAAAGTGAAGAATTGTTTCTCTGTAATCAAGGTAAACAAGGGAAATGGGGATTACCCCCCTCAATCTTAACTATTTTAACCAATGATGTTCTACTACAGACGAGAAGATACTGTATTTCAAAAACGATTTTAACCATCAAATTGAAAGGACACAAATCAGTAGCAATAGAAGCCTTCTTAATCCTCCTTAGGATGCAATTCAGATGAAAGAACTGCTTTTTTTTATTTTTCTTTTTTGTATGTGTGTGTTATAGATGGATCTGAGAGCGCTGTCTGGGCTTGGTGCCAAAGGCTGGTATTTCAGAGCAGCGACCGCCTCACAGACGAGCTGTGGGAAGCAGGAGAGAGATTCTCTCTTAGGGTGCCACTACTATGGAGACACAGCTGGGCTGAACAAGATTTGCTTCAAACGACAACAAGAGAGACAGAAAGTATCTGGTTCAACCGCTGCCCAAGCAGGCAGGCACCAGAAGAGCTAGCAGCCAATCCGGCCATGCTTGAAGCCAGCTCTGCAGCTCAGCCAATCAGTGACATCACTGGTGAGAAACTCATTTACATCATGCAGTAATGAACTTTGTTTAACATAGCCTTCCCCTTTCCCTGTTATCCCCCCTCCTCTTTCCCCCATATTAGGCCCTTCCATTAATTATTCTGCTGGCATAATTTAAACCGCTATGCAAAAATGTGACTACGTTCTATCTGGTAGCTTTTACCTTCCCCCTACCTGCCCCCCCCCCATCCTATTGGTGTTTGCAGTCACTGAAAGTGATTGTTGGTATAACTGGGTTTTGTTTCTACCTTGCAATATCATTGTCTCCTTAAAAAATCTCTCCAAGAAAAGAAAAAGAAAAAGAAAGAAATCTTTGTTTGAGCTGATGCCCTTTCTTTGCTTTTTCCAAGTTGAGATTTAGACCTGTACAAGGAAATGGAGAACAGGGGGACTGGCCAAAAAGTTGTGATTTTTTTTTTTCCCAAGCAATCTGCATCTTAGAGATTCCTTTAATGCTTCCAGATTTTATGCTGCAGTGGCCATTTTACATACAGTGCTTTATCCAAAAAACGCTTATGGGCATCTGTCACATGGATGAAAGTTCACTTGTTATATTTCATTCTTCACTGCTCTTCGCCAACATGTCATTTTATTAATGAATAGAACTGAGGTCATTTCTGGACAAATCTCTCCCTTCCCATTGCAGCACAATGCACCCGATTTGCATCCATTTACTAGAAATACTGAATACAAAAACTGGCTTGAAAAGAGGTTCAGGGAACAGCTTAAATATGTTTTCAGAATATGTTTGTGCAGAGCAATTTGTTTTCCAGAAGGTATAATATTTAACATCTGCTTTAATGTTTCTATAAAAAAAAAAGCGCCTGATCTCCATTCAAATGTAATACCTTTAGCAAATGTATGGGGTGGTTATGTAACCAAAGTTGACCAAATGAAATAATACTGGCAAATGAGCTCATTTCTCTAGTGAAAACCTCTGGAAACCCAATTGTATCTGGTAAATTTGTATTTAATTTGCCAGGAATAAAGTTGTTTTGTTCTATAGATAACTTGGAGAGGCTGAAATGTGTGGCCTGTGAAGATTTCATGATGCTTTATAGAATCTGAAAGAGCTAGGTTACACTTCAATGTGATTTCTACTGCTTACTTTAGTAAGTCATATCTTTATTGCATTATTGGCATTAGTGGGCTTCCATTTCACCTGCAGAGCAGGTAAAGTTTCATTGTCTGTTCCTTTTTTTTTCTTAAAGAATGCCTCAAATATAATTATGCAGAGACATGGAATTTTAAAAAGACATCGACAAAGGTCTCATAACAGTGCATGATTCGTTTAAGAAGCTTAAAGAATACAATGATAAGCAAAGTCACTTTTTAAAGCATGTGAAGGATTTAGATGAGAAACCACAGCCCTTTTAATTCATGAGGCATTCCATCATCCCATCATCAGTATTCAGGGGGCGATTGTCCTGAATCAGTCACTAGCTCCCCTGCTGCAGATCCTGTAATTTGAATCATGTGTAATAATATATTATCCTACCGGGGGCCTTCTTTCAGTAGGAGAATGGTTTATACATTCTCGCATAAGAGAACTTTTGGCTTCTAGCCGACTCACAGCCATTACTCACATAGGCAATTGCGACCTCTTCCTTAAAGAATAACATCTGTACAAACTCCGGAGCCAAAAATCTGCAACCTCCCTCATGTTATGAATTACGATTTCTTAGAATTGAGCATACTTGACACACTGAAGTAGAGAAAGGGAAGCTTTAAAGGAATGGATCAACATTTTATTGGGCATGCCGTGTGGTAACAGGGCAAACTCCCATTTCTTTGAAATGATGGAGAAATGGGGAGGGAATAAAACCAAAAACACACCTAGATGTGCTTGCTTGATTTTAGAGGCAAAGCTGAAGTGCGATGTGTTTTCTGTTGACACGGCTGCTCCTGTTTCTCTCTGGACATCGGAGCTGGTTCCTACGCAGGGTGTGGCAATATGGAGGGCTACATGGGGAGAGTCTCCCTGGGAAGGCAGAGATACTGTCTCATCCCAGGGAGGAAGCGATGTGAAGTAACCGGCATCATTGACATACAAGCATTAATTCAAGTGATGGCTCAGACTGCTTCTTTTGTTACCACCTTGGTCACAATATTTATTTCTTTTTTCTCTTACCTATGAAAATTATATACACTGTCAGCACCAAGGTATTTTATCTCTGTGGAATGCTCTCTCTTAAAAAAAAGTTAAAAATTCTTTGGCTTAAGGATCAAACTAAAGGTCCCCTCTTCGGTGAAATCGTTCCAAATCGTCACAGACAGTGTCTCCGATTTTTCCACCCTTCTTTTTGCACCTCTGTGATTGCATTCGTGTAATCAGTGATTTTGTAGGCCATGTGGGGGCTTATCTCTGCCACTAGACTAAAAGCCCCTTGGAGACAGAGACACCACATTGAAATGACCTTCAACCTCCAGCTCTAAGAATAATAAACTTTGCTGCTAAGAGTTAATTACATATTTTAATGAGTTATACATCCATCATTAGCAGAAATGAGGTTATACAAATGCTAGGGACTGCTGCTATGTTGCCAACTATTACCACCAGGCACCAGTTGATGTCAGCTTTACCTTATCAGTGCTGTGCCTTTTATTTCAATGGCCCTTCATGATAAACTCAGAAGAAATGATCACCACATTATTTCTTTCAATAACCACTGATAGGCAAGTTTAAATAATCTTTATTTTTCAAATAGGGAATTTATCTTAGTTTTTTATTTCAAGACTTAAAAATAGTTAAAATCCATGTAGAATATTTGCAGAGCAACCATAATATGTGAATTGTAGTATCCAGCCAAACTGTTAATGATATAGAAGAATTCGTTACTTGCAAGAGTTAAGCAATTAATGTTGGATATCGAAATGCTCCAGAAAACATAAAGCCAGGATATATAGAATTTTAAGTTTTATTCTTAGTGTTCTAGTTGATATGTTCACTTTAATCTATAAACTAATATATTTAAGTGTGTATTTTTAGAAGATTTAGTATAATCTGATAACAGAATTGCTTTTATGTTACTTATCTATGTAAGTTTATTTTTAGCTATATACCACTACTAAATTGAGATTCATTTGTTGGCAAACAATTATGTTCTTGTAAATAAGTTTGCAGATGCTCCAAAATTTAAACATTTCTTCTTCAAAATGTTTACTCTTATCTGTTATCAGAAGGAAGTAAAGAAGATAGTAAATAGATGCATCTTTACTCATCTTTACTATTATATCTGGAAAATTAGCAATTTTAATGCTAGAAATCAGTAAAAATCTACCTTGTAACAGTCTTAGAGAAGTATCTTATCCAAAATATGTACATTGCTTTTATGCTCTGGAGCAGCTGAAACTAGTGTCTGCCATTTTGAAAGACTGCTTCATATATTTTGATTCTACCAAATAATCTCCATTTTAAAATTCAGCCAATAGGAGTATACTTTTATAACACCAATGTCAATTGCTTCATTTAGGTATTATATGTCAAATTTTTACTAAATAAGGTAAGAATAAGGTTTAAGATGTTATTGAGGTTTATTTTCTTGTATTTCACAATAATTAGCTACTAATAAATCCTCACATATATTAGTACCCATTAAAAAGTAATTCTGATTTTGATAAACAATGGAAACTAAATACTGGAGTTCGTTCTGCAACAGGTATAAATATGGATATTTAAATACGGATATGTATTTGAAATGTTAGTCTTGGTTAAACAGATTATGGTGGAGTCAGGTGGTCTTGTTGTCTAAGCGATAGGGTATTTTCTTCTAGCCCTGTATTTAAAATTAAAATGATGAACTTTGTAAACACTGGGAGATGTCTTATGACCACTTATGAACAAAAATCTGTCTCAATGAAGACAACCATGGTGAAAGTCTGTCTAGCATCTTCTGTTCAGACAATTAAGTTTAAGGGCTCAAAGCATGGCTGAGTAAATATGGAACCGCTAAGGAAAGAAAAATAGTTTTACATATGGAATCTGAAAAATACTCTTGGCTTCTCTAAACTTATTAAAGTTCTGACAAATCAAAACTAATAAAATATTTACTCTTAGTCTGCTATTTTCCATATCATAATCTACGATGGATGATGCCAAAACTCTGAACCCTTTATTTATTTAGTTTATGCTGATACTGGGACTTAAACCTGGGGTCTCATGTTCTTATGGCTTTCTTACTCATGGATGGCACTTTACTGCTTCAGTAACTTCTCTAGTCCTGCATTTCGAGAAAGAATTCCTTGGACGCTTCTCTCCAGGCTCACTACAAATGGTGATTCTCAGATATCAGCCTTCTGAATAGCTGGAGGGACAAGCATGAGCTACCGGATCCCAGCGAGGCTCTGCTAGTGTTAAAATAACTTTGCAGGTCTGAATTGCTGTACATGATTATTAAATAAATTAGTTTTGCAGGCTTCAGTTAGTTATTAATGGTTTTTT
Organism: Dipodomys ordii; assembly: GCF_000151885.1. NCBI lineage: Eukaryota > Metazoa > Chordata > Mammalia > Rodentia > Heteromyidae > Dipodomys > Dipodomys ordii. Next base: position 816,838 of record NW_012267352.1, read on the forward strand.
TCTAAAACATACAGTTCTCTTGTCATCGATTAAGAAATGGACAGTCAATAAACTCAACAAAGTTAGCTTTCTGAACTTTTCATTCAACATTATTTTTGATGCTTACTCTAGAAATCTTGTATACCAGCATAAAGTAAGGTCTGATTAAAGCATTTAGTTGTGTTGCATGTTATGATGCCATCTCCCAATTGAACAAGTTATCAATCCATTGATATAGTCATCAGGAGATTTCTAAGAAGTTTAGAAACCCATGTTACTGCTGTATACAAGCTTAATACTTCTTTTTTTTTT